>NC_060284.1:38630760-38962507 GCF_021613505.1 Equus quagga
AATCATCAGAATATTCAAAGCCAGAAAACAGTGGTGAAAAACACTTATGGTCCAAATCTTGCCTTTTATCAGGAAGGCAAAACATTTACTAAAGCACTTCTCTGTTCATCTCCTTACATATTATTGGCTAAACTAGTTTGCATTGACAAGCCTGGCTACAAGGAAGACTTGGAACTTGACGACTGAGTTTCCCTGACTTGTTTAGAGAATTACAATTCGGGGCCGGCTCCATGGCCAAGTGGTTAAGTTCGCGCACTCCGCTGTGGCGGCCCAGGGTTCAGATCCTGGGCACGGACATGGCACCTCTCCTCAGGCCACGTTGAGGGGGCGTCCCACATCCCACAACTAGAAGGACATGCAACTAAGATATACAACTGTGTATAGGGGGGTTTGGGGAGATAAGTAGAAAAAAAAAAAGATTGGCAACAGTTGTTAGCACAGGTGGCAATCCTTAAAAAAAAAAAAAAAAAGAAAAAGAATTACAATCCATCCCTTGGTCCTGGGCACTTTTCCTATCTCATCTTTCAATCCTTACTTGGACTGTGGCATGCCAGCTATAAAATTTGGATCTTGATTACTTTGATCTCATGTCACATATTCGTTTGCCATAGCTACAGTGTCTTCTTTCATATTTCTTAAATAAAATTCATTCCTGAATAAGACATCTTGCACTAGCTCTTCCTTCTTTCTTCATATAACTGTCCCCTTCTTGTCTTTTAAAGCTCAGTTTAAAAATCACTTTCTCGCATAAGGATTTCCAGTCTACCGAAAACAAAATTGCCAACTAATCAATGGCTATCACATAACCCTATTTTAATATCTTGCATAGTTTTACCACTTTAAGACATGTTTGTTAGTTGATTTCTAGCTCTCTCACTCCAACCCAATCCCACCCTAGAACTGGAATGCAAATCCTTGAGAGTAGAAACGTTGTTAGTATTGTTTACAGTCTACCCAGAGAACACTGAAAAAAAATGAGCTATATATTTATTGAATAAAAATATATTAAAACAATAAGACATAATTTGTTATCTAACAGATGAACTCAAATAAAAATGTCAATATCTAGTATTAGCAAGTGTATAAGGAAATAGGAAGTGTACATTTTTGGTGGTGGTACAAATTAGTACAATATGTATAGAGAGTAACATAAAGAAACACATTTAAAATTGTACTACATCAAAATTATGAACTTCTTTAGTCAAAAGGTATTATTAGGAGAATATAAAAGCAAGTCACAGAACGGAAGAGAGATTTGTAACACATATAACCTGATTATCACAAAAAAGAGTCATTCAACGAAAGCAAACCAACAGATGTACCATATGTATTATACAATTATACATATTATATATAATATTATTTATATATATAATATATTATTATATATAACAATTATACATATATATATAGTCTGCTTTCTTTTTTCTTAAACTTTCTTAATTTCTGTAAGCATACCTCCAAATGAATAGTTTCTTCTAAAGAAGAAAACTGATGAGACAGAAAATCACCATAAAGAAGGTTTCCAGCATTCTTAGGATAAGAAAATACAGGACCGATCTGAAGCAAAACTGAAATTACTTGACGTAGTAAAAATGCTGTTTTACCCACTTGCCTGTAGTTCCGTAAGAGTAGAAAGCAAGTCTGTATTTATTGTCCTATCCCCATCGCCCAGCACAAGGTTTGGTACACAGTGAGTACATAATTCTGAATCAATAAGTTAACTCTGGGTATGGCCTAAACTGTGTTTATGTCATTGCACAAAGAATGGGTGAAAAATTGGGGGCTTGACATTTTAACACAAGCAGGCAAATATAGTTCTATACTTAATAAAATAGTTTGGTGCTAAGGGACCGACAGCTAACATATCAATAGAAGGAGATATCTCAAGTAAATACCTCTTAGAGAAAGGGAAATGGTAATACTTAACAAGAAGTGGGTGTGTGTATGTGTGTGTGTGTATATCACAAATCTAAGGATAAAAACCCGGTGGTTGGAGGAGAGTGTGGGGATAGTTCACTGATGATTCCCCAAAGAGAAGCAAGAGAGAAACGACACTTTCCTAATCTATGCTACAAAAGGAGCAAAGAGGAAGGAATTATTTGTGAAAAAATACTTCTAGAAGACTCGTTTGATGGAAAGCAGAATATTAGGAAAAGTTTTGATGTGTCTCTGACAATATCTATACTAATAAGAAGAAGGAATACCAATTCTACACAAACTTTTCCAGAAAATAGAAAAGGAAGGAACACATGACAACTTATTTTGTGAATTCTCACCTCATCAGCTTCTACTGCTTTGAAACCTGAAAAACGATATTATAGGAAAAGGAAACTACAGATTAACAAATCTTTCATAAACATAGATTAAAAAATACTCAACAAATTATTAGCCAATTAAATACATTGAACCCACCACGACCAAGTGGGGTTTATCCCAGGAATGCATGCTTGGTTTAGCGTTTGAAAATCAATTTAATTCATCATATTAACAGACTAATGAAGAAAAATCATATGATCATTTCAACAGATACAGAAAAAAACACGATGAAATTCAGCATTCATTCATGATATAGAATAGGTCTCAACAATCTAAGAATTAAAGGGAACTTCCTAAACCAGATTAATGGCATTTACAAAAAAAAAATCTACAGCTAACATCACATTCAACAGTGAAATAAAGAAGCTTTCTCCCTAAGACCAGAAACAAACCAAGGATTACTTCTTTCATCTCTCCTATTCAACTTTTAAAAATTGGGCAAAAGATTTGTACAGACACTTCATCAAAGAGGATATAGGGATGACAAATATGCACATGAAAAGATGCTCAGCATCATCAATCATTAGGAGAATGCAAACTGAACTCAATGAAATACCACTACATGTATATTAAAATGGCTAAGATGAAAAATAAATCCGATAATACCAAGTCCTGGTGAGAATACAGAGCACCCGGAACTCTCACCACATCGATGGTGGGGATGCAAAGTGCTGTCTCTTTTCCAATCAGTTTGGTAGTTTCTCACAAAGTTAAACCTATACTTAGCATGAAATCATGTAATCTCCACCCTCTGGTACTTAACCAAGAGGGAAAAAATATATGTCCACACAAAAATACGTTTGCAAGTATTTATAGTGACTTTATGATGATCACCCCAAACTGGAAATATTCCAAATGCTCACCATCTGGCAATGAATAAATAACTGTGTTACACACATAAAATGGAAAACTGCTCAGCAATAAAACTCAAACTATACACCTAAAAAGGTGAATTACAGTATATGAAAATTGTACTAGTTATCTGTCACTGCCTAACAAAGTATCCCAAAACTTAGTGGCTTACAACAACAAATGTTTACTGTCTCACAATTTTGGGAGTCAGAAATCCAGGCTCAGTTTGGCTGGGTGCCTCTGGCTCAGAGTCTCTCACAAGGCTGTGGTCAAGTGGGCTTGGGGCTACAGTCATCTCAAGGTTCAATGGAGGTAGAATCCACTTCCAAGTTCATTCAGGTGGCTATTGTTACAACTGAATTCCTCACTGTCTGTTGACCTTGGCCTTCCTCAGTTCATTGCCAGGTGGATCTTTCCATAGGGTAGCTTGTGTCACCATAGCTGGCTTTCTATAAAATGAATAAACAAGAGATGGAGGAAGGGTAGCCTGAGATAGAAGTACACTGTTTTTTAGCCTAACCTTGGAAATGACATCCCATCGCTTTTGCCTTATTCTGCTAATTAGAAGAAAGTCACCACATCCAACCTTCACATGAATGGACGAGATACACAGAGACATGAATATGAGGGGGTAGGCCACTGGGGGCCATTTAACAGCCTTCTCACTACACAAATTATACCCCAATTAGCTTGACTTAAAAGAAAAGGGAGGATTAGAAATAGGACCAAAGTAAAAGTATTACATAAGGGCAGCTAAATCAAGGAAATGGAAGTAGAACAGAATGTGTCAGCAAGGTAAGCATGAGATGCATGCTTACAAGTCAAGAGCAATATGTCTATCGGGAAGATCAGGTAGCTGAGGAGGCAGTGGGGAGAAGGGGAAGGGACAAGAGCTTGTTGATTAGACACAAATGGGGGTTTAAAAGCAAGACGAGACAAGGAACGAAGACAGCGGTCTCAGGACTTGGAGAGACAAAGATAGTGCCAGTTGTTCTGGGGACAACTTCAATCCAAAGAGCAAAGCCAAAAAAAAAAAAAAAAAACCAACCCTAGTTACTAAATCAGGTGACAAAATCATGGGTTAACAAGTGCTAAATTGCCAAGCCCCAAATAGAAGATTTTTAAAGTTGACTACGGTGTCTTAATTCCCTAAGGTTTGGCATGTCATGGGGACAGGAGCCAAGCAGATCATTACAGAGACCTGATTTGACAGCAATGCATGTGAAGAAACTCTGAAAAGCTTTAGCTTACCACAAGATCAATACATGCCAGCAGTTAAATTAATTTGCTTGAGAGGTCAATTCAATGTTAGGCTGTGTTCAAAAACTACCACGTGCATTCAAGGGACATTCTCACGCATCTTTATGGTAAGACCAGACCAGACTTAAACTATTTGGCATATGTTTTCTCTGCCAGTGAGATTGATCTTTAATATTTAAATGATACAATAAAAATTTAAATAAATGACTTTAACCTAAAATGTACAATAAATAAAGAGAATTTAATGGAATATGCAGCATGCACACACACAGAGAACACAAAAATATATAAATTTATCTTATATATATTAATATATTTATTACACCTATATATGTTATAATAATATAATTTTATCTAATACATATATATATACACACACGCATATTTATATATAAAACATTTCAAATACTCTGCCCCATTGTCCAAAAAACCCAGAGTCTTTCCTGGAGTAGTGGATTATCTTCAGCGAGAAGTAAGAATTCTAGTTCATGTCATTTTGCAGGTCAGGAAATGCTAAAAGTTTCAGTGGAAAGCAATTACTGTTCTGTTCTGCCAAGCCTACTCCTTTAAAGGTGGACTGTACATATAAAGTTGAAGGGGAAGCAAGTGGTTTATTTTTCATATGTATGTAAATAATGGGCAAGAAGAACTATTTACTATCAGGTTTCCCTTTGTGTGAGTGTGTTTAAATGTGCCATTCATTTGGATGTCTCCTCAGTGATGACTCCTGACAGAAAACTTTAATTTTCAGGTTTGGCTTCAATGAAAAAATGGAGCCATTTGGCTCTGGAAAGTTTTTGAGTCACTCTCATCATCTCTTTTTTTAGAATATAAAATCCAGGGGATTAGAAACCATATGTGTCTTGTTTACCAGCCCCTAGAAGAAAGCCTGCTAAATGGTAGGTATTCAATATTTGCTTCAGAATTGGGTGATAATCTGCTTACTTTTTCTATTCCCTAATTGTGGCAATACGTATTCTTGTTCGTATATGTGATCTTGTCTCAAATGTTACTATGTTCCATTTTTTTCCCAAAACAACAACAAAAAAATCCCAAAAAGCAAACAGGTTTCTTGCATAAATATCCACAAAGTCAACCCTGCCCTTTCAAACAATCTGGAGAAGCCTAGAGGGGTCAGGGAAAGAGTTACAATGATTTTTCTGAAGACATAAAAGCTCCATTAAAAAAAAAAAAAAAGGCTGAGAAAATATGCATTCAGCCAGTTACCAAAAAAGCAGAGCTTACTCTTAGCAAAGTTAAAGATGAAATTCAATCAAATTATAAATTAGACTCGAGGCACTATAGATTGAAGAAAACTGAGATAATCGACTAGATGTTTCAGTTCAGAACACTAATGCAAAATGACTTTAAAACCTTTGGCATCTACAATGATAACACATCAATAAAAAGAGCCAGTATTAATTTTTGGCAAGAATTTACACATATGACCACACAGGTGTGCACTATATCACTGCAGTGCACAATCTGTATCCTTGAACATGACTGATAAATCACTATTTACCAAGTACATAGTAATTTGCATGCAACATTTTATTTACTCTTCACAACAATCCCAAAATAACAATCCCAAAACAAACCCACAAAAACAAGACATTACAATCTCCATTTAACTTCTGGAGAAATCGAGGCATACAGAGATTAGATGGTATCCCCAAGATCCTATAGCTGGTAAACAGTGGAGCTGAAATTAAAACCAACATCTGTTTAACTCCTAAGCCCAATTCTCTTTTCGTTTAGCATCTCTATCTGAAATACCACTGTACAATTAATTCAGTTATTGAGCTATATTTACGTGATAAATAGAATTTCTTGGTCTAATTTCATTTCTACAAAATTATACAAGGAGCTAGTTATACACGTAAACGAAGATTTATGTAAAATGATATTCATCATGATATTACTTAAAAAGTAAAATAACAATAACCGAGAGAAAAATAAGCAGCCTACAATTCTAAAACAGGCAAGTAGTTAAAAATATTATGAAATACAAGGGTACTCTCAAATATTAATGACACAGAAAGTATTCACCAAGTATATAAGCTTAAGCATTAATGTGTACTAAGAAGTTTACAAGTAGGACCACAGTAGACTTAGAAATTAATCTCTTTTTCCTTATGCACTGCATTCATGAAATTCTATTCAACATCTGAATTTTTTTAAATGTTGCTGTATGATTCTAAAGTTCACCTCTTTCCAGGTCAATATAGCAAAATATGTCCCTCTTTTCTTCCAAAAGATGATTTCAATAAGAGAAGAAATATAACTATAAAAACAAACAATCCAGGGCTGGCCCAATGGCACAGCAGTTAAGTTCACGTGCTCCACTTCTGCTTCCAAGGGTTCACCAGTTCAGATCCCAAGCACGGACCTACACATTGCTTATCAAGCCATGCTGTGGCAAGTGTCCCACATATAAAGTAGAGGAAGATGGCAGATGTTAGCTCAGGGCTAATCTTCCTCAAAAAAAAAAAAAATCTATAGTTTCAATGGAAAACCAAGAAGAGGACATCCACTCATGAACACTGAGAAATACTCTGAAAATATAAAGGAGATTGCACTGGAATCAGGACAGAACCTTAGAACACCAAAAAATATGCAATGCAATCAGGGAAAATAGAATAACTACTGAATAAAATAGAATTGCCTCTAGGGAATCTGGATCCAAGGCTGAGATTCATCACTACAGGATGGAGTGAGACTAAGCCAAGAACTAGTCATCAAGATTATTCATTCAAGACAAGTCCAGTATTTCATGTGCCTGGCTGTGATGTTTGTTCTCAGTGAACACTGTGGAATTAACTCTTGAAATAATGTAGGGTATGTTCCCTGAGAGAGTGCAAGAATAGACTTTGCTGCCAGAGAAAGACTTAGGGAGTCTCAGGGACTATTCGCACCATGGAATCAGCAAAAGCTACAAAACTAGATCTTTTTACTTCTACAGAGCTCGTTATTAAGCGTTTACCAAAACACCATACACAGCTGCAAGGGAAGCTGAAAAATGAAATGTTTTCTTCCCTTTTCTCTCTGTTTTTTTTAAGCTGAGTACATTGCCATCCCATATTCTGTTGACAAAAAAAGGAGGATAAAATGATAGAAAACTAGCAGAAACTAATATAAGGATAGACATAATTTTAGTTCTCAGAAATGAAAAATCTGATTGCTAAAATAATTTCAAAACTCTACACAAAGAACAAATTGAAAAACAATACTTAAGTTGAAATTAATAATCTATAAAGAAACACCTATTTTTTCCCAAAGTATAGTGCAAAACGAAAAATAACGTAAAACTGTAAAAAAAAATTAAAAGACGTGGAAGGCAGACCTGAAAGATCCGGGGCCTATCAAATAGAAATTGCAAAAACTGTGTAAGTATTCTACAAATAGAGAGGAGAAATAATAGAAGAAGATAAAAGATCAAATACTTAATACATAAAATGTTCCCATAGAGACATATATCTAGGATAGATCTCTGTGAAATCTGGAAAAATCAAAGGATAAAAAGCGATTCACATCATATTCAGGATAAGAAAAATAGGTTACTTACATGAGATTGACAATCAGACTGGTTACCCGCCATTTGCTAAAGAGTGGGAAATGGACATGCTTTTAACCATGGATGGAAGTGTAAATTGAGGGCAATTTGATAGTTTCTACAAAACTGTTCAATGTACATAACCTTTAAGTGATCAATTG
The DNA here is from genome assembly GCF_021613505.1 of Equus quagga. Lineage (NCBI taxonomy): Eukaryota > Metazoa > Chordata > Mammalia > Perissodactyla > Equidae > Equus > Equus quagga. The sequence goes on from NC_060284.1 coordinate 38,638,906, forward strand.
ATTAGCTAGTATCTATTGGCACAAATGTACAAGGACATATGTAAAAAAATTGCTGTACCATGTACAGTATAAAAACTAGAGTCAGCCTAGAGGTTTATCACTTAAGAATAATTAAATAAACTTTAATATTTTCATATTATGAAAATCTATGTAGGCGATCAAAGGGGTGAGTTGTATCTGACTGTACTGTCATGGAAGGTTTCTACTATATATTGTTAAGTGAAGAGAAAGTTGCAAAACAATGGATAGAATTTGTGCATGCAGAGGAAGCACAGAGGACACACGATGGCAATTAATCAATTAATCGGTAAAGGGAGAGGAGAACTTCCACTCTATTTTATAGGTTTGTTTAATATTTGATTTTCTTACAAGGAGCAAGCCTTTCTCTTGTAATTTTTTAAAAGTTATACTAAAATATATTCATGAATAAAGGCTAAATTTCCAAGCATAAGAATAGTCCAAAAATGCTGGGAAAATATAATAATAAAGAGCTTATGCCCTTTTGAGTTATAATATTCATATTTAGGCAGACATCATGATGTTTGATAAAACTGACTCTAAGAAAATAATCAGATAAGTATTCAAAACACTCATCAGAGACTACAATTGTGAAACTGTGAAAACGACTTAAGTAGCCAACAATAATGGATTGATTAAAATAATTGTGATGTATAGATACAGATTTAGATATATAGATAGCCACTATAGACATAGAGATTCATTAATTTTTTATATTTTGAAAGAGTTAGAATACAGTATATTTCATATGCTTCCATTTATGAAAGAATAAAGTATGTACATAGAAATGTGCTGGAAATATATTAAGTTCTCTCCGGAAATATTTATTAAGCATCTAGTACAGAAGGGCAGCATCGTATAGTGGTTACAAGCACCCACTCTGCAGCCAGATGGGCCGGGTGAATCCTGAGTCCGCCACTTACCAGCTGTGTGGACTTGGGCAAATTACATAGGCTCTCTCGGTGGGAAAGAGTGCTATGAAGAGAAATGCCATGGGGTAAGGAGAACAGAAGGTGATGGGGTGGGACTGGTATTTCTGTTAGAGTGTCTATGGGAGGCCATGCTAAGGTCTTAAGAAGAAAACTGTAAGAGGTGAGGGAGTAGATAGTAAGCACCCCAAATATCCAGGGACTGGAATTCCAAGTAGAGGGAACTCCGAACGCCCGAGGTTGGGGAGCGCTTGGAGGGTTCTAGGAGAAGCAAGAGGCCAGGGTGGGTACAGCAGCATGAATTACACCTGACTGTTCAGAGTGGAATTCGTAAGAGCTAGTTTTCTCTTCATACTTGAAACACATTCATATTGTTTGGATTTTTGCAATTAGCGTGAAGTCCTCTTACAAGGGAAAACAGCAAAAATATTTACATTTGGAACAAAGGAAATAGCAAGTTACTCTCTTTTTGATTACTCTCTCCCATGAGTTTTATCAGTGCCCAGTTTCTTAAAAATATGCATTCATACTTTCTAAGCAAAATTCCAAGCCCTCTGCTTCTTTGGGCTCTCACGAGAGGGCTTAGCAGAGGGGAATTTGTGCTCCTGAATTTGCTTGGGACAGTGCTGTTTTAATACTCGGCTCTTTACCTTGCCTCCACCCTCCAACCATGCATGATTACAAACCATTTTTAACTTTAAATGACTTTTTTTTAATTGGCATTTCCCTCATGTGCCAAACATAATGAGCATACATTTTAAAAGTAGAAAATGAATTTGATAAAATATTTTGCTTGGCTAGAAATGTTTTCAGTAGTTCATTAACTGCAAAATAATTCCCTCCTGAATGCCAGAGATCCTGTGCAAGATGTTGCCTGGGGCTAAATAATACGTGTTCACCTTTTAATCACACTGACAGAAGGGAAATGGAAAGCAAGTCCACCGGTATTCAACATGCAGTCTTTATTTTAATGGAGAGGAGCTGAAGCGTGAATAGTACAAAGTATCAGATAATTCAAAAATTGTTTATGGTTTAGTGGGGGGTGAGTATAGCCTTACTGTATACGTATTTCCGATAATCTTAGAATGTACTCCCATTGAAATAATGAAACCACGTTGTAAAAACCTGATGCAAGTTGGCAAGTCCCTCTCTTATTTCCTCTTGTCTGTTTCTGCCTGATCTCAAGCTAGTGATTGACAGCATTCCTTCCCAGACTATATATTCATGATTTTCAAGAGCCAGGGCTTAAAAAAAATTATAGCCTTCTTTGGCTCCATCTTTACAGTCAGTTTAGTTCACATCTTTACCAACACCGGGTGGACGTTGTTTATTGAACTATTGTACAAGCCTCTGACTCCACAGAGCTAATAGCAAGTTGAGGGCAGGAAATAGCTTCATATTTGCATTTTTATCCTGAGCAACTAGTACAGTGCTTGGCAGATAATAAATGTCTAATGTTTGTTTGTTGAAATTAAAAGATAATTCGGACCCACAGTAACTTTATACTTCGTATTATAATAAAAGAAAGTCGCAATTTTACTCCAATAGCAATTTTCTTTGGACTTTACTTCTGATTCTCCAACAGGCCAGGTAAGAAGGTCAGCAAAGATGCACTATCATGGCAGAAATTTGTTTCTTTTATTAATAAATACTACTCTAGTCCAAATTTATATTTTCAGTTTTATATCCTTAATGTTAAAAAATTTGTTTTTTTAAGATGAAGCCAAAAGTATTTACAATGAAAGATTATTAATAATTCTGAACTAAAATGGGTTTTTTTCATTGTTTGGCTTTTAGGCTATTATGTAAACCTAAAGTTTCTGATTTTGTTTTACTTGGGGAAAAATTGTGAAGAGTCCCAGAGATTTAACAGGATTAACTGAACTCTCCATTCTATATGCCCTTTCCACCTCTAAACTCACCCCCAGCTCTATGGTGGTGATTAATCCTACTATGAAAGCAATAAAAATCAGAGAAGGGAATATTTAAGGCAAATTATCGGCACTTCCCTTAACAATATATCTTGCAGAGCATTGCAAACGATATGCTGCTTCTTGCCATCTCCACCTCTTTTTCTACCTTTGGGCCACTAAACCAGCCTAGTGCCACATTTAGGCACACACCAATGACTACCTTCAGATACTTCTATATATTCTTTTTATTTCTTGAAATCTCCAACCCCAAAAACAATTACAAGATGGAGGTAAAGGCAATAATCAACAGCCTTTGGTTGCATTATTGAGGAGATTTTTCTTCTTCCAACATGCTCTGCAAAACGCAGGCCACCAGTCACCCATGGTAAATGCCATCTCTCTCTTTGCACGGTGACAGACTTTTCTGTCTTTCTTTCAAGAGTCTTTATTTTTTATGTACCTCAAACAGCTATATCCGAGTTTTCCCTGCAGTGATTGGAAGATTTTATAGTCCCTGTCCTTTTATAGAGAAGTTTCATTTGCTATATCAACAAAAAAATTACCTCCATCCAGGCAGAATTCATGAGCCTCCCAACCCTTCCCGTCTCACACACACTGCTGTGGGCAGCAGCTCCAGACTTTGCTTTTGAAACACTGCATTCCCGATATCAGGTAGGCTACATATTGACGTCCAATAAAACTGCAGTTCAGGTCTTTTTTTCAGATCTAGAACCTCATGCATCACCTGCTGGCAATTTAAAGTTTTTAAATGATACTGTGTCATAGTCGTTAGGAATGTTCTATTTTTGACACACTACTTTCACTCAACGTAGTTTTGTGGGTGGGTGCGTCATAGTAGGAGCTGAAGCAGAAGAGAAAGTTCATTAAATAATCATTTCACACTTTATAATATATGCACCTAATAAACGCACTGAAAGACTTAAAATATTCCAGGGAGGATGTATTCATAGAGGCAGTTTGAAATATAATTGGAGCAATTTTAAAAATATATTTATCAAATGCAGACGACCAATCTGTGTACTTCAAGGGAAAATACTTTATTTTAAACTTTGACTTCACTTCTTATTCATCGTTATAGACAAAGTTCTAATGTTTCACTTCTACTGCAGACTTACAACCATTTACTTTGCCTCTGCAATATTCTGCTTAAAATACATATATACGCATATACATATATATCAAGTTTATAGCAAACATCAGGTGAAAATTAAAATGAAAATCTATTAAATAATGAACTAGTTAAACGGAAGACGTTATTAAACTGGACTATCTTTTTGAATAATTAATTTGACAGATAATGTAATACTGATTAACCTACTTTCAAACATTTAAATCGTTTGTCCTTCCTTTCTCACCCATAAGTTTAATGTATAAGTTAAAGAATGTCTTGTAAGGTGGTACATTAAATATTTTGTTAGTGTTATTAGCACAAACCTGATACTTAAAGCTACCAGACCCTCTCGATCTGGTAACCCAGAGAAATCAGTCTCCTTGGTATTACTGGTTCTGTTTTCGGAAGAATCTCTCATGTGGCCTCTTACACAATAGATATAAGACAGTGAGACCTCATTGCTTTGGAGAAACACTTTACAGTTTTTAGCGGTTTTTTGTTTGTTTGTTTTTTAACCGAGATTGCTTCACCTCAAATTTCTTGATGTGTAGGATTCAATTTTCTGGGCATAATGTGAGAAAATTAGCAAAACGCAGGAAAAGCCAACTGGGAAGAAGATGATTAAGATTTCAACCCCTTCCTTTTTAAAGAGAGGAGCCTGGACAGGTGATCTGGCCCAGTTCTAAACCCAGCATGGAGCTCTATAAGCGGACAATGGTTGTGCTGAGTGGTGCGTCTGTGCACATGCATGTACGCACACGTGTGTCATGAAACAAGCCAGAAAGCCTCCTGAGCAACCATCATTTGGTAGTGATTTGGCGGTCTCCCTCAAGGGGTTATGTCTGGGTTGCAGCTCTAGTACCAGGAAAAACCATACAAGTCTTCCACACAGTTTAGCATCAACGGCAGCAGCTGCAGAATTAAACAAAAGCTTTTCTTTGGATCGTCTGATTTCCACTGGCTTCATCAGCGCCTCTGGCTCATTTCACAGCAGCAGCAGTGTGACAGCATGTTTTGAAGCAGCCAGCATCTTGGTGCAATTGTGGATTCCTCAAGCTCTAAATTGACACATCTGCAAACTGGCTTTAGGAATGAAATGAGAGCAAGGAGACCATGGGGAGAACTGTTTCCTTAAGGCAAGGGCAAATCCTGGTGAGGGATGCAGATGTAAGCTGTCAGTCACCAATCCTCCCGGAAGATGGGTGAGTGAATGTGTCTTTACTGAAGAAGGGATCTGAGCAGGACATCACACTATCTACTGTAATCTACCTCTTACACTCTAACAATGCTCACTGCCTTCTTAAGGAAAGTTCGGCTCAATTACTGGTTTGTCTTGTTCCTTAAGGAAACTTACAAGAAGTTAGTTGAATGAACTACAGTTTCTCCCTTGGCAGCCACAACCAATACCTATCATCTTTCTGTGGAGCCATGATGGCACTTTGGATCCAGTTATCAGTGTCAAATAGGATGTTATGCCCAAGACTTTAAATGTCTGGGCATTCCCCTTTGTCCAGGATATGTTTACTTGAGCAAATAGATGTAATTCCTTTTGGGGAAGGACTGGGGCAATCATTACCATACATACTTGCTATGGTATTTCAGGATCTTTCCTCATGAGGTTTCTTGTTCTCCAGTCAATGAGTTCCACGTAAGAGAACTAAGCAAAGAATGTAAACTTTTATTAGCATGATTGCCTTCTGCCTCCTGGATACACATTTTAATTCATTTTGATTGTATAAATTAAGCAACATACTTATTAACTGCCTATATATCTTACCCCTATGAAAGCTGTGTCTATTAACCATCCCCCTAGCACTGTGTTAACCAGGTCCCCTGGCTGACACTCAGTCTTGTCATCTGTTACAACAGTTGTACCCACATTGCTTCTAGTATTTGATGTTGCCTTCTCTTATTTTGGGATCCCATCGTACTCAATGCTATTAGGGAACCCAGTTCTGAAATAGTATTCCATTTTTTTTTCTTTTTCTTTCTTTTTTCTTTTTGTTTTTGTTTTCCTTCTTCTCCCGGAAGCCCCCCAGTATGTAGTTGTATATTGTAGTTGTAGGTCCTTCTGGTTGTGCCACATGGGATGCCACCTCAGCCTGGCCTGACGAGTGGCACCATGTCTATATCCCGCATCCGAAACGGCAAAACCCTGGGCCACTGAAGCAGAGAGCGCCAACTTAACTGCTTGGCCATGGGGCCGGCCCGAAACAGTATCTCTTAACCTTAGCCCTGGCCTACAGAAAAGACCTACCACTGAGCTTCCCTATGATGCTAGGACCATTCTAACCAGAATACTTTTTATCATGTCAGTAAATAGCATGCCCTTCAGTCTCCCCATGGATCATGGTCAGCTGGTGTGTTTTTCAACCTTATATAGTTTACCCAGAATGCCCAGTTCTCTTAGCATTTTGATCCCTTCCTGCACCATCTGACATGTGCATTCCTACTTAACATAATATACGCCATCACTTTTCCCAACTTCCAAGAGGCCTCCACACAGCATGATAGCACTAAAGGCTTTAAATTCTTATTTGGGGAGAGCATGGCCATATCAATAAACTTTCCCTTATTAACCTTTATATTCCAACTTCCTTGATCTAGCAACTCCAAGATCCAGTTCCATGTGTACTTTCACCACTCCTGCCAGTAAATATTGGCTAGATCCTGGAGCTCCATCAGCATATAGTCTCTTTCCTCCATCAGCAGCCTCAGAACAACCTTTATGTTATCTTGTGAGACAGAAGTCTCTGCATCATCCTCCAGCAAGGGGGTTTGCTAGACTTTACTAGGAAGGAGTTTTCCATTTCTGCAAGCCAGAGAAGTGTGCTAGGTTCCAAGGTCTTAAAGTGCACCACAACCGATATCTCCACCCCAGCTTCAGGGTCCCACTCCTTCTCAAACAGAGCCCTTACTTTGCCATAGGAAACTTCTGTGATTGAGAATTCACGCTTCTCTGGAGCTCCACTGCCCTTGTGATTAAGCCTTGGTTTCGTCCTCAACTTTGTCTACCTTCTTGCTGCAGGAGATGAGAGTCTCTTTATGTGCTGCCAAGAAATGCCTCTAATGTTCACTTTACCTTCAATTAATTCTTAATCGATCTCAGCCTGGTTTTCTCCAACATATCATCACCCAGAAACAGCCACTTGATTTGATAATCTTTGTAATTATTAATCTCCTTGTACCTCTCAGACACTTGACACTGCAAACATTGATGAATTCCTTTCTACCCAGTTCACCACCATTAAAATTCTTAACAATTACACTACCACAACACTCCAGGAGCTGTACCTCCTGTCAGTTGACCAAGAGATGATGCAGTTCCAAAATCCCATTTTAGAGTCTGCTTTTTAGGTCACTTCCAGTATTAACTCTTTTAGGTTAAGTTTCCTGTATATGGAAACTGAGAAGGAGATGTGTGTGCAAGAGATTATAGATGAGTACACTTTGGAAGTACACTTGGAAGGAAGGAAGGGAGCAGCAGTGGCAGAAGGCTAAGTGGAAGTCCATTATAGTTGCAACAGAAGCCTCAGGCTCTTAGACAATTCTACAGAGAGCTCAGGAGCTGAGATGGTACTTCAGAGTTTTCCCAGGCTCCGTTCCCCCTACATCAACCGGACTAGGGATGCAGGCTGCCTCAAAGGAAGGAGTCCACTATTAGCCAAGGGCAGTTGAAGGAATGCAACCATGAGCTGCCTGGCAGCTCCAGCTTTGAGTGCCTCTGCCCTGCAAGGAGTATTCTGAGCTATCCTCTGCAGTTCTCGTTACACAAAGTTCTTTCAACTATCAAAATAAAATGGAAATATTAAGCAAATATCTAGACAAAATTCTAGAATAAATATTACACTGCATATTTTCTGAATGATAGAAAAGAGCAAAGCAGAGAGAGAAAGGAAGAGGTGGGGTAACATCTTTATACACCTATTCTCACAAGACATCATGACTTACACATAGTAGATATGCTGAGTGAATAAATGAATGAAAAATGGGGCTAACCTTTCCATTCTATAAAAATATCACATGCATATATTGTTTTGATTATGAACACCTTCAAGAAACTCTGCCTTGCTATATCATCATTCATGAAGATAGAATCTCTGATTGGTTTCTCTGTACTTTTGCTGAATATCATCTCATAGTAACAGCTAATTTGCACTGGCATATTTCACATTTGGGAGGAAATTTACTCTCTTTAACCAACACAATGCAGACCATTGGGCTTCACTTCTTTTGAAATGAAAAGTGAGGCAAATGAAATATATTTAATTAACATTATGTTGTAGCGTTCATTGGTCTGTACCTAGTAATGTTAATAGTGCCTTAAAATCAATAAATATGTGTTTTGAAACAACTTTTTAAATATTCAACCTATCATCATAATTTATATTAATAATATTTACTCTGCACTTCTAACTAAAAAGACTTTATCTTTTTCTTAATATTCATTTCAGGTTAGATTTTTTCTGTTTTCAGGTATATTAAAACTTTAAAGCATGATAAATTTTCACCAAGTATCTTTAGATTTTATAATAATCTTTAGGAGCATTTTACATATGAACTGTTATTCTATATAACTTTATATTTTTTCTTTTCAGAAAGTTTAATGATGCTGCTCTAATAAATCATAGTATTTAATTAAAAGGAGCTATGTAACTCTAAACATAAAATACCTACCTACAAGCTATAGCAAGTAGTCTTAAATGAAAAGACTTCTAAAAACATTTCACATCCTTTCTAATAGAAAGATTATTTTGAAAAGAAGAGTAATTTAGATACTAGTAGAATCTTAAAGGTTTGTTCTGCAAGCTTTTTTGAACCGCTGTTATTTGGTCAAAGCGTTATGCTAGATGCTGTGAAAATAAAGAAATGAATAAGATCTCTTATCCGTCTTCATGAATGTTATAACATATTGAATTAAGAGATTATGAAAATAATGTATCATAATACAAAATAAAATAAAGTTAGTATAAGCAAAGAGAAATGATCAAATTATTCCAATCATAGAGGGAAGACTTTATATTAACGTCTATCATAATATTTATCTCAGAGTACTGTTTCCTTCTCTGTCTCTCTCACTAAGCTGTGAATTATTGAGTGGAGTTGAATGTTCATCTCAGTATTTCCTGCGCCTATCACAGAGCTCTGAGCTAACAGATGAGCTTTTAAATACATAAATATGTTAGTTAAATAAGTAAATTATTTACCCCTTGAAGGATGAGTACCAGTTCCACAGAGAGTTTTCCAAGATGAGAGGGAGGTGTTATCTTGTCCACACAAGTCAATTGGTGTATGTTTAATGTTCACCTTGAGGAATGTAGAGGCAAACGTTTCAGAAGTAATAAGTTGATGGCATACTGTAGAATGCCTTGAATGCCATACACTAGAATTTGATATTGACTCCTTTTGCAGGTAAAGCATTGAGAATTGTCTTCATAATAACATAATCTGAGAGCTCATCAGGCTATTGAGTTACTTATGTCATATCCTTTATTTCATTTGGATTCCTATTATTAACCTTTTAAATTCATTCTGAGAAGGGAAGATAAACCAGCCAAAGGAAACCAAAGAAATGGACTAGTTTTGCTTCTAATTGTGATAAGCCAGTTCCAGAAACAAGGGATCGAGGAAATTGGAACATATTTTTTAAACCATACCTTTATTAAATACCTACTGTATTTCTTGTAAAAATTACATTCCTTGAATATGTTTCTAATTTAAAGAAATCCTTGTATATTGCTCCAGTTAGCAATTCCCTGTAAATACTGCTTCTATGGTTAATTGCATCCCACAAATCTAATCTTATTAGAAAAGGATTGCATTAGCTAAAGTGAATTCAAATCTGTTCAGTAAATATTTAACATATATCTAACTCAGAACTCAAAATTGGAACTCAGAACTGTTGAAGGAAACATCTTACATATTGAAGATACTCACTGAGCATGAAGTTTTTTTCTTCATCCTGAAGAAGTTAACAATTTCTTCCAAGTCTAGTCCAAGGTGATAATTTATTACAAATTTTAAACCAGAGGCCTTTACCAGGCTATAGATTTTACTATATAGGCACTGAAGGGTAAAAGTGAATAGCTTCGTGAAATTAAACAGCTTTAAAATCATACCAGAGACTTCAGGTTTCAGCTCCAACATGTAAAAAGCTTGGAAGAAACAACAAAAAGCATGATGCGCTGAAATTTTTCAACGTCAATTTTTCACTGAAAAATCAAACTCAATTTTTCTTGGATTTATCAAAAAATATTTTGTAGGGCAAACAGTCATCACAAAATCTGGAGAGAAAAGTGAATCCAGAGAGTCACAGGTGAGATCTGCTTACCTGAAGCAGAAGCCACTGGAACCATAAATGGTAGGAACACAAACTAATGTCTATAAATTGCTGGAGACTGAATGTGAACTAGAATGAGTGTGAGAGGGTCTTGGGAGCCACATCCTTAAGAGGATCTTGTACTCTCTTGGGATTTTCTGCCTGGAATACCACCAGATTGTCACAGCGAAAACCTGAGACAGATCCCCTCTGGTTCCAGCAGGAAGATGAGAGTAATTACTGTAAAACATGCCAAGAGTTTCCCTACTTTCCAGGAGGAAAGACTTTACCAGACCCTTGTCTCAGAACCATAGGGCAAAGGCATTCCTCTCATTCTAGACACATCTAGCATTCCTGTCTCCACCAGGGTGGGAGAGTGAGAGAAGGAGGTTATTTAAGAAGAAACATATATGAAGATCACAGCCAGAATAAGGGCCCACCAAAAGACAGATTTAATTGGAAGATTACAGTGATTTTAAAGTGTATATGGAAAGGCAAAAGGCACAGGATAGCCCAAACAACACTGAAAAAGAAGAACAGAGTTGGAAGACTCAGTTTACTCCATTTTAAGATTTCATACAAAGCCACAGTAGTCAAGAAGCCACGGTATTGGTGAAAAAAAAATAGATGTAGATCAAAAGAACAGATAGCCCAGAAACAGACCCAAACAAATATAATCAACTGATTTTGACAAAGGTACAAATGCAATTCAAAGAAGAAAGGAGAATCTTTTCAACAAATGGTGCTGGAACAATTGGATATCCACATGCAAAAAAAATAAACCTAAACACAATCTTACCACTTATATAAAAATGGACTGAAAATGGATCAGAGATCTGAACAGCTTCTAGTAGAAAATGTAGGATGACATTTGGATTACCTTGGGTTTGGTGATGAGTTTTAGATACAACACTAAAAGCAGAAGACATGAAAGAAAAAACTGAGAAGTTGGTCTTCTGAAAGACAAATAGAGAAAATATTTGCAAATCACATATATGGTCAAGGACTATACCCAAAATAGACAAAGATCTTTTAAAACTTAACAATAAAAAACAAAATACTCAATGAAAAGAATGAGCAAAAAACCTCAACACCTCACCAAACATACACAAATGACAAATAAGAATATGAAAGGATGTTCAACATCATTTGTCACTAGAGAAGTGCAAATTAAATCAACAATAAGATACCATTACACACATATTAGAATGGTTAGAATTCAGAGATTTTACAATGTCAATTGCTGCCAAAAATATGGAGAAACAGAATCTCTCATTCAAAGCTGGTGGGAATGCAAAATGGTACAGCCACTTTGAAAGACAGTATGGAAGTTGCTAATAAAGCTAAATATAGCCTTAGCATACAATACCACAATTATGATCCTAGTTATTTATCCAACTGATTTGAAAACGATATTCACACAAAATCTGCACACAAACATTTATGGCAACTTTATCCATAATTGCCAAAAATTAGAATAAAACAAGATGTCCTTCAAAAGGTGAATGGATAAACAAACTGTGATAAATCCATACCATGGAATACTATTCAATGATAAAAGGAAATGAGCTGTCAAGCCACAAAAACACATGGATGAACCTGAAATTGTATTGCTAAGTGAAGGAAGCTAGTTCGAAAAGTCACATACTATATGATGCCAGTTGTATGACATTTGGAGGGGGAAATTTAAAAAAAACACAAAGAAAGGAAAAGGATACATGGTTCCCAGGCGTCTGGGGTGGGAAAGAATTGAATAGGTGAAGCATGGGACTTTTTCAGGCAGTGAAAGTATTTGATATGATATTGTAATAGTAAATACATGACATTTTGCATCGGTAAAATTCCTATAGCTCTAAAGCACAATGAGTAAACATTAATGGATGCAAATTTTAAAAACATATTTAGAAAGTTAAGGCATCCTAGGATGGAATGTAGAAGGTGACGGAAGAATCTAAATGTAATGCAACTGTATGAAGGGATCACGGACAAAGATGCTAACCTAATAACTTCGGAAATGAATGAAATCTGTAATGGTAAAACCAAAAGTAACGAGTACATAGCACTATTCTCTAATTGGTAAAGGTATTTCCCACTGGCATATGGGTTAGCAATTCTGAAAGCCCTATACTTGGGTACTGGAACTGAACAGTTAAAGTAAATGGACAGCAGGTGGTGGGAATCAGGTTTCTCACTGTTGGAGTAGAAGTATAAGCAACCAGAGGAGGTTAGAATGATCCACGTGATAAGAGATTAGAGTTAGAGACTCTAATGAACTCATGTTTAGTTTAATATAGATACAGGTGGGTATAAATATAGAAATATTTGTAGATATCAATGGGTTAGGATACATACATACATCTACTTAGTCTGTCAACTTAGAGGGCCGAGAACCAAGAAGAACCCAGGAGTAATGAGCACAACCAATGCACAGAGCCTGGTTTCTTACACCATTTTCCAATAAAAAGAACCAGAGCTCCTTGAGGATTCTAGGAATGGTCAGGAAATACAGGAAGAGCCTACAGCATGTTGTAGTGCCAGAAAATAAAAAGTGCTCAAAAGAGAAAAAAATGATGGAGTTATGTCAAAGGGGGCCAAGTACCAACTGAAAGAGCTCCCAGTGGTCAAAGCTGGAACAATCTGAGCAACAAAATTTATACAGTATGGACTTGAGTTAATGATGATGATGAGGAGGAGGAGGATCCTCCATATCAGTTCATTAATTGTGACAAATGTACCCACCAACCCTAACCGTTAGTAATAGGGAATTGGGTATGGGGTACATGAGAATACCCCATATTCTCATATACCTCTTTAGTTTTTTTGCAATAATTCTGTAAATCTAAAACTGTTCTAAAATAAAAAGTTTACTTTTAAAACCCACGCACTCTCGAGAGCTAAGTGTGTGTTTATGATTTGAAATATCTATGGATAGATAACAATATCACAGCCCAAAGATCACTGAAAGGTCTTATCCTCAAGGTTTCAAGTCCATTAAACTTGCAAGATGTTCAAAGTACATAGCCTGAGCCAATCTTATGCCAAAAGACAAGCCCCACAACGTTTCCAAAACAATTTTTAAAACAAATTTTTATCCATAAAGACAAAACTAATGTTTTGCATTTTCTTTCAAACTAAATTTCACATTGCTTTTAATCTTTATTGCTTGTATATGAAATACTTTGCAGGTTTCAGAACAAAATTCACTTAGACAAGTAAATGACTTTTGTGCTGTGTATTTCCACACGTTAATAGCATCATTTGCATGCTAAAGAAATGAAATTTTTATTCTGTTGTGGCCACCAAGGATTAATTTAATGAATTGACTAGAATTTGGATTGCCTTCTGAGGGAGAGAAGGTTAAAAGGTACATTTTGCTAAATATTTAAAATTTTTAACCTTTGTAGTATAGATCTCTAAGATTTAAAAAAATGATGGATACTTAAGTACAGTTGTATCTTACTTGAAATTTTTTATTTTTAAATTCAGAGGTAATCTACATGATTCTTTGAATCAATACACACTATTTTCTAATAATGTTATAATTCTGCTATGGAAGAATTTCCAAATGTTCATCAGATCTCCTATAATTTTGTTTTATCAAACCTGGGGGCGTAGAGTAGGAATTTTTACATGTGTGCAAGCAGCACTGAGTCTCTTATATAGCTTTCTTCTGCAGTAACACATGGAATCATCTTAGAGTTCACTGTTTCCACTGCTAAATGAACAGCCTTCATAGTTCTATTTAATTTTTAATTTTGTCACTTGTGGAAAAATTAAGGACTATCTTTTAATTTGCGTTTTTGGAACTTTTGTATTAATTTATTAGTTGACATCTGGTATTCCCATCACAAACTGTCAACATAGAGGCAGCCCATGTACTAGAGGTTTTTGTGAAGTAATGGACATTGTACATAGCATCAGATCATTTCATTTATTAAATGCAAACTCTTCCCACAATAAACATATTACAACAAATCTATCAAATATGCAAGATGATTGAGGCATCTCTAAATATCTAAGGCGGTGGTCTGAGAAAAATTGGTTAAGACAGTCTCTTGGTAGGAAGGAAGAAAAATCAGTTTTAAGTGGGAAATTATCTTATAAAACGTGTTTTATATTCTTAATATCAGTGGAGAAGAGTATCTGGACTTCAACATATAATAATAAAATATAAGAATTTAAAGTAATGTATTTTCTTGAATCATTAAATTTAATCCAACTCAACGTTACCATACAGTATTTCATTTACCATTAGGAAAAAAGTGGACTCTTTTTGAGATTTGGGCTTAAATGAAGTTTTCATACGCAAATATATTTTATTTTTTTCATTATTTTTAGACGTTGATGTTATAAAACATTATAAATATAAAATTATTACAAAGATATTCATGTCAACGCATCTGAAAGACAAAGTATTAAAAAATTGTTTTGTAAGACTGCCTACAGAACACATTGTAGTTCCCTACTACACACAACCACAAGTCTTTCATTATTGTCACTCTAGTCCTTTTCCAGGTGTCTTCAGATGGGAATCTGAAGCCCTGAACTGCTGGAAAGCCTTTGCATTCCAGCCAGATAGAAGTTGATTCTTTCCAGAAAGATTAAGGTTCATCTAAAGCTGACATCTCACAGGCAATTTCTATTGTCTGCTTTCTTTTCCAATGTATGGGTGAGATTTGTCAGTTCTTTCATGTTTCATAATTTTTTGTTGAAAACTGGACATTTCAGGCAATATATTGTAGCAACTCTGGCTATTGATTTCCATCCCCCTCTCCAGGGCTTGTTTTTATTGTTGTTTGCTTCTTTATTAGTTTACTGACTTGGGTTGAATATTTTAGCAAAGTCTTATTATGCCTGCTGTATAAAACCTCTGATTTTGCTCCTCTTAATGTTTAGCTTTGAGTGTGTGCACAATCACCGTGAGATGGCAGTTGTTTTAACAGAGCTCTCTTTGTCTTGCTCCCTGGTCTCACTATTAATGTGGCTGCCTCTATTGGTATCACATCTACCTCTTAAATTCCACTAATTATGGACTGATTGCTCCATGGTTTTTGACCATATCCTCTGGTATGAATTATTCCACAGTCTGGTCCAATTAAATTTGGGCAGGGATCCTTTTTAAGGCCAGTCTTGGAGATTTTTTCTGACCATACGACGGCTTTTCTTAGCTGTCTCTTTCCCTGCTTGTCTCTGGTAAACTAACTGGCCTATGGTTTAGCTTGGTGATCACATGGAGCTAACAGCTTCCTCTTAATTATTTGTAACTTAAATCTCCATTGAGTGTCCTGGGGTATTGAAACTACTCACATTCTATTTTAAATGGAATTAGTTTCTTTGGTGAAAGCTTTGGAGGTCTCTGTTTTTATGGACTGTTTCTTCCCCTGAGCATCTGCGCTGGACATTGGGTAGGGGCTGTAGCCTCTGTTTTTCTCAGTTTGCCTCTCTTGGCATTGAAAATCTGCCTTACAAGTGAGCTAGGGTGAAGGTGATCAGGGACCTAATATTCTTGGTTCGCCGTGCCTCGGTAGAGCATTCACCCTATGAATGGAGGCTGGGTGGAGGCAGGAAGCCTCTGACTTCTCAACCACATTCACCAGCAATTTAGCCTCTGCAACTTTGAGTTGGGGGGTATTAGGCATGCTGGTGGTCTGCTTTTCCTGGGAGATACAGTGCCTCTTGATTGAGAGCTGAGAAGAGAGGGAGCGCTGTCTTCCTGGTCTTATTCACCTGGAGTGGAGCTTCTGCCAAGTGGTGATGGGGGCAGGCGAGGGCAGAAGAAGAAAGGGAGATGTGGCTCAACTTCCACAGACTCTCGGTTTACTTACTAAGTTTTAGTAGATTTTCTTGAATAAATGTTTCTTCATTTATTTGCTAAATGCCCTTAGAACAATTTCCAGAGACTTCAAATAGTTGTATTCTGTCTGTTTGTGTCTGTATGTGTGCAGATATAGATGTACAATTCTTTCTAACTTATCTATCTATCTATCTATCTATCTATCTATGCTTCCTTACTGGGGAGCAGTCCATGAAGCTCCTCATGCTGTCATTCCTAAAGTGGAACCCTGTTAACAGCATTACTTTCTGAGTCAGTCTTGCTAAACTATCATCAGTACTAACAGGATCATATAATCTTATGCTTTTGTTTAACCAAGTCACTCGCAGGGTCTTGTGATAGTGCAAGCTGGAGTCTGCAGCTTCAGAGCTCTTTCTTTTCCCTCAAACTTCCCAAGAGAACAAGAGTCTCAACCTCCCCAAAGCCTGGCTTAAACAGCAAGTATGTCTTTTAATAACTTTCTAATCTCTTACACATGTGAAAATATGCAGTAAATTATTGCTAAAGACAACACACTAAAACTTTTGGCTTATTTTGTATTACAAAATATGCTTGTCTTAATGGATAAACAAAATGTGTCATATCCATGTGATAAAATACTATTTAGCAATAAAAAAGAACAAACTGTTGATCCATGATTCAACAATGATGAACCTCAAAAACATTATCCTAAGTGAAAGGAGCCAAATGCAAATACTACATATTATATTATTCTATTTATAAGAAATATCCAGAGAAGGCAAATTCCTAGAGACAAAAAGGAGATCAATGGTTACCTGGGGTTGAAGGAAGGAATGGAGACTGACTGCAAATAGGCACAAGAGATCTTTTTGGGATGATGAAAATGTTCTGAAATTGAATTTAAGTGATGGTTGCCAAACTCTGTAAATTTACTAAAAATCATCAAATTGTGCACTTAAAATGAGTGAATATATGATATGAAAATTACATGTTTATTGAGATTTTAAAACATGATTGTCTTATTTTTCTCTATCATCCCTATCTTTTGCACAATGCCTTGGACATAGCATGTTCAATAATGCTGATTAGATGAATGAATCAATTAATTAACATAAAATCCCACTGAACACAGAGATCAACTCCATGCCCAGATGGTAGTGTCAACAGAGTGAGAGCACCAAGCATCCATGGATCTGTATAAGCTCACTATGAACCAGGAGAGGGGAGTGAGTGACAAAATATGCAAAATGCAAATCATAGGAAATGAGAGGCAAGTCTTATCTGGGTCTCACTCTGATGCTCAATTTGGCAGTTACTTTAGCACCATTCCACCCCCAACCCACACCTCTATCTAAGGAGAAATATAGGGAAAGAAGGATGAAAAGCTGAAAAGGACCCAAGACCCCCTCTCCACCCACTGTGTTTCAATCAAAGGACATCACTACTATCTGATTTTGTACTGTGAAAATATCTAAGTTTTCACTTAAAGAAACTCTCCATGGCAAACAAACAAATAAGGAAAACGTGTAAAAGCAATTTTGAATAATCACATTGATGTCAATGCCAATTGATTTTAAACAAAT
Organism: Equus quagga; assembly: GCF_021613505.1. NCBI lineage: Eukaryota > Metazoa > Chordata > Mammalia > Perissodactyla > Equidae > Equus > Equus quagga. Next base: position 38,656,594 of record NC_060284.1, read on the forward strand.
TATTTCCTAACTGACCATGCAGATCATCTCCTCAGGAAGCCCTCACTGACCTGGAGGCTTAGCACCTTTGCTTATCCATAACATCAGACCAACCACATATCAGATTGGGAAGGTTGGGCAAGATCTTCCTCATTCATCAATCTGCTCCGGAGAACATAGTGGGTTCTCAAATAAATGTTTGTTGTATGATTTAATGAAATCTTGAAGTTACTGAAACCCAATGCCAAACAAAAACGTGTTGTAACATACCTTGCAACTCTTAATTAGCTGAACAAACCATAATATGCACTTGCCAATTTGCTATAGGTTTCATAACCCTCTTATGCCCACACTGAGATGTTGGTACGTTAAGAAACTTACAGAGGAGCCGGCCCCATGGCTGAGTGGTTAAGCTCGCTCACGCACCGCTTAACAGCCAGGTGTTTTGTAGGCTCGATCCCCGGCGCGGACATGGTACCGCTCATCAGGCCATGCTGAAGCGGCGTCCCACATAGCACAACCAGAGACACTCACAACTAGAATATACAACTGTGTACTGGAGGGCTTTGGGGAGAGGAAAAAGGAAAAAATAAAGAACAAGATTGGCAACAGATGTTAGCTCAGGAGCCAATCTTTAAAAAAAAAAGAAACACTGAATACAAGTTATGCACCTGCTGCTCAGTTCACAGGACAATTTTGCCTGATAAAAACAATATAAGGCCAGTATGAAAGCTATTTTTTCCAGTTCAAAGTATTATAAAGCTCAGCCTCTAATAGTAACATAAAACCAGTTGAAAGTCCATTTCTCTTATTCATAAAGTGTTCAAAATTACCCCAATAACTATATTTAAAAGCTTTTGGTTTAACCATTGTTTTACACACTATAAATATTGTAGCCGTCGGGTTCTGACCTGCCTCTAGATAGGAGCCAGGTACATTTTGCCTTCTGCTTTTTATTAATGTAGGCCTTTCCCTTCCCATTTAAGTGAGAAGAAAAGAGAAGGGAAGTGGAATTTAAATGAGAAGGTTTTGTTACTTGATTACGAAGCCAATAAAAAATTTGGTATGGGTTGAGGTTGAGAAATATTGCTAAATGCAGTTTTTCAATTATCTATGGATTTCAATTATCCAAGGATCCCCCTCCTTTATTAGAATAAATAACTGTGAGTTAATGTAACTTATTTGAATAGAATTTAAATCTCACCACGCTCAACTTCATTATCTGGAACTGGGCTTTCGTTTTCCAAGACTGAAGGGAATTTAGGAAATTACATTATTGTTATTTTTTTCCTTCTTTGAAAAAGCTGACACAAAGTGTTTCATGCATCAAGAAGACAATACACCAGAAAGATTGTCAGTTAGCCTCTTTTTAGTGCTTTATTGATAATAAGACTTCTATTCTATCATATTCCTGAAGCTTAATGGCTATGGTACTTGGAAAACATTTTGAGATGTAAGAATACGCATAAAGTTTCATTTGTGTATATTACATGCACATATATGAATAAGCTATAATGCCTGTCTTGAAAGAAATTTCTAAAATTAAATAATTAAAAATTAAAACATTTCACAAAATTTTACTGTCTTCCTGAATGGAGGTTCAACACTAACTCATGGCATTGAAAGGTCTAAACTGAACCACTATTGTTAAGAGCATGGGCCAAGGATTTTGATCGTGACGTTCAGCAAGTTATTTGACTTCTTTGAGCCTCAGTTTCCTTCTGGGTAAAATGGATATAACAATGGGTTTTTTGAGGATTAGATTATAAATATATATAAGTATATATGTATAGATAGATAGATAATAGCTCAGTATCTTGAGCATAACTAACTAAATAGTAGTTGCACTATGATTGTTATCACCATATTTGACTCCTTTCTTTTCCTCATGTCCATATCAAATCAGCTGAAAAATCATCTCAAGAAGTCAACTTCTGTAGTATCTCTCAAGTGTGCCCAGTCCTCTTTCCCCTTCCACTTTGTTTTTTTTTAAAGATTGGCACGTGAGCTAACATCCGTAGTCAATCATCGTTTTTGGTTTTTTTCCTTCCTCTTCTCCCCAAAGCCCCCCAGTACGTAGTTGTATTTTCTAGCTGTTGGTCCTTCTAGCTGTGGCATGTGGGACGCCACCTCAGCATGGCCTGACTAGCGGTGCCATATCTGTGCCCAGGATCTGAACCGGCGAAACCCTGGGCCACCAAAGCAGAGCATGTGAACTTAACTGCTCGACCACAGGGCTGGCCCCTAAACAAGAGCCTTTAGATTCCTTAATAATACTTTTGAAAAAGCCTCATGCTAGAAAGACTCACCAGCTCTAGAATGCCAGCCTGAACAAAGCATCCGAGTCCAATTTATATAAGAGGGGATTTGGATCAGTCTGGTCCTCTCTTCCTCCTATACTCTAACTAGCGCGTCTCTCAAATTTCTACTATACATTTCATCTCCCTCAAGAGGTATTTCACAGCCCCTTGAGTTGGAGTCCTCTCCTCCTTCCCTGTAATCCAGTTGAGCTTTGCATCTATCCTACAACTCAGATCACACACTTCTTTTTCAGAATTTTTTGTATCTGTGCCTTTCAGTTTTACGATATCACAAGCTCTTAGATAAAATATTTATTTTACTTTCCATGATACCTACATCAGAATACCTCTCGTGGCAAATATTCAATAAATGCATGATGAATTAAATTGATGTCATAAGAATGTCGCCTAATATTTAGAAAATACTTTACACTTTTGAAAACAAAACTACAGATATAGACATATGGCAGAGCAGGTAACAATATAACGCCCAATTGTAGAAGAACACTGAGACTCAGAGAGTCATAAATATATTGCTTCAGAACAAGAAACCTAATTTCAACTGCTTGTCCAGAATTTTCCCACAATCCACAAGACCAGCCTTCTAGTCTCAAATATAGCTATGAGTCAAATTTTTGTGGTGCTATTCTAATATTATAGAGATAATACACAATAGAAATCAAGTCATTGTCCTACATATGCATCCTCCCTCCCCCAAGTGGAAATAAACTGTTGCTCATTAAGAAAGAAATGGTTAAAATAAAGGAAGCTATGGTCATACTGCAGGACATCAAATAGCATTTTAAAAGGAAGACATAGCGCTAAACATGCTCACATGGAAGTGTCTCTAAGACATATGGTTGAGTTAAAAATTGTTTCAAAAGGACAAAACAGCATTACATCACATATATTAAAACTATAAAATACATGATACTATATATTCCCTAGGAGTGCATATGTATGTATGCAAATGCACAGCATAATGTCTGGAAGAATATGTACCAAACTGAGAAGTTGTTACCTTTGAGGAGAATCAAGGAGTCGTAGACTGGAGATACAATGCTGGTCATCGAACTGAACTTCAGAGGGATTTTTTTAATTTAAATAATGTTTTAATTTTTATTTAACAAGAAAAATGTATTCTGGCTCTGAGCAAGATGCCGGAGTTCAGATCCTGTCTCTGCCGTTTATTACTTGTGTGAACTTGATCGATATAGTCTCTCCACCTCTGTTTCTCATCTATAAAATGTTTATAATACACCTACCATACAGGTAGGGCTGGCTTCATGGGCATACAAACACTTTTTAAAAAATTCAACACTTGTGGTAAATGGCAGAATCTTTAAGTAGAAAAGATACATGCCTACTCCCAAAAGGAGATATTTTACCTTTCAGATGTTCCATATTACGTCTGGGAAGTTTATATAAACTATAGGTTGGGGTCTGAAAATGAAAATTGACTGTACCAATTTAAAGGCACATATGTACTTTAGTTATTGAATTGAATTATGTCCTAATAGGTTAGACTAGCGTTCAGACAATTCTAAAACTTCACTGAGATATTCAAATGGAAAAGTCAGCAAAAATTTAATAAATTCTTTATGTACTTGAATAATTACATTAAACCTTCTTTACATACGGTAACATCAACTTCTTACTCTTGGCTACATTTTTTCTTATGAAAGAGTTCCCCTCAATAGTTGCAAATTTATTTTCATTATTGACCTCTCAAGTTTAGACAGTTCTGATCACATGGCAAAATGATTTCTTAAGTCTAAATATATATGTAAAAGTGGCAGAAGTAGCTCAAACGATTAATCCAAAAGGAAGCCTAGATCATACCTGAAATGGTCTTAAAAACATCTTACTGCTATATAAAGAAAACAAAAGAATTACCACATTGCCCCTACAACACTGCTACTTTGTTTTACATCTCTAATTTAATTTAATTAAAAAAATTAATTTTTAATTTAATTAAAACTGAGGCTGTGCCAACAGGGCATATCAAGCTTTGTTTTGCTCAGACAACTAAATGCCTTAAAAACTTCTGGCCTCCACCAATTTTTTGCTTTTTCTTAATGTTCTTTTTGATGTTGAGAAAACACATAATTGAAAACATTTTTTTTCAGTGTCATCACCCAACATTTCCTACACAAATATTGTGGGTCAGGAACTGTGCTATGTACTGGAATATAGATAGGAATAAGTGACATTCCTTGTCTTTGCAAAAATTGCAAACTAGAAAGAAAAACAGACAAGCAAACAAGTGATTTTTTTTTTCAGAATATATCTGCTAGCACTAAGGCTCAAATACTATATCCACACAAATAAACCAATCTTTTAAAAACAATTACATTAGGCCATAAGCATATTATTTTGGGAAAAAATCTCAAATTTAACCAAAGTAAAACTAATTATGTTATATACTAATTATTTGTTATCGATGAGTTTTTTTTAATGTGTTTTTTGGCTAAAGGTATCATTTTTCAATTGTTTTCCCACTCAGTCTGTATCTATATCTATATCTACAGCTTAAAGATTCCTCCAAAATGTATTGCAACTGAAGATATCACAATGAGAGGATCAATTCACTACATGAGTTCCTTTTAGGTTCTGACTTATCTTAGATCAGAAGACTTGGCTAGATCTTAATTAGCATAACACTTTTTGTCTCGGAGCCACAGGATATCTCTAGCTCAAAATCTTAGCATTTAAGAAGAAGTTGAGGATCTATGAGGATTACTGTCCTGTGGACACCTGTTACAAATCTGAGTAAGCGATATCTTGGCAACATTACTTTCCAAGTGTTTGCCTTTGATGTAATCAGGCCTGACCACCAGCTTATGTTTCTGCCAAGTCTATTATGTATAATTTTTAGTTGATGTAATTCTCATAAAGCCAAATCAGAGTGCTGTGCTGTAAATAAAGCTCCCTCTTCCTCACAGCAGGCATCTGTGTGATTACTCCTACTATCCTACTAACTTCTCTACCCCTGCCAAATTATGCATATTGCCAAGGAGGTGCCTGGGTGTAAGAGGAAAAGAATAGAGCATTCCTGAACTATAATGATGTGTACTTTATCAACCATTGACTTGCATAATGAAAGTAGTAGTAATTGCCCGATGGGGTGTCAAGTGACTTTTGGGTTTTACATGTAAAAGAATTCAGAGGAGATAATACATAATAAGTAAAAATAACATTTTCTATATCACAGCCGGATCAGAGCAACCTACTATTTGGTCTACTATTTCCATATGAACACCAAGTACTTGTGTCAGCTTTTTCATCTTGTCACAAATTTGACCACATTATTTGGACTTATGATTACTAATTTCAAGGGAATGGTTCGGGTCTTGGATATTTTCAGTCATTCCGTTTTCTGAGCTCCTGTAGTGTCTATAGTCTGAATCACTCAACCCAGCACTTTACTAAATCTATGCCTTAATTGTGTTCTTGGGTATAAAACAGAATCTTCTATTTCTGTTGTAACACTGACTAACCTACAAAGTACTGGCACATAATAGGTTTTTGATGAAAATCTTAGGATCGGTTCTTTCTCTTAGTTCCTGACCTGCTGCACTCACTACTCAGATGGTTAGAATATTACAGCAGGAAGGGACTTTATCCCGCTTTACAGATGACAATCAAATGATTTTCAAAGGAACAGTAGGTTCTTGGCAGAAGAAAGAAACAAACTCACAAATCCTAAGATAATTTCCTTTCTGCTATCTATGGGACACCATACATTTTGTTGCAAGATTCAGAGATATGTTCAGGCCTCTAAATATTTTGCAAGAGAAAAAAAAGTGTTTTCCAACCTGAAGAGAAGTTGAAGGAGGAGACATAGCACTCAAGACCACACTGAAAAAGTTGTCTGCTTCTGAATTAGGAAACTAACGCCCCACTGTGCTAAAAAAGCACACATATATAAACAAATTTAATAAAGTCTGAAAAAGGCTAAAAATTAAGGAAAACATATTGGTATTTTTATCAAGTAAAAAGTGAAATTAACAAAAATCCTTATTTCTTTATTTTATTATATTTATTTTTTTATTGCAGTAACATTGGATTACATTATATAGCTTTCAGATGTACATCATAATATATTTCGAATTCTATGTAGATGACATGATGTTCACTCCCAAAAACTAATTATAGTCCATCCCCTCACATGTGAGCCTAATCACCCCTTTTGCCTTCCTCCCACCTTGCCCTATGGTAACCACCAATACAATCTCCATTGCTTATGTGTTTGTTTGTTGTTGTTTTCATCTTCTACTTATGAGTGAGATCATATAGTATTTGACTTTCTTCCTCTGACTTATTTCACTTAGCATAATACTCTCAAGGTCCATCCATGTTGTCACAAATGGCCAATTTCACCATTTCTTATGGCTGAGTAGTATTCCACTGTGTATATATACCACATCTTCTTTATCCATTCATCCCTTGATGGGCACTTGTGTTGCTTCCAAGTCTTGGCTATTGTGAATAATGCTGCAATGAACATAGAGGTGCAAGTATCTTTATGCCTTTGTGTTTTCAAGTTCTTTGGATAAATACCCAGCAGTGGGATAGCTGGATCATATGGTAGATCTATCCTTAATTTTCTGAGGATACTCCATACTGTTTTCCGTAGTGACTGCACCAGTTTGCACTCCCACCAGCAGTGTACGAGGGTTCCCTTCTCTCCACATCCTCTTTAACATTTGTTTCCTGTCTTGTTAATTATAGCCATTCTGACCAGAGTGAGGTGATATCCCATTGTAGTTTTGATTTGCATTTCCCTGATAGCTAATGATGTTGAACATCTTTTCATGTGCCTGTTGGCCATCCATATATATTCTTTACAGAAATCTCTGCTCAGATATTTTGCCCATTTTTTAATTGGGTTGTTGGTTTTTTTGTTGTTGAGATGTACAAGTTCTTTGTATATTTTGGGTATTAACCTCTTACCTGATATATGGTTTGCAAATATCTTCTCCCAATTGTTAGGTTGTCTTTTCATTTTCTTAATGGTTTCCTTTGCTGTGCAGAAGCTTTTTAGTTTGATGTAGTCCTATTTGTTCATTTTTTCTTTTGTTTCCCTTGCAAAAACCCTTATTTATTGAGTGCCTATACTGAGCCTGTGTAACACAGTTCCACAGGTAATCAGGGCCCAGATATCAATTTATTGCCTAATACATTCTAGACAACCTAAACATGTGTTAAAGATAATATGGAATCCCTACTTATCAACATAAAGTCATTAATTTACAGAGATGGAAAACTGTCTTTATTTCTAATGTGTGCTGAACTGTTAATTAAAACCATGCTATTCTGAGGCCTAGAACAAAGTTCTTAAGTATTTAAAGCAGGAATTGAAGAGTTGTCCAAAAGTAAAGTAAAAGGAAAATCTCGTGGGTTTATAAAATCTCATCCAATCCCAAATGGCCCTTGTTAAAATACCATTTACCTTAGGTTGCCCCAAGGAAAATCAAATAGTTCTGTTTCCTCCCCCTGTGATCACCAGCTGAGCGATAAGAACATTTATGGCACTTTAATGCCTAGATAAGAGATGGACATGAATCCTTCCATACTCTCCTTTCTTTCTTGGGAAATATCTCTTACCACTAAAACCAACGTGGTTTCCACTCAATCCCTCAGGCCACTGAACTCCTGCCCTTTGAAAGTTGACTCGCGAAGCCATTAGGCCATTTTGACAAGGGATAGTAATTCACCTCAATGTACCCTTCAAATCTGTTAAATAAATGAGAGTAAGCTGGGTGTTCCTTTTATGTTGCAGTTCAATTGCTAACTCAAACAGTTGTGAAAAGTTAAAGTGGAGATACAGCAACTGCATGGCCACCTGCTGTTCTTGGTGACAGGTGCCACTGCCCTTTGACACTGAAAAGCATAGCACTGTCACCCAATAACCAGGCAACTCAGAAGTTCTGGGATATATATATAAGGCTGTCCTGGAAGGTACACTGGTCTGAGGATTTATGCTGTCATTCTAGCACCAAAAGCAAAAGCTCAGTACCTCTGGTTCTAAATGTATGTTTGCAAAACTGTCAAACCAAGGTGTTTTTCTGCAGTAGCAGAAGTAGTTGCCTTTTCCAACATCAGGCATGGCTTCGTTTTGTAAATTTAGATCTAAATTAATGCAAACTATTGTTCTTAGGATTATACGTATGAAGAAAGGAAACCTTGGTTTCTCACTTTCAGGGGAATTATGTATCACAAACATATTTTTAGGAGTCCTGCCCAACTCCATCATCAAGATCCTCTCTTTTATAAGTGCCTAATGATCTATTATTCAAGCCAAAATGTTGTAGGCTTTACGGTTTTCACTTATTATTCAGACCAACTGTCTCATGACTATGTAACATCTCATATTCCATCAGTGTCTCCAGCCTGAGAAATGTTGGATGTGTTTTTCTCTCTTATTTAAATTGTGAAATTGAAGTAAGTGTGAATCCAAAGAAGACTTAACCCTTTACTAATATTAGTTATTATGGCCTGCTGGCTGGTTGATTAAAAACAGAAGCTATTTAATGATAAACTATGTTCAAAATGGAAAACAAATCCATACATAACAACCTCATCAGAAATAAATAGAAGTGTGTAGACACAAATATAAGACTTACTTTCTGCTCCCATGGGGCTCTCTCCTTTGACAAGGCAGAGCCACCAAAAAGAAAAAAAGGTAAAGCTCTCATTATCAGCCAAGAACACAATATGGATATGGTAATGGAATTGAATAGGAGAAAATAATTGGGCTGGAATTTATTTTTATAATATGGGAATGGAGCTTTTCTTATTTTTAGTTTAAGAAGAAACACGATTTTAATGTAATGCTGCTGTTGTTTTAGCCTCTGCCCTTATCTTTTACGGGAAACTTCCAATGAATAAGCTGAAGAGAAACTTGTACAATTCATAAATACTCTAATATGACTAAGCCTGTCCCCTGTACCTTTAGAGGCCAGAATTTACAGAAAGACACCAAGGGACCCTGTGATGATGCATTGGATTAATTCACCGGCCTCTCACTTCTTTAAGTTTCCAGGAGACCAAATCTTTAAAGCTGACATATGGGAGAGTGGTGATATATTGGATTAATTCTATAGCCCCTTACTTTCATTTTAGGTCCCATGTGTTTCAAAGGACATTTGTCTCCATCACAGCCACATCACACCAGACATTTGATTGGTCAGTTCATTTGGTCAAATACCACTCAAATCAGGAAGTGCTTAGGCCCATTGCTGAAGTTGGCCCAAATGTCTTTTTCCTTCCAAATTCTCAGAATCCTGTCTCGGTAGTTGCCTTTCCCTCTGATCCACCCAGGACTTCAAAGTGATAGTTTGGAGTGTTCTCACTCTTTTTTTGTCATTGAGGAATCTATAGATAGTGTGAATTTTCCATATTCTGTTTAATGCTAAACCTCAGAGTTTTCAGAGTTTGTAACTCACTTCCTCTGATCCCATTCTTTGTGCCTAAGATTGTAGTTTAGATATGCTTCCTGAGTTCTTTCTGCTATGGCAGACATGGAATATAAGTTTATTGTGGGCAAAGAATAAGGAGAGATGAGAAAAAGCATGGAGAACTGTACAGAAGCTCTTTCACCACTTCGAGACATTCTGAAACTGGCTATAAAGTAATTAAAATTTGTAGTTGGTATATAAAAACATTTTCACGTGCAGTATTTCACACAATCCTCATAGCAAAATGGAATGAAGCGATTATCGGTCTCAATCTAAGTTTACACATAAAGAAACTAAGACTTTAACAAGCTAATTAACTTGTCCAAGGTCACACAGCTAGTAAATGGCAAAGCTGGGAATTTAACTAGGTCTAGTGAAGACGTCTCATTTCCCCAAATCATCTGTTCTCTAGTGAAAGTTAGAGAAATTGTGGTTTAAAACAATAATATATAGATTAACATCAGTGAGTACAGGCAATATACATCGTAGCTGAACAGACAGTGAATATCTGCATGAAATATGTATATCGTTGCACTTTGAAAGAGGAAATATGAACCCTTTTAGAATATGTAAACCAAACACAATGTATAATGCTCCCTACAGTTGCCCTTTTGGGAAACTCACATGATAATCACATATTCAACTTTGTCTTCCCCACAAGACCATAATCTCCACAAAGGGAAACAACATCAATTCTCCTAAGCATACACACCAAGAAGGAAAACAAGGTAATTCTTCCTTTCACGTCAGCTCTAGAGTTTCTAGGTTGCTCGAGACTGTACCAGAAACCTCTATTTCATCCTATGTACAATATTGAAAAATAGGCTTATGTTTTCAACATGGATTCTCTGAAAAGTGTTTTTAATCCCAGGCACGGAGTATCCAACATAAGCCAATATACACTTAGTACTTTTTTAATGAGTACTTTGAAAGAATCCTTTAAAAAATGGCAAACAATTTAATCAATGTGAAATGGTAGGCTGTGCAGACATAGGAACATCATAAAAGAATCCTTGATGGATAGAACATGATAAGGAAATGAAGTCAGGAGCTATGCAAAGTTAGATGGAAGAAGCAAGGCAGTGTCTGGTGAGAACCAAAAAACCAACAACCTGAGTTATCCAGGAGGAGCTCTGCCAGAAGCAGTATAGTCTGTTGGAAAGAACTCTTGAGCCAGAAGGCCTGGTTTCCTTATATACTAGCTACGTAGCTTGAGACAATTCATTTTAAATCTCTGAAACTTTCTCCAACATTGTTATAAAAAGACTTTTGAGATAACATGCACAAACTCCTTTATAATATAAACATGTGAGAAGTGGAGGGGGATATGCTGTAAAATGTTCTGCAAATATAATTTTATGAAAACTGACCTTACTACACTGGTGATTTTAAATGGACTTTAAGTCAGTGGTGACAAGAGGAGAAATGACCAGTTGTCTGTATAGTGGATGACATGGTAGCCATTTTTCAACTTCAAATTCTACCTTCAGTGAATGATCATATCCTCACTCTCATAATATGGCCAATAACTAAAATTATATCTCGGGTCTTCATTGAAACGTCTACAATTTAAATAGTTTTTCATTCTTCTCCATGTGAAAGCATTCCAAGAGCCATTGGCTATTGTCGTAAGACTACATCAAGTTTTGCTTGTTTTATTTTGTTTTGTTTAGCTATGAAGGTCTACTGGCCACTACTGCAATGTTTAAATTAGACTCATACTTCCCACAGCTAACAAAGATAAAGAATGACTCACGTCCCAGTTGGCTCGGGAAGTGTTGGGTAAAAAGAAAATAATCATTTTTGGCAGGGATGTGATCACTCAGAATAACTGCCCCAGATAAATGGGCTTTGAAATGGAGAGTGATCAGCCTCCATCATTAGATAGGCCTACAGGAGACCTTACCTTCAGTCTCTTTGTTTAATGTAACAAGGAGTCTTCTTAAGAACTCGTCAGGGGTTATAATGGTGGATGAAGCACGTCTCCAACTATGCCATGGTGAACAGACTGAAGCCATGAGTTGTCCAGTATGCTGAGAAGTAGGGGAGTATGTACCACCTTCAGGCAAGTTTATCTAGACTAAATGCATTGAGATAATTGAGAATTGTGGAGACCTTACATGCTCTTCTCATATAGGATTCAGATCAAAAGGAAGGAGATTAAAGTCAACGTGATTTCCATTTATTTTACAGTGCAGCACAGTTGAGGGCAAAGAGCAGGGGTGGGGGATATACAACTTGGCCTCAGGAAACCTGGATTATAGTTCTAACTCTTCCAATAAATTGAAATATGATTTTGGGAAAAGCTGGCATTAATGTTTTAAAGGCATTTTAAATTATAACATTGTATCATTCTTGATTTATATTCTTGATAACTAAAAGAAATCACCATTGTTCCTCTTTTGGCCAGTCCCATGGCTGTTTCTGTTCTACATCTGCCCAGAAGGTCAAAAGCAGAGTCTAAATTAGGGCATCTCCCAAAGACAAACAGCATGGGGCATATTCAATATCGGCTTATTCAGGACACATCAAAGGCATGATCTAAAGTTTATCCTCTGACTAAGCCCTGAGTAGAGACTTTAAAACTATTCTCTATTTTCAGATCTCTTTATTTAATGCTTTATGGAATCCGGAAACTGTAGAGAAGAGAGCATCACTTCTCTTTGTCAGTCAACATGATGCCATGACAACCAGTTCAAATGTGAAACATTGTCGAATTAACAATTGTTTTGTCTACATGATGCCAAATAACAACCAATTTGATTGATTTGCTTTTTTAAGTACAAATTTGTTCAGTTGTTGAAGCATGTATATACAAGCCTAATCGTACCTTTTATTTTCTTCACAGAGTACAAACCAATTTCAAATAGATTATCTCATTTTTATTCTGATTTTCCAAACAACCTCTGGACTATCAGTAGAGCAAGTATCATTATATTTGCTTTACAAACAAAGATTATAAGTGGGATTTACATAGCACAGGCATAACTATGCCAATTAATTTGTTCTATTTTCTTTCAGTGGAACTGAAGTAACTACAATGTGTTGTACACCAAATAGTAGCATGTAGATTTTGCCAGGCCCAAATAAAATGTTCAGTAAATAGTATTCAGTTAGAGCTTCTTCTTTTCCATGACCAACAGTACAGTCTCCACTTTCCTGCTGGATTATTGCTCTTCCACCTACAGATGTATGTTGAGTACTCTCATTGTCTTGAACAGCTTAGGTGCTGGAAGAGCAGAGTCGCTTTCCATTTGGTGCCCAGATTTTCCTCCTTTACTTCAAGATAAAACAGTTATCCCCTCAAATATATGATGAACTCCTAATTCAGTTCCAATAGACTGATTCTACAGAAATGTCTTAACTAACACTGTAAAGATACTGAGGCATAAGAAAGTAATTTGGTCAAGATCGCTTGATGGTAAGTGTTCTAATCAGGACATGAATCCTTGTCTATATCACTCCAAAGCCTATTCTTTCAATGTTAATTACAATATATTTTCAGATATTATGTCAAATCCTAAAACTCTGGTTATTCTGGGGCTTCGCATTCACTGCACCAGTGGTTTTATGTGCCCATAGGGAAAGGCAGACACCAAGTAGGAAAGGAAACTACCACTCAGCTTTAACTGTTAAATTTGATCTTGTATTTTATTTTATCTTATTCATTTTATTTAGTTCCTAGACACAATATTTTTAAAAGCCAAGTATTACTGAGCAAGAAAATTATTTTCTTTAGCCTGCTGCTCCCGTTACAATAGTAAGAGCTGGCCCTGAACCCTTGAATTGTAAATGAAGAGAACCTGCCATCTGCATCAGCCTAACCTATGATCTATTCATTCTCTCACTCAACAGACCTTATTGAGTGCCAACTATGCAGGGAACAAAATAGACTCATGGAACTTCATGGAACTTGCAAGCCAGCAGATGGCTCAGATATTGACTAAGTAATAGGAGTGTGATGTGCAAAAGTAGAGGGTGCTATCAGGGACATTTGACAGGGAGTGAACTTGGTCTGGGGCCCAGAGAAAGCTATTCACCAAAAATGACAAGGTATTTATGCTGCAACCTGAAGCGTGACTATGAGTTAGCTGGAGGGGAGCACATTCAGACAGCTGGAAAAACATATTCAATGGCTGTGATGGTTAGTTTTACAGGTCAGCTTGGCTAGACTATAGTTCTCAGTTATTCAATTAAACAGTAATCTAGGTGTTGCAGTGAAGGTATTAACTTCTCCTACCAGTTGACTTTAAGTAAAGGAGATTTTCCTTCATTATCTGGTAAGCATCATACAATCCGTTGAAAGGCCTTAAAAGCAAAACCAAGGTTTCCGTGAAGAAAAAATTTCATTTGTGGGCCAAAACTTCAGCTCCTGCCTGAGAGTTTCCAGCCTGCTTGAATCCACAAGTTTCAGATTTCCGAGCCCCACAATTGTGTAAGCCAATTCCTTGAAGTAAATCTCATACATTCACACACACACACACACACACCACACAGTACAATTCTTTTTCCTCACAAGTATGTATAGTAGAATCCTAATTTACATGTTAGTAACAGTAAGTGGGGTGCTGCTGTAACAAACACCTTAAAAATATGGAAATGGCTTTGGAACTGGGAAATGGGTAGAGAATGGAAGAATTTTAAGATACATGACAGCAAAAGCCTAGACTGTCTTGATGAGATTGTTAGTGAAAGTGTGGATGTTAAAGGTGAGCTCTCAAAAGGAAATGAGGAATATGTTATTGAACACTGTAAGAAAGGAGATACTGTTACAAAGTGGCAGAACTTGACTGAATTGTACTCTACATTTGTGTGGAAAGTAGAACTTTTTAAGTGATAAATTTGGGTATCTGGCTGAGGATATTTCCAAGTAAAGTGTAGAAAGTATGGCCTGGTTTCTCCTTGCTGATTTTAGTAAAACGCAAGAGGAGAGGAGTAAATTGAGGAAGGAACTATTCAGCAAAAAGAAACCAGCTCTTGATGATTTTTGAGGTTATCAGCATATCCTGACTGCAAAAAAAATGCTAAAATTAAGAAAGTCATTGTTGACAAAGCATGCTCCAGACAGAAGGCCAAAGATATGGCTGAGCAACCTTTTGTTAAAGAGGTTAGGTGTGTGTTTCATGAATTCAATCAACCACCTCAACAGAAGCCAGGTATAGTGATGGAGTTACCCAGGGAGAAATTGTGGATAATCATCTTGTCTAATGCATGGATCACCTTGACATGCAGGGGAGATAAACAACTGTTTTGAGAATGTTATACTAGCAGAAACATTGCCATCTTGGACAGAAGGGGATAGAAATTGGACAAAATGAAAGAAAGTTGTCAGACTCCCAAAATTCCACCCTCAGGAAACCGGTTGACAGAGTTATCCAGCAGCAAACATCCGTGTTTTTTTTGAAGAAAAGAGGGACAAAGGTGGTAGAGCTGCCGGTGAGGGCACAGAGGGTGAGGGAGCTACCAACGAAGGTGCATGAAAAAATACACGTATCTCTCAAAAACACCAGCTCATACTCCTTTCATCAGGGATCACCACAGCCCCAATCTACTAGCAAATGTCTTTTCCCATAATTTGTGCTGATTTAGGTGATTTATCTTTATAGAATTACTAATGCCTCTTGTTCCAACTTGTTTTGACATACCTCAGAGAAGCACACTATATTTATATTAGAAGTAGTGGGGGTTTATTAAACTGACATAATCTGAGCAGATGCCACTTTTCATTTTTTCAGTTCCTAAAGACTTTCCAATGATTCTCTATGATTTGGTCAATCAAATTCTGAATTCCTCTGGTATGTTTTAAGATTATGGAGAACTATTGGAGATAACGCTGTGTGTCTTGACTCCCACTACTTTCTATTGCTTAATGTGAAAGATATGAGTCCAGGCTCTTTAAGGTTCCCTAAATGTTCCATCCTCAAGCTCACCTCTGTTCCTTTACTCACGTTCTTACCCCTGCCTCAATTCTCCCTACCCCTCTGGCAACCTCCCACCTCCTAATTCCTACTCATGTTTCATGGCCAACTCACTTTCCAAAGTCTTGCCAGACTCTTCAAGCCTAGCTAGCCCTTCTCTCTTTTTCTTAATTATTTTTTTTTTTTTAAGGAAGATTAGCCCTGAGCTAACATCCACCGCCAATCATCCTCTTTTTGCTGAGGAAGATTGGCCCTGAGCTAACATCTGTGCCTATCTTCCTCTACTTTATATGTGGGACACCTGCCACAGCATGGCTTGATAAGTAGTGGGTAGGTCCGCACCCAGAAACCAAACCCGTGAACCCTGGGCTGCCAAGCAGAGCATGTGAACTTAACCACTGTGACACTGGGCTGGCCCGCCATTCTCTTTTACACTGTACCAAAACAATACCAAACTTCATTTTGTAATTTTTGGTTTGTAACTTTTTACAAACTTTGGTTTGTAACTTTTATGTAATTGTTTTAATGTATTTGACACTCATCTCTTAACTCACCATACCATAGCTACTTGAGGACATTGACTATGTCCTACATTTTTACAAACATCAAAACACAGGGAAGAAAGCAAGCAATGTTATAAAAGCTATACATATTATGAATGAGAGCAGTAGGGCAACGAGAGGCCTTTCTGAATCAGCAGGGAGTCTTTCTCAAACCTCACTTTGCCCATTTGTGTTTCTGGGAATATGTTCAGAGAAGTGAAACTCAAAGTGTGGTTCTCAAACTTCAGGCATCATGATCATCTAGGGTGATGTTTAAATACAGCTCCCCAAGGCTTCTCCTGTAAGGAATCTATAGTGAGGCCTTGGCACCTATGTTTTTACCAAGCCAATCAGCTATTTCTGATTCAGAAAGTTGAAAGACAATCTTGTGAGAAATACTTCTCTAGGATTAGTAATGAAACTAGATGTCCTTGGATGAAAGGCTGAGCAAGAAGAAGAAAAGCACAGGCTATAGCCAGGCCCTCAGACAATTTCCCACTCCATGTAAGCTGTGGTCTGAAACTTTGGACTCTCAGACTCTCCAGCTCTTTCTAACTAAAATGTCTCCAATTCCCTCATTTGACAATCCTACCTCACACTGACTATGCCCTAGTGAGTCTTCCATATACATACGAACTCTTTTAACTATAATAAAAATTTATGAGCTAGAGTCTTTTTACTTTCCCTATTTTACAAGTGAAGAAACTAAGGCACAGAAGGTTAAGTAACTCGCCCAAGGCTGTAGACCAAGTATGCAGCGAAGCTGAAAATCAAACCCAGGCAATCTGGTTCCAGAGTCTATACTCTTAACCACCATAAACCACCACAGTGTGCTGCCTTGTGAACTCTGCATTTTGGATTCATTGCATGCTTTCCCTCGCTGCTAATGTTAATAAAATCAAAGAATAAGTACTCAGTATCTATTACGTGTGAGATACCAAGATAGGTACTAGGAATACAACCTAGAATAAGACTCAATCCATCCCTGCCTTCAAGAACATTATAATGGAGAATTCTGCCAAGAAAACTAACATATAAGCAAGTGTACTGATAAGCATTACAGTAGGGGCAAGAACAGGATATTATAGGAGTTCATAGGAGGAGAACCTATGTTAGTCTTGGGAGCTGGTCCCAGAGGAAATATCATCTAAGCTGAGATCTGAAAGAGCTCCTGTAGGCAAGTTAAGGTGATGGGCTCACGGTACTGGTGGTGTTTCCAAGAGGGTGGTCATAAAAGAATATTACAGTCAAAGATAGGGCATGTGCAAAAATATGAGGTAAAAGAAAGCTTGGAACATTCCAGAACTTTAAGTAGTTCATTGCCACTGTAAAGTAGAATAAAAGAAAGTAAATAGTAACAGATGAATGAAGGAAGAAAGCTTTCACAAATCCTTCCTTGATTTCTCCACTTCAACTGCAGACCTTAAGAGATCTGTTCAAACTCTTGATTATTCTCCATGCTCAGCGGTTTAGTTTGAAGGGTCAACCCATGAAATAGGATTAATGGAATCCTAGTGGCTCAGCAGAGCTCACCTTAGAACTTTTTCCTGAAATTAATATGTGCTGATTAATTAGCCTAAAAAATGAATACTTTATTTCTAAGCATACCAAGGCATATGACTGAGCATGATCTTCTTCAAACAACAAACACATCAAAGGAGATTCGGAACTCTATGTGTAAATATATCCAATGAAAGAAAGCTTAACCTAATACTTGAAAACGTGAATACTTCTTGTGAGTTGTTCAAACACGTCTTATTTATAGTCAGGAACCTTCGTTTTCAATCTTCATTAACAAGCACAGGGCAATAAAGATGGATCACTATCTTAATAAAACAGAATTACTATGTGTTATTTATACAGGACAGCAATAAAATCAGACCAAGAAGATTAAGCATTCCAGCATGCTGTAATTTACGTCAAAGTAATGCCCTACTTTGAAATCAGATTCTGTCTTAAACAATGAAGGAGGACAAATATTCAAAACAGCAAAGGGGGATGGGAAAGTAAAAATCCAGCTTCACATAAAATATTCAAAGTCTTTTGACCAATTTAAAAATGAGATCACTTGAGGAATATAATCTGAGACAAAGAAAGGAAGGTTAATGGTGGCTCATTCTCTCTCCCCTTCTTAATCCTCCATATTTGGTCAACGTCATTTCAAAAGCTACCTTCCTAAGACCAAATGAGGTGAAGTGTTACAAATGTCCTCTGAGAACTCTCTGATGTTCTATCTGGCCCTGACACTCTGAGTCACCAGCTAGACAAGCACAGAAAAAATACATCAGCATATTTAGAAGTAGTTCTTAAAAGAAGAACCTCCACAATCAAAAAATGGCTTAGAAAGGAAAGCTAGTGTTAGGAGCAGGCTGAAGCCTTACACCTACTGCATTTATCCCTACTAAAAACTGTCAAGTATCTAGGGCTGGCCTTGTGGCCAAGTGGTTAAGTTCACGTGCTCGACTGCAGCGGCCCAAGGTTTTATTGGTTCGGATCCTGGGTGCGGACGTGGCACCGCTTGTCAGCCCACATTGAGGTGGCGTCCCACACGCCACAACTAGAAGGACCTGCAACTAAGATATACAACTATGTACCAGGCGGAATTTGGAGAGATAAAGCAGGAAAAAAAAAAAAGATTGACTACAGTTGTTAGCTCAGGTGCCAATCTTTGAAACAAAAAAAAAAATAAGCACGTAAAAAAAAAACTATCAGGTATCTCTGAAATAAAATTTTAAGAATAAATGAACAATATGGTTTACTGCAATGTTTCTGTGCCCTAATTTTGAAAAATGTTTTAAGGCTGTAGTTTTTAATCTGGGGTGAAGCAATACATCAAGGGAAAATTATGGCCAGAGATATACATCTGTTGCATCACCCCAGAAAATCAATTTCACGAAATAATTTTGGGGAAAAGTTTTGGGTGTTTTTTCCACTTAAGAAGTTTTGTCACACCCACCTACAACCAAAATTACTTTCTGAGTGTGAGCCTAGAAAGTAGTTTTTATGGGCAGTGAGTGACTCTCAAATTTTCTACTGTTGTGTTATGAGGAAGCCCAAGATATGAGCACTGTGGTTAGATTGAAGAGAATGAGTCCTCAATGGAAGACACAACAGATTGTGATCGTGTTCTAGTCTTCAAGCTTGGTGTTTTTTCAGAGCTGGAATTTGCCATTTTTTCCCCCTGAGTTTCCTTTTTTATTCCACATACACACAAATCATTCAATCACAAAAGTGTTCTCAATCACCCGTCACAAATGTGTTCATATATATTTTTTCTAAAATATGACTTCCGCCTTTCCACGGTGTAGAAGACCCAAACATTCTGGAGTTTGACAATGGATGTAATTTTACTCTCTGTTGCTCTGATGTTTTAAAAGTTTAATGATTTTTAATTTTTTTTTACAATGAACAAGGATTTGAGGTTCAGAAGAGAAAGTCTGATAAAAACGTCTGTGAATCTCAAGTGTTCTCATCTGTAAAGTGTGGCTAATAGTCACCCTGAACTTTCACATGGTGTGATATACACGTAGGAACTTTTAAATCCGTAGATCACTGTATGCATGTCTGGTGATCCCATTTCCATTGTATCACCACATTCATTGCCTCTCTTAACCTTCCTTCACATACGTAAACATGCAAAACTATGAGATAGTCTGTGAATGTGTAGTTAATATTTCCTAAAAGCCTTAATGCAAAGAGCATGAAGGACTTAACCATCATTAATAGTGACCAGCACAGTGTTTGGCACATAGCTAATGGTAAAACAAGAAAAGGAAATTATGTTGGCTGTTATATCTGCCCAGCTCCAGTCAGGAGATACAGGCCACACCAGTTATTTTAACCATAATGTACTAAAGAATTGAGAGTTTAGAAAATGAAGATCATGGCACTAGGGAGGTAGCAACTGCCAAAGTGAGCATATTCCAAAGGGAAGAGGTTGGAACGATTTAAACTTAGAATCTAGAGAAGAGCACACACAGCTAACTTGCAGACCTCTGAGGGTGGTGAGATGCTTGGTTGATGCATCTCCAAGCTTAGTGGAGGGGAAGGACGGCTGTTGGGTCCAGACCTCCGAGGTGGTGGAAGAAATCCCTTCTTCCTCAAGCTCTTTAGTCTCCCTTTCAAATCCCATATTAGTTTAGCCTAACATAGAGCCAGCTACAGGCTGTCAGGGCAGAAATGCAACAAGCAGAGTTCAGCGCCAGCTTCACAAAGCAGAATATAGAAAGATGGATTTGGAGCTGACACAATAGCTTCACACCTGGCTCAGATATGTAAATGGGAGACTGAAGGAAAGAATAAAAATCAAAGACAAAAAGCAATGAAGGGATGAGTCATTCATTTAGTCAGTGGCTGACTGGGTAAGGATCTAAGCTCCCATAGTGCATTCTAATATTTGTATTCCCAAAAACTAGATGTAAGCTGAAATTTATGAATCATATCACATTTAAATGCACTAGGGAAGTTTGCTATCTAGAGAAATTTTGTGGCAAATTGCTTTGCAATACAAATAATCACTCACTAATTTAACTGGTGCATAAATCACAATTTTTGTACATTTGGTTTGCTTAAGCAAATTGGATCTATATTGAAAAGTACAAGATTCACAGAACAATCATCATTATAAAACCTCTAATACCTACTTGGCTCCCAGAGGACTTCCTCAACATACAATAATGTGCCAGATTGAGGTGGCACAATGTTAGTCCTTGGCAAGATGATAAGCTCCAGTGTCCCTCACTCCCATCCTGGCCCGACTTTGAAGATGCTACAGAAGAGATTGATAAAAATGGATTAAATTGATAAAACAAAATTTAAACTCAAGAGAAATATTGAGAGAAAAGATGAGTGTGTGTGTGTGTGTGTGTAAGAGAGAGAGAGTTAGATGGAGTTGTGGCGAAGTCTCCCAGAACAGAATAAAGTCTGATACCTCACAAGAAGAATGGATTGTGGGACAGCATTTTGGTTATCCTATTTTGTCCCACTGCATACTGTCCTGGGTAGATCATTGTTTTCTCTTTTCTCACTCCTATGACCAAGAGGAATCAAAAAATTATGACACCAGCCAAGGACCACTATAGATATGGCTTCACAAGCACAGCTGGAATGGAGAGCAACAGATAACTCATCAAAGCGAGGGAGCAAGTCCCTGAGCATTCTCTCTGCTCTCCTCCACTCCCTCCACAAATGAGGCTAAGTAATTTACAGGCTTAAAAGAAAATTGTAGCAAAATGTAATTCCTGAGGATAGACAAGTGGAAAACATAAAGTGTTCAAATAAGAGCTTTCTACCTTAAGTTGTATCCATTTCTGAGCCCCACATTCTAAATCCACCAGGAGGTGTGTCAGCAAGGGCTTGGATTTTGGCTTTCAATCCTAGTACACCTTACCAGCCAATGCAGTTAATATTCCTGTAGGGCAAGAAATAACCAGATAATTGAGAAAGGCAAAAACTACAATACAAAGATAATTCAACAATCTAGTTGGAGCCTAGAGATATTGTAGTAAAAAAAGTAAGAACACTAAAGGCAAAGAGGAAATTTTAAAGTTTTTCAGAAAGAGCAGATTGCCAAAAAGAAAGACAAAGTAGATTGGCAACAAACACCTCAAGAGTGAGACAAGATGCGAAAGAGATATTTTAAAATGTTTAGGGGAAAGGAACTTTGAGCATTCTACCTCCGAACATTCTATCTAGCTAAATTCTCATTTAAATAGATGTCTGTAGATAGACCTAAGAACGCAAAGCTTAAGAAGGTTTTGTACACACAGGCCATCTTTGAAAACATTCTTGGGAAAAAAAGAAACAAGTTCAGGATTTGCTAAGAGTGTGTGATAATTTAGTAAAGTTTACCATTATTTTATAAATCAATCAAAACAATACCAATGAAGTAAATCCAAACATTCTACGACTAAAATCATAGGTGATAGCCAAATGGGGGAGGTAGTGGAAGGCGGGTAGCCTAGGAGAAGCAATAAGGAAGTGAGGGTATGGAAAAGTCTTATTGATACAAAGATATAAACATTATTAAATCAGGAAATTGAGAATGAAAAATAATAACATATATACGAGACTTATTCTATATAAGAATACCATTAGAATGTGTAACTTCCATAGTAACAGAAGAACCAATAGAAAATATGCAGGAAAGGAGAAAAGGAGGGAAAACGGTATATGGTAAAAGATTTGAATATAACAATAATTAAATTAAATTTTAAATTCACCAATTAAAAGCAGTAAACTATCATAATGAATAGTAATACTAGTATCCTACTGTACATTATTTGTAAGTGAGAGATTAAAACTAACATGGTATAGAAAGTTGAAATTAAAAGGAAAGGAAAAAAACATACCACACAGTTATGAACCAAAATAAAGATTACGGAACCATTTTGATATCAGAAAATAAACAGAATATATATATACATATGTACACATGCGCATGTGTAAACACAAATGCGCTCACACGCATGATAAAGAATTATAACATAATGGTGAAAGAAAAATGGATCAAAACAATATAGGATTCACATACATGTGAACCCAAAAACATAGCCTCAAAAGATATATTAAAAAAATGACAACTACAATAAGAAATTGGAGATTGAGAGTGGCTTCGTTCATGTTGTCTTGTTTTGTTTTGTTTTTATGGAGAAAAAAATCAAAGTGCCTCTTTCCAGAAACAAAGTACAAGTGGGTTAAAGATTTAAAAGCAGAAAAAAATATAAAGCTGATAGAAGAAATTTCAGAATATTTTTGTGACCCTTTGATGGAAAGGAGTTTTTTTTTATTAAATCCAAAAAATTCCCCACAAAATATACAGCAACAATAACAAAGATGTATTTGACGACATCAAATAAAATCTTGTGTTTAATGAAAGACAATATAAATAATGTAAACAAATGAGTGATACATTGGGAAAAGATAATTGGAAAGTCTAAAACTTAAAACATATCAATATCCAGAATATAAGCGGAACTCTGAAAAACAAAGAGATATCTCAAAATCTAACATAAACATGGACAAGGAATAGGAATAGGCGGATTTCAATGCTTATCTGAGAAAGACAAAGTAAAACACAAGTGAAATAAAAGTTTGTATCCACGAACTTGACAAGAAAAAATAAAAAGATAATTCCAAGTGTCAGAACAAGGGCAGGCAGAAAGCTTCACACGCTGCTGGTGGAAATATTCTGCTCTAGCCATTCTGGAAACAAATCTGATAAGACCTAATGAAAACTAAGTTAAATACAGTGTATACTGTAACTCATTTATCCCACTCCCAGTAATATACTCCAGATAATAGAATATAGAGTCAGGTATTGCTTAACGACAGGGATAGGTTCAGAGAAATACATAGTTATGTGATTTCATGGTTGTGTGAACATCATAGAACGTATTCATGCAAACCTAAATGGTATAGCCTACTACACACCTAGGCTATCTGGTACTAATCTTATGGGACCACTGTCATAGATATGGTCCATCGTTGATCGAAACATGGCTATGCAGTGCATGACTGTATATATTGTCACTGCATTGTTTTGTTGCTAGTGGTTGCGTACTCTGGACTATCCTATGGCAATAAAGAACTAGAAGTTTACACAAGAACTTGAGCATTTAAAAAATATAACATTGAATTTTTTAATAAAATAAGATGGTTATATCTATAACAACATATAATATATGTTACTTGAAAATTTATACATACCAAAACAACGCTGTAAAGGATAAGTACATATCCCAGGTCTCAAAAGGATATATTTCAAATCCATTGGCAAGCGTGCCTATGGGAAGAGACAGGAAAGGAAATGAGATCAGATTGGTGGGTGGGAAGAAAATAAAACAAGAGAGACCCTTTGCATGGACTAATGATGTGAGCAGGCCACAAACTGAAGAGGATTTATTTGATTCTCTCTACATGTTTTTTAATCTTTTGTTAAGAAAAAACTAGGAAAAAACTGATGTTGTAGAGTCTGTGTTATATATTGTCATCCACTGCTGTTGAAGGAAAAAGTAGGAGCATTTTTGGTGAAAAATATCCATTACCAAATACTTTCTCACACTTGAGATGTGGCAAAAATCAAACTCATCCACCTAATCAAGACTTAAGCCAAGCTGGATATTGGTTCAGCCGTGGAATCTGTGATATCCCCAATATCACTGCGGGGCAGCCGCAAAATGAGCCGGTTCTGATCTGGAGACCCCAGGTGTCCAGGTGCAGGCAATGGAAAACTCCTGCACAGATTACAGATTGTGATGAACCCAGGGAGAGCGAGAAAAAACAAACCCAAAACTTAAGACGAGTATGAAAACTAAAATTTCAAAATAGATGAGGAAAACTAAGGTTAAAAAGCCAATAGCATTAGTAATCAAATAAAATGAATACAATTAAAAAAGAAGATTCTACAACGAATATGGTTAGAATTTCTCACAGACATACAATTGTTCACCAATATTTCCTCCGCCTCTCTGAAGAAGTATTTTAATTCTTCGCTCTATTGAGCTCAAATGTGGCTAGGTGACTTGCTTTTGCCACAAAAAAAAAAAAAAAAAGCAATAAAATCTCCTATGAATCTCCTGCTTTAATACGTCCTGTAATATCTATCTATCTATCTACCTATCTATCATTTATATCTATATGGATGCTTGACTGTGGATCCATTTCCTGTGGCTTCTACTCTATAATCCTGTTTTTTTCCTCCAAAGGAAACAAAAAATACAGCTCTATCTGACACTTTATAGCTCTTTGAATATTTTAAAATATCATGTATCTTCTTTGTCTTCCACTCTACCAATTAAATATCCCCAACCTCATAACTTTTCCTTATGTGGCATAGATGTCAAAGTCCTCACTATGATGCTTACCTATCTATTTCTCCAAAATGTTTAGTGTGGAAATCTTAAAGCTGAGGAATAAAACTTCACACTGTTGGGAAAAAATATGTAAAATAATTATAATCCTGGGACCACAACAAAACCCACTCTTAGCACTCATTTTCCTTCTTAATCTTTTAAAGAAACATCACAAGAAATATGGTCCTAAAATCAGAACAAAGCATCTGGAGCATGATGGGAAAAAAAATTATTCTCAGTTCAAAGTCTGGATGGAAACTCTATCACTGCCCTTCATAGGTTGTATGTTCCACGAGCAAGTTATTTGACACATATAGGATTGGTTCGCTCAGCTTTCATATGAGAATTCGAAAGATTTACCTCCATAATAATTTATGGTGTGAGGAATTATGTAAATAAACTCAATGAGTGGATGCTTCAAAATATTTGGAAATAATGATAGAATACATTGCAAGAAAGCACTACCGAACTTTGAGTCTTACATTTTGACAAAATAAACATTCAAGTGCAACTATAGCAAAAGTGTGAATTATACTTATCCAGTTGCAGAAATTATTCTGGAAAAGACGTGTCTCAGAGCAGTCATTTTAATCTAGCTCATTTGGGTTAACCCTCAAGGTAAGGAAAAACAAGTCTCTGCTTCTATCTTATTTTCCCATGGTTATTCTCCCCAGTTCCCATGTTTCTGTATGATGTTTTTAATTGAATGGAATTCAGTGATGGAAGGGATGCAATATTTTGTAAACTTGTCTGACAGTTTGCAATTGATGGGGAGAGTACCTCAATAAAAGAGAACTCTGGAGCTGGAAGTCAATAGAATAAAAATGTGAGAAGCATGAAAACTTCACTTACATAAAAAATCACTGATTTTTATTGGAATGGGAAGAAAAATTATTATTCTAGGTATGAAAGTATCATGTAGCATCTTGATCCATCATAGTTACCTGAAAGTGATCTTTTATACTCTTTAAATTTATATAGACATACACACCATGAATAAATCCAGGAATGCCATAAAGCAGAGCCTAAATGGGCATTGGCATCTCCAGAATTCTGGGAGGAAAAACATTGTTGCCCAAATGTGACAAGCTGTGATTGAATGAGTTGAGTAATAGTCCATGTTTTGACTTAGAAACAGGTCATTACTGGCTCACCCAGAAAGGCAGAAAAGAATTTTAGGTTGTCAAGTCAAAGAATAATCTCAAAGTCCCAGCTTCTTGAGTGAGCAGAACTTGATCACTTCCCGAAGGAAAGACACTTGCTGACGAGGGAGAGGGACACTTTCTCAGCCATCAGATTGCCTCCCCAAACTGATCCTTTACTCAGCCTTGGAAAGAACAGCAGCTGCTGCCTGCCCTTTCCGTAAGGAAAGAAAAAAGAAGAGTGGCCACAGCAGAGAAACAGACATGGAGAATTCAAAATGGGATAAATAGTGTTGGCACTACAATAAAGATGCAGAGAATTAATAATGCACCAGGCAACTTCCTCTAGATCTCCCCAGCCTGCCATCAAAAGCGACAGACTAATTAAATCAAGCCAAGTTTTCAATTGACAAATAAAAGGATAGGTCTGGCTATGAATTCTTTTCTCTGTTTGATATGATTAATGTTGCATTACACTATAGAAGGCCACTTGGTAAGTGGTTAAACCGCGACACATTTGTCATTTATGAAAGAATTTCTGTCATGTTGCAATGATGCTTTTAAAGCTTGACCACACAGTGTTGAGTTTGGCTTTGACAGTGCCCTGCTGAAGGCTGTCTGTGGGAAAACAGTGAAATATTTTTATCTAGCATGTAGATAGCCCTGCTGTTTTCAAAACTGAGGCAAGAGGTTAGAACACCTTTGCACAATTTCAGATCAAAAAAAAATCCTGACTTACATGCCCATAAATTTCCTTTAAAAATGCTGAATAATTCTGTTGACATAAATGTTCAAAGTAAATATTATTATTACTATTACTATTTCATAATCACATTGATCTCACAGTAGCTCATATTTTGAATTTAAAAAATTCTTCTACCAGTCCTTTCAATTTTTCACCTGCACTCCAATTTTTTAAATGTTTGCAATCTTCAGCACATTCACGTTACATAGAACGCTACATCAATTGCCATAAAAACATTAAGAATCACAACTACCTAAAACATGTCAAACTCTGTTAGGCTTTCTGCCCCTGAGCAATGGAATCATAAGAGTTAATGCCAGCACTAGCTAATGAATGTGTTATTCTTAACAAATGAGTTTAGAGAGTAGGGAATAATTTATTTCAACAAATCATAATGAACGTTATAGGAAAAGAAAAAGAGATGCCATTATAGAATGCATGTAAGTACTGTTACCACAAAGACAGACTTCTATGAGGATCTATTTCTAACAATGCTTCCTTTTATTGACAGCATTTCCGTAAGAACTTTCACTTTAAGTTGAAGTATCTCCAAATTTGTATTTGTCAGCATGGGCCCTCTTTTTCTCTAAACTCATTTAGTAAAGCTAAGGACAGCCATCCTAATTAGTCTACAGGGTAATAACTTTCACATATCAGCAAAATATTCATATTTTTAGGCCCAGATAGATGAAAAGTTATTTAAATGAAAAGCATGTGATAAATTTAGTGTGAAAAAAAATTAGAAGAAAGAATTATGATGACTCAAGGCTTGTATTCAAATAATTAGGAATAAACCATTATACACTATGGAGCAGAAAGTTGAGATAAGGGCATGTGACATTCTTAAACATTCTATTATTCATGTTTAACACTTGCTAAAATAGAACACAAGTATGTATAATAGTCCTTATGTCTCCCAGATTATAACCATTATTATAGTCTCAAAACAATAAGCAACATTAGGATTGGTATAAAACAGCAAATTCCAAAACATCTATGTCTGTGTATCATTGTGTGGCTCTTGCTAATGGACAGGCAGGCCATCTCCAAAAGTATTGCAGAATTCATCAAGAATGTGTCTACTTTCTGTACATTTCTAAGCATTCTACCAGAAAATCTCTAGTTCTTGAGTGCTCCTTCCTATTTAAAATTGAAACAACATACCTGACCCAGTTTAAAGTACAAAACTTACATTCATCTAGGCTAAAACTGTCTATCCCATCTCTACCTCTTGACCTGAGCTGAGCAGATGCTCCTTGAGTAGGGCTCATTATCCCAGAGCTTCCTTCCAGGCATTAGCTCACTCAGGCAAAGTGGTCATTATTTTCCAAGTTATTTTTAAGTCAGTTTTTCAAAGCCACGTTTGATTATAAGGATAGTACTCCTAACAATCTTCCTCTTACTCATTTCCTCTTCCTGTGCAAAGGGCCATTGGTGGGACAGTCAGGCTAATGCTGAAGAGCACTTTTGTCCTTAAGAATTTTTAAGTCTAGGAGAAATTGTCAGGAAGCTTAGTCCATAAAAATCGACAAAATAAATTTCTGATTTGTGTCATTTGCTAAATAAAATCTCAAGATTACCTGCATAAGATTTATTTTATTTGACTGATTTTGTGGGGAGAATTTGTAAATCAAGGATAAAATTTTATTTTAGGTGTTCTGATTATACAATCTTAGCCATAAGTTCTCTATTATATTTATAATACTGCCGAAGAATTAAAAGACATTATCAACTTTTATAGAAATGTGTTTACACATGTATAGAATGCATCTTTGTACCAGTACATATATCAAGTTCTCATTTTAAGGTGATTCATTGTTGTTGTTTTTTCATTCAGATCATGAGCTTTGAACCGGTTTCTAAATCTAAATTCATGTGTTATATCTTCCATCTTTCTTGGTCATGAAGACGATGCTTTAAGTCCCGTCACTTGATTATCATGACTCAAATTCATCTATTTATAATTTATAATTATTTCAGGAAGGATTAAGTGAAACTGCCTGTTTTGCTGAGGGGAAAATTCAACTTTTGATTATTTTATTTTTTTACGCTAGAGAGCATCCGAATCTTCCCTTTAGCTTTGCTTCACTGCTTTCCAGAACAAATTGCCAAGACCCTCCCATTATCCTTGCCCTCCCTAAATACTTCCATATCATTTCTCCTGAGAGCAATTTGCGGGAATTATAGAACAAACTAATTTTATCTCTGACTCTTGACAGTATATTTCACAGGTTGGTCTTTCTTTTATATAATATTTATATAAGTTGACTGATTAAAAAAATATTTAGAAAAGGTTAGTCTTATAAGAGATACTTTGGTTATACCAATTTATACTATATGGGTCATGCAAACTCTCATACGTATGTCTGTATATATCTGGATAGACAGATACATAGATAGATACATGTTCTCTTAGCTTGCTGCTAAGTAAAATTGCCTGTACTGCAACTATTTGTTTACCTATCTTTAAGGTAATCTAAGGTGTGCATGTATGTGTGTGTTTGTGTGTCCTTCTATTCTTGCAGCATAATTTCTTTCAGTTTATGGCTCAATAAATAGAATATTCCATCATTTAAACCAACTCTTAAAATTTGCATTACCAGGATAAGGATGTTGTGAGCTGTTGTTATATAGTCAATCACGGTTTCAGTGGAAGCTAAACAATAAATACTGCGGCACTCATATGCTTCTACAAAAGTCAGGCCACCATCACCTCTTGGCTTTTCAACAGATCTCCCTACAAGTTGCCTCTCATTATCTTGTCTACGCTCCTAAACATGATTCTGATTCTGATAGTTCACTGCTTAAAATCCATCAACGATTCTCTGTTTTCCTCAAAATAGAAATCAAACTTGTTAGCTTATATTATAAATTTACTCTGCTTCCCTCTTAAATCTTATCTCTTGCTGTCACCTCCCCCTTTCCCATTTCCTTACTGAAGTCAATAGTTTCACGAGCTCTCCCAGCTGCATGTCATTCCTGATAAAAGTTGTTCATGCTCTCTGGAACATATTGTCCTGTCTGCATCCCTACTTCGCACCAATGACTCCTACCTATCCTACATGCCCCAGCTTTAGGGCAAAATGTCATTTACCCCTGGAAGACTTTCTTCTCCTCTGTGTTCATGCTTGTTAACACATTGCCTTTGTTCCCATTGCACCCTGAACTTTATCAATTTAGCATTATAAGGTAACTGCGGGCTCCTCATCAGTACCTGCCGTCACATCATACACTCTAGGAGGGCAGGATCCATGTCTGCTAAGGTTGTAGTTTATCTCTGTGGCTAGTGTTATACAAGGGTTCTATATGTCTGGTTAGGAAATGGATTTGCATTAAACTACAATTTCTATGAGACTCCCTAATGACAACTGAAGAATTTAATAATACTGATCAACATTCTGTAAACCATTTCGTGTGGGGCCATTTCCATGAAAAATTCAACATTTTAAATTCTTATTATACACAAAGAACATCCAATTCAATTAATGTCTGTGAAAATCAGAGTAGGCACATGACACTGTGTAAGTTACTATCAAACTTACAAAATTCCCTTAAGTTCTCTGAAAGTGTTAATAAGAAAGATGTGCTAGATATGAAAATAACAGTGTAATATAGGATGAGATGTATACTATAAAAAAAGTCTACAAGGATGCAGAACTACAGAAAAAGGAAAAGATTATTGTAACACGTTACAGCTCTTAGCTACTCAATAGTCCAGACTGTGAAGACCATCACCCTGAAGGTGGAGTCCAGTATCACCATAAAGAAGATAAAGGACAAGATCCAGCATAAAGAAAATGTCCTGCTGACTAGCAGAGGCTCATCTCCCCATGCTCATCTCCAGTGGGAAGACAGCCATGTTCTTTCTGACTACAACATCCAGAGTCAGCCCTGTACCTGGTCCAGCATCTGAAAGGGTGACTATTAATTCCACAACTTTGCATTCACAGTGTCCGGCCATGGCATGCTTCCACACTGTTGCCATTCACCCAAATTAAGTTTAAAAATTACTGGTTTCAGTAATAGCTGATCCTGTTCAAAATGTTAATAAGGATTTTGTTGCATGGTTACAAATAAACAAAAAAAGCACTTTGGGGAAATAGACAGTCTATTATTCACTTTTGTAAAAATATATAGCATCTCACTGAGACTTGGCGTATACGTGTGGCAGTTTCAAAATATGGCCCCATAAATCTTTGATCTTTCCTCATGAAGAAGTAAGGTAATTGTCCCCACATCTTGGATCTAGACAGACTTTTGTCTGCTTAATCAATAGAGTACAGCAAATGTGACACTACGTGACTTCTTCAACCAAGTTATAAAAGGCTGTGAGCCTCCTCCTAGTTCTGTTGCAACACTAAGCCTCTTGATTCTAATTCTTGGGATGTTCTCTCTCAGAGCCCAGCTTCCATGCTGTACGAAAATTTAAGACACATGGGGAGTGTCCAAGCTGAGACTAGACATTTGAGAAGAAAGTTTCCAGATTGCTCAGACATTTGAATCTTCCCATGAGGCTCTAATCACTGTGGTAAGAGAGAAGTAATCCCTTCTGTGCTCTGTCCAAATTCCTGACTCATAAAATCCATGCGCATAACAAAATAGCCATTGTCTTAGAGCGCTGACTTTGAGCTTTGTTATGCGGAAATAGATAACCAGAACAAAGGTAACTGCTCAAAATGTATTTGAAGAAGGAAGCTGGAAAGAAGAATGGAAGGAAAGAAGGAAGGGAAAGAAGAGAAGGGAAGG
Source organism: Equus quagga (assembly GCF_021613505.1). Classification (NCBI taxonomy): domain Eukaryota; kingdom Metazoa; phylum Chordata; class Mammalia; order Perissodactyla; family Equidae; genus Equus; species Equus quagga. The sequence continues at coordinate 38,688,281 of NC_060284.1, forward strand.
GAAGAAGAAAGCCAGAAGGAGAAGGCAGTGACAGAAATACAGAGAAAGAGAGGATAGAGAGACAGATACAAAGACAGAGAGAGAGAGAGAGACAGAAAGAAGAAAGAGAGGAAAGAAGGAAGAAAGAAAGGAAGGGAAGTCAGAGAAGCAGGAAGTGAAGAAGAGGAAAAGAAATCTCTAATTCAGAGAGAAAGAGAAGAAAGGTTTTCTGAAAGGTAGGATTTAAGCCAGGACCTGAATAATGGGTAAGAGAGATAGCCTTGTGGGAGAAAAGGCATACCAAGTGGGTCAGTTAGGTGTCAGTCAAAAAACAAAGCCGCTTGACATTTATCAAGTGTTTAATGAAAGATGAATGTTTAATATAGGATATGAAATGTTTAATATAGGAATTAGAGGCTTATACAGCCAATAGAAAACCTGGGATCAAAGGTCAGGAAAGCCACCAGCGTTAGATGGGGTGGGGGAGTTCTTGTGAGCCTGAGGGGAAGTCCCTCTGAATCTTACATGTACTCACGTGTCTGGCTGCACCTGAGCTTGGGGAATAATGACTTCATCTTCTCTTAAGCCGTCCCTCTCTTGTATTGGTACTTTTTCTCGGCAAACTCTATCGTGGATTTATTCAGGGAAAGGAATTCTGGGAAAAGTAGTTCCTAGCTTCACCTCCACATTATAGAGGAAGTGCTGTTAGTGATGCTGAGCTGACGATGGGTAATGAGCACAGCAGGCAAGTGCTGGTAAGTGAAACATCAATGTGGAGAGACACGGAACATACTCAAATTAGCAAATCTCTGCCTCAACTGGATTCTTTGGTGGAAGATAAGAATCGAAAAATAAGTTGGAGCCAGGTCTGTACTTCTTGCCTGTGGAAACTAAGAGGATGAAAACAAACAGCAGAGGAAAGAATAGCTGGGCAAGAAACTGTAAAATAATAACTAATAAATAAGATTCGGTGATTGGGGCTGGAACTGGGAATCAAAACCAAGGATGCTAGACTACAAAAGCCATACTTTTCCCTCTAAATCAGTGTTTTCTAAATTTCAAATTTTTCATCCACCATCTTGAAGATTTTTGTTAAACTCATGTAACACCCATAATATTATTCACTTAATAGTTTTTCTTTAAATATGTTCATTATTTTAAATTAATAATTTATGTGACAAGGAAGATTTATATCCTGGTAAAAATGGAAAGTGTGTATCACTCAATAACCTAGAAGGTACCAGTGTAAATCCTGAATCTGATGGCTGGAAGATTCCTGACTCTCCATGCCAATAGAAAGTTTTCTTTCTTAAGAGGAGAAAACTAATGGAATTCACAAACTGTGACTATTAAAAAAGTAACACTAAGATCTGTGTCTCCTTTCTCAAAAGACAAATTATATATATTTTGCAAGGAAAGAAAGCATGTGCTATTTGGGAAAAAAAAATCCTATAAGAAGCTCTCCTGATCAGAAATTACACTTTCTCGTTTTTTAATACTTATATTAGTGAATAGAGAATAACTTGCTCCCAGTGAAAACACTGGATGACACCATGACTCTGCTAAAACGAAACCAAAGAGGTGTGAAGAGATGTCATCCCAGCACGTGGATTCTGCCTCCATGAGATTAATAAAGGTCTCTTTGCAGATACTGTCTGATCACGCCCAGTTAGCAGGGCTGTGGATTGAGCATCCTTCCCTTCTCTAGTTCTAGTTTCTCATCCCACCTTTGACAGAGAACTAAAGCAATGCAAGTAGTATAGCCATGGTGTTCAGCATTGTCTTGGACAGAGAGAAAAAAAAGAGGGAGGAAATAAATACAAAAAAGAAAAAAATCTTTCGGTGTAACTCTTCTCTACATCCACTTCATTGAAACTGAAAGAATAAAAGGAGAGCTTAGCTCTAAGAGAGAAGACAAATCTGGTCTCGGAGAATCATAGAATAATTATAAGAACAAGACATTCTTTCTGAATTCTGGCTAGATATTTTTTACCTGTGAAAGGTTTGCCCCTGAGATTTGCTCATCTTTTCTCTAAAAAAAACCATGATTATCAAGTGTCACACAAGCATAAAGTCATAGTGTTACAGGCTCTTAACGTCAGCCCTGATATCAGTTCCCCACATTGAACCCAGCGTATATGGGGCTAAAACTAAAACCCACCACCCCCTTTCCTGCTTCTCTAGCTCCACTCATATGTAAATACCTGTTTCTTTAAACTTGGACTCTTCGAGCTTTACAACTAAATGGGAGTTACAAATTGTTAAAAGCCCAGGTGGCCTGGAGTTGGAGGCACACTAAAGTTTAGCTAATCATGTGTCCTTGAGTTTGCCAGGAAAGCCGCTGTCTCAAGAGTATCAAGGAGCGGAGGCTTCCCAGACCTCAACTCCTCGACTCCCGGCGCTCGAACCCGCCTCAAAAAGGAAGATGAGACAACGGAGAAGGACGCCCACCTGCCATCCTCCTATCTCACCCTCCCCCCTGCCTTGCTGCAAGCAGCCTTTCAAGGCCAAACGCAGGCTGGTGGGAAAGCACCGAGCTGCACAAGCTACATGTTCCCCCCTCCCCTACCCAAAACCTCAAATAAAAATCCCTACCCATTCCTCATCCGGGAGCTAGCATTTTTTGAGGCATGAGCCCTTGCTTTGCTCCCTGTGCCTGGCATAGTAAAAACCTTTCCTCTTCCACTCAAGAGTCTGTTCTCGTTATTCGGATTCGCATCGGGTTCAGAGACCAAACTTTTGGTTACAGTGGAAACATCAAATACGCTGGTTCGCTTTGCTGTATCTTCCACTGCATCCTTCAGTTAAGGGACTGAAAGAAAATTGTAAAGGAATATGGGTGAGATGGTTCTACCTAATGCTGGAGGAGGAACAAGATCAAGTTTGTTGTTGTTGTCGATCTCAGCGTTACTGTTTTGAGGGAGAGGTTGGAGATAATTCCAGAAGCAGTGAGAACAACCTCTGGTGTCAGGGAGTTCATTTTAGAAGGCTATTACGGAAATGCAAGCAGGAAGGAGATAAAAGTCTAACTTAAGGTATTAGTAATTGAAAAGTTAGGCTAAATCATCTGAAAAAGATTTTAGTGAGTGATGTGGTGGAAATGAGACAGAGAGGCTATGAGAATGGCACAGAGGTTTCTAGATTAGAGGCTATTTAAATAATGATGTCAGTGTAAACTAAGATTACAGGAAGCAGAGCAGATTTTATTTTGGACAGACGGGATTAAGATAAATTTCTGTTAGAGGTCAAGCGTGTGTAGAACATCTTGTTGGATATAACCAGGAGGCGGCTGATATACTGGGCTTACCAATGCCCAGATCGAGCGATATAGATTTGGGAATCAAAGATCTATGCTATCTGGAATCATAGAAGCAATAAGATCACCCACAGGGGCATGGCAGAGCAAGAACACAAGAAGACCAAAGGCAGATTCCTCAGTTAAACCCTACGAGAGGATGCCGGGGGAAATGAGGAGCAGCCAGAGAACAGAGAGGCAGCAAAACCACGGATGCAGATGACACTGTCAAAAATTAAATGGTCAGAAACAAATTGATTGAAATTCAGTAACGCAGGAAAGGAGAAATAAAGCTTGGTGAAATACTGAGAAGAGAGGGAAAAGGATAAGAGCTTAATGCTTATTGTATCTGATTTTTCAACTTGTGACTCTATGTGCTGTCATGCTTTCTCTTTCTCTTTGTATTTCACACCCACTCAGTGCTCTGGCTGGAGCCCCTTCCCTTCCATCTTCTCCCTGGCTAACTCCTGCTCATGCTCAATCTTGCCTATGTACTACTCCCACTTGAAGTTTGGATTTTGCCCTTCCACTGCCCTCTAATAAAAACATGTACCAGCTGCCATCATACACTCCATTTAATACCCTGTATGGCTGATATCCTTGTCTATTTTCCCAACAAAAATATGAGCCCTTGGAAGTAAGGATGCTACATCTCTTTCTGAATGGGGCAATACTTGGCATACTGTAAACACTTCTAGATTACACTTCACAGCTTCTTAGTCAGACAGGAGAGAATTTGGCTGGAGGAGACATCTCAAACAGTTTAGATGGTATTAATTGGAGGTGAAGGAGGACTTAAGCAAACATAATTAGGAAAAATTATAGCTTATCAGTCAAGTGCACATAGTGAGAGTAGGCTTGTAGGCAGAGAGAGAAAAAAATGACTAATTGCCTAATTTTCACTTCTAATGCAATACTCCCTGGTTGTTTGACCACCAGCTCCTGGGAACTTCCCCTAATCAGCATATTTCTTCTCTGCCCCTAATTTGTGTTTCCAAGTTTTCCTTGGCTCTCTCCCGCCTGGCCTGATGGAAAGCATCCCACCGCCTGATGGAACACTGCTCAGCCCACAAACAAGCGACAGTTTTCTCGCCCAGCAGGAGGACCGCAAACAGTTTACTTTTTGAAGACCCTCAAAGTGAACTGGAGAGACCAACTAGTCTTAGTTCCAAGGAAGTGAAGGGGTTTTTTCACCTATACTAGTGTGCTGCTAGATTTTTTTTAAAGATAGCAAGGCAGAGAGCCTCCCAACCAGTCTCAGCATGAATTGTCTGATAACCACAAAGGACAAAAATATATATGTGGTTTAATTTTGTTTTCCTTGAAGGTGACCTAACAATACGTTTCAATGAAAATTTAGGGACCAAAACTTCAAGTCAGTTCCAATCATCTCAAGAAATATTTGTTATTCTTCTGTAAATGTCAGCAGCTATGCTGACCTCTGAGGATGAGACTGAGACTGAGACAGACGTGGACCTTCCTTCATCTTCCTTACAGGCTAGTAGGGAAATCATATGAAGGTTTAATTATAAAATAAATAAAGAAATAAGTAAATGAATGACAGCATAAGGGGCAGAAAGTTTCTAACATATTAATTTAATGGCTAAATATTGTGCCCTTTAAAAAAATCAGAGTTTTAAATTTCCTTACAGACTCCATTAACTCTAACAACCTCAGTAAGGTGTGAAGATTTTTTTTTTTTTTAAAGATTTTATTTTTTTCCTTTTTCTCCCCAAAGCCCCCCGGTACACAGTTGTATATTCTTTGTTGTGGGTCCTTCTAGTTGTGGCATGTGGGATGCTGCCTCAGCGTGGTTTGATGAGCAGTGCCATGTCCGCGCCCAGGATTCGAACCGACGAAACACTGGGCCGCCTGCAGCGGAGCACGCGAACTTAACCACTCAGCCATGGGGCCAGCCCCCAAGTGTGAAGATTTTTAAATTATCATTCACGGATTTTCTTTTCATTGGAAAGAAACACTCTCAATATAGGAAAAGCCAGATGGAAAGAATCCTCAAACTCACCTGTCCCTTTCATCCACGTACCCTCAGGTCTCTCAAATGCCGGTGCGATCACGTTATTCCCCCGCTTATACATTTTCAGCGCGTTCCTGTTGCCTGAAGAATAAGCTCTGTTGTTTTACACAGCCTATGGGTTTGTTGGCATTTTTATCATCCAACCACCAACTATGGCCTCTCAGCCCTATGTCTGCTAACTATCCCACCATCTTGGTGCCTACACCACATGTACACAAACCCTTTATGATTCATAACTCAAAACCAAGAGTTCTCGAAACGTGCCATAATGACTTACAAAGTCTGCCTGGCACAAACTGTTCCCATGGCCTAAAAGCTTCTCCCTCCCATTTCTGTTCTCCCCCTTGCTTGCTGCACTCTCCTAACTGCTTCCTCCTTTACAGTGTAGCTCCTAGGTCCTTCCACACTCCCCCAGGAAGTGTTGCAAGAGTTCCTTCTCCCTCTTAATACTCTTTGTCCCCTTGTGGCATCCTTCTCAGGCTTCTGTCTCCGCGTTTGCCACACTGGGTTCTTCATGTCTCTCTTCTGCTGGACTACAACAGCCTGTAGAGACTGTTTATGACAGTATTTTCATATCCCTTGTGCATAAACCAACACCTGGCATATAGGACACACTCAGTACATATTTACTGAATAATGCATTTCTCCACAAGAAATTTGTGTGATTAACAGTAATAAATATTGCACACAAAGCAGTTATGCTCAGATAAAACAACAAGTAATAAAAGAACACTACTTTAAACTAAGTTGGCAGGGACCAGAATTCTATTTCTCTAAAAGCTGTCATGTATCAGAAGTTAATCCAGGGCCCGGCAGGTGCAATCCTGGTTCTTGGGGAGTATTACAAAGCATCAGTAAGTAGTAGGTACTTTTTTTTTTCTTAATGGCTGTAGAGATAAATTGGTCTTAAATGCTCTGGCCTTATGGGCTGTACAGACTAACATTTGGATGGTCCTTTAAATAATGTCACTTCTAAATATAAGCATGCAAAACACTAAGCTGAGAATTTCTCCATCAAGCCATACTTACAGCAAACCTAAAAGCTTATAGAATTTTCGTATTTTAATTAAAAAATATGTATTTCACAATAATCTTACTATGGCTTGTACTCAGACTGCAACCATAATAGTCTTTGATTTTTATGGCTAGTTTTCTGTGGCATATCTGATGTACAGTGAGGTCTTAAATGCTTTCTTATTAAGGAATTTTAAATACAGATTATGTGATTCCTCCTTCCAACGCTTTCTGCTTAATACCCTTGTTCTGCAGGGAATTTCATTAGCATGTACCCTGCTCTTATCCTCCAAGCCCTCGTTGCTTCAGACAAGCATGGGTTTAATTGAGAGACAACCAAGCTGTGACTGTGACTCAGGTGTGAAGCCTGTCCTCGCAGCAAATTAAATCCAGCGGAATGACTGAGTGTTCTTTTCCGCACCCTTCTGATAGATTTAATACTGCATATTAATTGTTGTTCTCCTGTCCTCTGCTCTGTGATGGTTTCCCCAGGATTCTATTGAGGGTGATTGATGTTCAGATAAATTTGATGGTCTCATATAGAGAAAGAAAGATTAACACGTGCTAGTAAGAACACCAGATTACGAGATTTTATATTAGCCTAAATATTAACACATGGTTTTGTGGATTAGGAACAGTCTGATAAATAAAATTCAAATATGACAATCAGAAAAAAACGGTTTCTTAGATATAGTTTCTAATACCTAATTTTTGTGAAATACAAACAGATGTGTCCTTGGATTTACCAGTTAACCAAAGTGGAAAGACAATGTCTTGATCATGTTCATAGCTATGGTAAAAGAATTGAGGAGAAAATTCAGATTTTAAAGTGCCTGTTCCCACCCCTGTATTGGACTGTGAAGTGCTTCAGGCCAGGATTGGGGCTATATCTTGCATTGCCCAGAGGCTCCAAATATGTTTCCTGAACTTCACAGTAATATATTTGTTTACTTAGTGCAAGTATAAAGCTATTATTTTTTAAACCAACCCTCATTTGCCTTTCTCCTTCATTTCTTTCTCAGTGTTTTTTCTTATTACTAATTATTTCTATAAATAGTCTCAAATCCTTTTTGGAATCAGGCAGAACATAAAAACAGAATGAAATGAAGAAAGAAAGTTAATTCAACATTTTCACAGAGGAAGAAAAAGAGAATTGGTAAATTCACTTTTGTAATCATATTTCTAGTTTACCTTATATTATCAGAGTATTATTTAACCAAAAACTTCTGCTTTGGACAGCTCATAGTTTATGTAAAATATTTTTGCTAAACTGGACTCCTTAGGGTGAAACAAGTTCACTCGTGAAGTCCAACCACATCTTTATTAACTAAAGGCTGTAATGAGGGCTGAAATTCATGCTGAAAAAAAAATTATCTTGGGTATAGATGCTAATCTAAAATGTACTTCATGAATTTGCTTATTTTTCTGCTCCCTTCAGAAATTAACCAGCTAAAGCCATTACACATACATTAATTACACCAATTAGTCCCAACTGCACATACACATCCATCCAAGACTTGATTATCTGAGCTAAAAGAAGTGGTTAGGCATGGCACAAATAATAAAAATGAGCAAAAAATTCAAATCCCATGTACATTGAACTAATGAGTGCAGTATGTATTTTCGGCACAGCTCAGTTACCTTATTATGCTTTTCTTAATTTAATAACACAATTACGTTATATTTCCTTATTCTACCCAGGTAATGATGGGAAAGCAGGCCCAAATTTATAACAGGCACTGTGAAAAGCTAGCCTACAATTTAAGGATTTGGCCATAGTCTTCTTTTTTCCTTACCTTCAAATATGTCTTTTTTGCCTAGCTGGACATCCTCCATAGTGTTGCTTTAATGCTCCACAACGTCCAACACACACAGAAAGATCATCTTCACAGCTATAACACTCATCTCCTGTGACTTAAAGAGGCTGGAAGGCAGCCATCCCCACCTAAGGGCAATTCCAACTTTCTTTTCCTTGGAGTTTGGGGAGTCAGTTAGTTTTTTGAGTTAACCTTCATAAAGTTTTACTAGTTTTGATCACCCTTTGTAAGACAGCATAGTGTAATGCAGTGGTTCTCAAAATTTAGTGTGCCAAATAAAGTAATTTGGGGAGCTTTTAAAACACACATTGCTGGGCTCCCACTCCCAGAGTTTCTGATTCAGCATGTCTTGGATGAAGTCCAATAATATGCCTTTAGTTCTCAGGCGATGCTGATGTTGCTCGTCTGGGGACCTCACTTTGAGAATCACTTTAAGAATGTAGTTTCATGGGTTTAAACCCAGCTCCAGCACAACTAGCTATGTGACCTAGGACAATAGATTTCACTTCCAGCCTCAGTTTTCTTATCCATAACCTGAGGGTAATCGTACCAACCTATTGCACAGAATTATTTTGGTGATTAAATGAGTTATACATTTAAAATGCTTACAATGATGTCTGGCACCTAGTAAGTGGTAAGTGTTGATTGTTACTGTTGTTGCTGATGTTATTTACAAACACAGGTCATCCAGAGTAATCATTAATGAATTAACACTAAAAAAATAACAAAATGCCTTTCTCTGAAAAAGTTGGTTGAGCACTGGACACTGGAAGAAAAAGAATGTTGATAGACTAACCCCTCAAAGCAACTTAGAGAGGAAGATTCTGGGAAAATGTGTGGGCCTTGAATATATTTCAATGGATCATCACAAAGCGGGAAGAGAAAGCATGAAAGAGGTGGGGGAAAGGACACTAAGGTGAAGGTCTTTGATTTGTCTCTGATGTACAGGCGCTAGGCTCACACGAGGGATTCGGTGAATATGTGTTACGTGACTATATTTGTTGATATAGGCCCTGAGCTGGAATTCGTACAGAACTGTGAGCAAAAACACAGCTAAAAATTTAGTTTAAAAAATCCTATAAGTCCGTGTCAAAAAGCAAATGTCTCAAATGCCAAAGAGAATCTTATTGTTTTCAAGATGTCAGGTGACATTTCTCTGAAAAACGTAGATTGAGCTGAGGTCTGAAAAACTGACAGTGTTAGGCAAGAGTACAGTTGTAGTCCATAAACATGGCAGTTAAGTCAGTAGGAATTTCTCACTTTCTGAAATGGATACATGATAAATGGATAGATAGATAGATAAACAGATGATAGATGAGTGGTGTTGAATCAATACTTATTGAATGAATAAATTGCTACTTAACAATTATTTATAATACACAAATTAAGTAATTCAAGACCAACCTTTAACTATATTTAATAGGAATGCTTTCAGGGCAAGCTACAGAAAACAACTTTTAAGAGGCCTAAATAAGTGTGAATTAATTCTTCTTAGGTAAAAGAAGTCTGGAGGCAAGTGGCTGCTGATTTTGGTTCAGTGGTTCAACATGTCAAGACCCAGGGCTCTGGAATTCTCTAGGCTTTCCCATTCTGATTGTTACCTCATGATCACAAGATAGCTGCTGTATTCAAGGCAGAAAAGTGGTGCATTTTATGCATTTTCATTTACATTCCTGATAGTCCCCCACTCCCCCAGAAACAGATCTCTCTTTAAGAGTCATAGGTCAGAACTGATTTACCAGATAAGTCCAGGGGCAAGGCAGCTTGGACAGTGGAAAACAGAATTTTCATGATTTCCTTAGGTTAATCATGACTCCCTTTTCTAGGAGGGATCTGGGTACAAAGCCAGGATCTTGTTACCTAGGAGGAAGGAGCAACTGACAGTTTCTGCTGCAAAAACATACATAATTTTGGTTTATAGGTGCATTTATAATTATTGGGCTAAAAATTTTGGCGTTTGGTGAAGATAACAGTAAAGATTGATGTATGCCTCTAGTTGTCTTTTATCTTAGGTTGGTAGAATTCCCCAAACCCATAGAAATGATTATTAAGGCTTTTTCCAGACTGATGATTATTTTGATAATACGAAATGTTACTCTCTTTTGTTCCTTGAGAGGCAGAAGGAGAGAGCAAGAAATCAACAGGAAATTGAGCATTTATTGGTGTTACCAGCCAAGGGGAGTCATCTGCCCACCACAAGACATGCCAATAGTCAGGAGGCAAGGTGGTAGGAGAGAAAGGGTTTTATTACAGCTTGCTAGCAAGGGGGAAGATGGCTGAAGGACTATCTCACAGAACAAAGACTACAGGAGAGTTAATTAGGAGGCTGGTCTCCGGATGGGGGAGGCATCTGGTCTCCAGGTGGAGCAGACATCTGGTCTTAGTTCCTGATCATCTTTTCTTTTACTGGCTATCTATCAGAGACCACAGCAATGCCCTATTCCCTGATTTAGTTTAAAGATACTAAGAACAAAATCTTTCATATGTATAGTAAAGATTATTGTTTACGTGAGTGGCACCAACATTGTTAACAAATTTTCATTTTTCTTTTGGAAAAGTTTAAAATGATTAAGAATTTACTATTCACTTGGTACATAAGATTGTGGAAAACTTGAGCATTTCACTGAATTGTTTTGAGGTGAAAATCAATATTATCGAGTACTAGGCATTATGATGTTATTTTGTATTATTTATGTTTAATTCTCACAGCCTTCATGTTGTAATGAAGAATCAGAGGTTCAGGGAGGTTGAATAACTTGCCTAAGGAAATATAGTTTAAGAGCCAGAGATTCAAACCCAAGCTTGCATGACTTTAGAGTTTCTGGGTTTTTCTACTTTTCTATTTATATTTTAATTCAATAATTCTTTCCAGTGGTTACATTTTGATATCCCTTGGGGAAACATACTTAAAAAGCAGTTATTACTGACCAAATCATTGCAGATGTTTTAATTTGAAAAATAATTCAAGATAGAGTTGACTTTTAAATAGACTTTCATTTTTCATTTTAAACATGACAGTGACTTTTTTTAAAGCACGTGGATATTTGGGTAAACATTTCCCTTTTTTGTAAATAGTAAGTATTTAGCATGTTTGAATTTTAAGTGGTTTTCAGTGTATTGATTTTTTACTATCCTTATTTTTTCTTATCCATTTCTTCTAAAAGAACATCAAGCTCAAACTTCCTCTTCAGTAGAAGGTAATATCTCCAACAGGTACCTCTCAGCCTGACGTCCTTTGCCTCACAGACCCAGAGGCAATGAGCAGTTAAGTAGTTGTTCTGTACTCCTGCTTCCCTTTCTACGACTCTTTTGATATAGGGATTCTCACACTATGTTGCAATCACAGGCTCACCTCTTGTTCATTTGCTATTTTTTTTTTTTGGTAAGGAAGATTGGCCCCAAGCTAATATCTGTTGCCAGTCTTCCTCTTTTTTTCTTTTTTTTTCTCCCCAAAGCCCCAGTACATAGTTGTATATCCTAGTTGTAGGTCATTCTAGTTCTTCTATGTGGGATACCACCACAGCATGGCTTGATGAGCAGTGTGTAGGTCCACACTCAGGATCTGAACCAGTGAACGCCAGGCCACCAAAGCGGAGCACACAAACTTAACCGTTCAGCCACAGGGCTGGCCTGGTTCATTTTCAAATAATATGTGTGTCAGTCTTGTGACATGTCAGGCCATATTTTCTGTCTTTCCTCCTACATTAGCCCCTTTGAGGACTAGGATTGTGTCTCATTTATCTCCTTTAACCCTATTCCCAGCACACATGGGAAAGAGAAGTGGTCAAGAAAGAGGTGCAGGAGTAAAGTTATAGAAGTCAGAAGCACAGTGACTCTTAACATAAAATGTCAGCTGGAAATGTGATAGATGAAGAATGAAATTATTTGTGGTAAAAATAAACTGCTAAGAACATGTCCACTTCTGCTCTCTTTATGACTTATGTAACTGAGCCCAGAATAAAGAATGTGGTGAGTTCACTGGGAAATAGTTAAATGCATGTATGGCAACACCAAAAAGAAAGCCACTAGACGCTGGATCTTTCAAAAGAGAAAATATGTGAACTTAATTTTGTCTCTATAATCAAATAGAACATAGCTCCCTGTTTTAATTAGAGATAGAAAGTATCATGAGGTGGGGGAGATGAAAAAAAAAGAAATGTAGTTTAATAATTATGAGAGAAGATGACGAGTAAATGTGAAGAGAAAGAAGGATCTTAGCAGCTAGGAGCCCCAAAGTACACAGAATTGTGTATAGAACGATATTCCTTATGAAGGAGAAAATATTAAGAAACAACAAATGACTATCAGTAGCAGACTGATTGAATAAATTAGGGTATATCCATAAAATGAAAAACGACTCAGCAACTAGAAAAAAATAATAGATACAGACATACATACATGTGCCTCACATATGTCAAACTTTTCACCATTGAATTCTCATAGCCATCTTATAGGTAGGATACTATCATCGTTCTTATTTTATAGATGATGAAACTAAAGCACAGATGTGTAAAGCTACTTGGTCAAAGTCACACAGCTCAAAAGTGGAAGAACTAGGATTCAAACCGCTTAAGCCCTGAGCAATACTTGGAGTGAGATGGCCAAAACTCACCATGAACGGAAATGACAGATCTCTGAACAGTATGTGTGCTAATGGTCCCATTTTTGAACGTGTAATATAGGGATACAAAGAAAGAGCGATTAGAACAAAATCAGAAGTTAAGCAAGAAAATGAGGCAGTCTAAAACTCTCTGGCACATCCCCAACTCATCACAAAAAGCACTGAATTGTGTTTGGGTGCAACATTCCCAAATTCTTCTAAAGCCTGCGGCTGTCTCTGAGATGTTCCTCCAGCTGTAAGAGAAGAGCATTTCATATCCCCTTTACTGATCTGCTTGATTCCTTGTCAGCTCTCTTAGAAAGTTCCTTCCCTCTAATTCAAGTTGACTCTTGGTCAGCCACTTAGACCTCAAGCACCAGGCACGTGAAATTTTAGGGTTTAAAAGCCGCCATCCCTGAGATCTTGGCTATCACCAAAACACAGCATTCGAATTTGAAGTTCAGCTTAACTGAATGCACTGTTTTTTAGGTTCTTTACTCTTTACTACCTGCTTTTAGTTCTCCTTTGAGGAGAAAACTATGCTGAATGGAATGAGCCAAGTAACCCCAAGCAAGTGTGGGGGAATAAGAGAGTAGTTCTTTGCAATATAGGATTTCTCTCCAGCAGTATATTGGCATGAAATAAAAGATCAAAGTGCCAAGGTCAGCCAAAAGCTCCAGGGAGTCCTTTCCAAGATGGCCAGCCTGGGATAATTACTCTCACACAGGAAAATTACCTATTTTGTCCCTCAGGAGCAGAGACAAAATAAATCAAAGCAGTTGCAAGGCTTGGGTTTGTCAGGCTGCCACTTTTCTGTTTTCAGTGTTTCATGATTCTCTGAGTGATTTATTTATTAGGGTAAGTTTTGAAAGTAATTCATTAATATTAGAGAAAGGTTGGGACTTGATCTTTAGTGGGAGAGGGCTCCGGGAGAGAGAAGACTATTTGTTAATATCTTCAGTCTTTCTTTTCCACCCTCCCAAGAGCGTCACATCTACCTTCATTATATTCTGACCCGAATTTCCCAGATCTGGGGGTCACTGAGATGTTATGAAATGTTAGTCTACAATCCCCAGTGAAATTTGAGACCCATGTATGAGAAAAGTGCTGGCATGGGGCATTAGGCTTAATTTTTTATAAGTTATTTTGTATCTTGAAAAACTTCCAAAAAATGTAAAAATGAAGGCAGAGAACTATCAAAAGGGACAAGTGGGTTAAGAAACTGACTGGGAATATAATCTCCAGGATCCCATCTCTGCTCCTGACATATCATTTGCTCCAAGTCAAATTGCTTAATCTTTGTTGTTCCAGAATCTTCTATATACTGGAAACAAAACAACACCTATAATATTGAAATATGAAATTTTGGAACCGAAAAAAACACAGTTACTCCTACAGTGCCTTCATTATATAAAAGAAAAACTGGATACCTTGGGCTTTTATAGTCACAAGACTAATTAGTGAATGATGGAGTGTGAGGATCCTGGTGTCTAGACCCCCTATCTGGGGGGTTTTCTGCTACCCTATATTGATCATGGCCCAAGAGGCCGTGGAAAACTTATGATGATAAATAATAAATCTAGCTTGTTTTTGTACTAGGGATATTTACTTCCTATTTCTGTGCACCCAGTTCCATAAGTAGAAAATGAGGAGTCTAGAAAGTGATGATGATCTTGTGAATTCCCTATACAAATATTTTTCAGATCCACCAACCATTCGGAAAAACAAACAAAGCAACAATCAAAGACGCGTGGCAGCTGAGTGGAAAGTCCAATAATGTAACTAAAGGATAGCAAATGAATTATTAAAGAAAGTGCCATCTTCCCCAAAGGCAGCAACATGTGGGATTCAGGGCCTAAAGCTGGGTTTCCCGAAACGAGTGCCTACCCTGAGACTTGCTCCATAAAAAGAGGGTTCCGGGATGGGATATCTCAGTCTGAGTACACATCATATTGTATATAGTACTTTGTAGAGATTTCCTGGCAGGTGAGCACCTTAAGGGTCATAAGAAATCTTGAGTAAAGAAACCTGCTTATCCTTGCTTGATATAGCATTTATTAAGCATAAATGACCAGAAAACTCTTTTTATTCATGAACTATCTATTAAAATGGTATATAAATATTCCACACAACACATATTGGAAAACCCTGGGCAAAAGCCTAGTCCGAGAAGACTTCACTTTGCCCTTCCCTCAGACTTTTGCTCAGCTCTAGCCCATCTCCCCAGCCCCAGCCCTACACTTTCCAACCGTTCCTCTTCAGTCCTCTAGCAGTTCTCACCGCGGGGGTTCAGGGTTGAGGGTTGCGCCCTGAACTCCTTTCCTCTTTGTGGGATGGGGAAAAAGTTAGAGCCAAAGAGCAAGAGACAGAGGATCACCTAGTACCAACGGGTAAAGGAGCTACAGGTGCCCAGCTGCTCACGCTGGACGATAGAAGGGGGGTGGATTAACTATTACCCCAGTACAAAAGGTATAAACCAGAAACATCCCTAGGCAAAATGGCAAGTGTTGTCACCCTATAGGGAGAGCTTCTTATTGCTCCAGTGGTGACTCTGAGGCTGCCACTAGCCCACGGGCCACTGCAGGGGATGTTGAACACCAGCGGACATCATCATTTCAACGTCCTTCTTGCTTTTCTCTTCTCTTAAGGTAGAGCTTTCAGAGCTTCTAGTGAGAATTAATTGCTCCTTTTCCTAGGCTTCTTCAGTTCTTTGTTTATGTCAGTTGTTTATATATATAAAAATATTATATGTTACATATATATACTGCTATAAAACAAATATATGTATTTTTGTTTTATGGCAGTAATTTACACATCTGCCTTCCCAGCCAGAATGAAAACTGATGTAAGGTACAGCATCTACCTCATTATTCATGGTTTCATCCTTAGGACTCTGCATATAGTAGGAGCTCAATAAATGTTTCTTGAATAAACAAATGAACAATAAATGAAAGAATGACTAAATTACAGCTTCTAGATTAACCAGCATTTCTGACTCCCTGAATTTGTGCCCTTCACCATTCAGGTTTAAAAGCTATAAATTTAGCGACAATTACTTAATGTCCCCTTTGTAGATATCATCCCTAACCTTCAGTCTTCGAACTTAGAGTTCTTTGTTCTAGTCCACAGCCAAACCTTTTCTCTGAGCTCTGTGATCCCTTGATGTCCAAGGAAACCCTGAGACATCCCTTCAAAATTTATAAAAGAGAAAGTATTTGTGTGAAAAGCAGGGAAAATGCCTTAGTTCCAAATGCTTTAGTAAACGTAGCGAGGAGAATTCATAGGAAAACTGCCCCACAAAGTATGTACACAGCTGGGTTGTGTTGATCATGAGGAGGGAAGAGACTCATCTCCCTTTCTGGGAATGAATACGCCTTGCTCTTTACCATCAAGGACAAGCAAGGTGGAGGAGAGGAAAAAGCAAAGGCCAAGATGGTTAAGTGACAAGATTAATGACATTCATAAAACTGATGGAGGCCTGTGGGCTCAAAGTGATTGTAATAGCTCACATGAAGCGGAAGAATGTAAATATTTAGCAAACAGCCCCTTTTTGGTCTCATATCCACCATGGGGCCACGAAGTAAAAGTGAGGATATTATTCTCTCTTTGAGGACTCGGTTATTTAACAATTAAAGGAAAGAAAAGGGGAAACCTAAAAGGATTTTCCCTTCACATTATTTCTCTCTGAAACCACACTCAGTTTATTCAAGGTTTGGGGTAGAAAGATTCTCATTCACTCTGCTTTTTCTGTACACCGCAGGCTTTGGGATGTTTCTGGCAACTAGTTCTCTGTGTTTGAATTTGACCCTGTGCGTGTGGTCTTCCCTCCCTGGAGTGAGTCTCTTTAGTAAATTGGCTTGCAACCTCAGGCTCACATCTGTCACTGTGCTTAATTGCTCTTGGTTGAATGCATTTTGTTTTTCTTCCTTTGAGAGGACATGTTTCAGTAAGGAGGGTATTTCCTCAGTGTCAACCAGGCGGCGCTTCCCAGGTCCCACCCATGCAGTGTCTAATGCTGGACTCTTGGCCAACTCAGTCAACTTCCTCTCATCCCCATTCTAGTCGCTGCACTCAGGCCAAGGTAACAGTGGCACAGTTAGAATATATTGGTGAGCTTATTCCTGCCAGCAAGAGGAGAGTGGCATTGCTCACTTCAGAAAGGTAAATCAACTTCACAAAATGTACCATCAGTTTAATAAGAGTCTATATTTATTGAGCACTAATTATGGGCCAGGCACTGCATCGAGTGATTTACAAACATTATTTCATTAAACTATCACTACAGTTTTATGAAGTAGGTACTTTTATTATTCCCCAGCTTACAAATGATGTAACTAAGATTTAGATAGGTTATGTAACAAGCTCAAGGTCATAAAGCTAGGAAGTGGATGAGCAAAGATTATAATCCATATCTGTCTGGCTCCCAGAGTTTGCCCTTTAATTAATATACTATAATACCTCACATGTTGATGCATGAAAAGAGGTAAAGCACTAAATACAAAACAGTAAATTTTAAAAACATGAGAAAGGCACTTGCTAGAATAATATGGTGATTGAATGTTTAAAAGAACTCTGAAAATCTCAAGAGCAGAAACATTAGCATTACGGTATTAGTAATTTTGTGAGTTTTTCTGAAGGACACCACTGTGAGGACGTCTTCATGGGAATATGGGATGGGATAACGGTCAAGGCTGTCAGAACTCAATGGAAGTACCTGACATGCAAGTTAGTTATGAAGGAACAGCTCTTCTGCAGGAGACTTAATATGCTCCATATTTGCCCTGACTCCACTTGCTCAGTTTCCCAGATCCCGTCCACCGAGTGTTTAATGGGATCTGGGAATGCAGGAATCCTCTCTCTCCAGTCTTGTCAGCACCATATGTCATCCATTCCTTCTGCTGACTCTTCTGGCATCTGAAGTGTCTCAGTAACTCTCCACTCTATTTCTTTTCCTTTGTTTCTCTCACCTCGGAGTCTCTTTACTTCTGAATACAGACCACTCCTCCCTTGTATTCCTCTTCCACTCCCCATTTAAACGTCCCTCCTTCTGTAAGGACTTGGTATTGAGTGTAAGTCTCCAAAAGTCATTGAGACAGGGACCTGTTTCATAAAATATACATAAAAATAAAGTTAAATTGCAATGTTCTAGATCAAAAGTGAAACAATACCCAACACTTTAAGAATTCCACCCTAGATACTCAATTATGGTATTAAGTTACAAATTTCGTTTATTCAATAGAACAAAAAACTATTATCAATTAGCTATATATTGACACAAATTGTAAGACACGATACCATGATGTTTAAGAGTGTGGGCTCTAGAAGCAGACTAAGTTAAATGCTGGCTCTACTGCTTATAGCCTTGTGACCTCAAGAAAGTTACTTCATTGCACTGTGCCTCAGCTTTCTCATATGTAAAATGGGGATAATTATATTAACTAATTCATTGGCTTGTTGTGGATATAAAATGAATTGATGTATGAAAAACATTTAGGAGAATAGCTGGTGTATGGTAAGCACCCAAAGATGTTATAATTTTTATAATGTCTTCAAAATGTCAATAGACCTGCTCTAATAAACCAGAGAAGTGATTGATAGATTTTCTTAGGCTGATGAAGCAAACTTATGCCTAGATGCATAAATAATTACATTCTTAAGATTTATTCTCAGTCTATGCAGTATCCCTGGCCTTACACAAACAAAGCAACAACATAAAAGTACTTTCTGCAAATACTTGTCCAAGAATAAAAGAGAAGAAAGAAAACCTATCTATCTTAAGACTTTGTTATGGTAGAAGGAGCCCGGGATTTGATGTCAGAAGAACTGCTTCTAACTCTGCTGTTGTCACTTAGGAGTTTTAAGAACTTTTGAGCCTCTTTGTTTTTAATCACAAAAATAACATTGCCAACCGTAGTGACATCCCAGAGTTGTCATGGCAATAAAGTGAGATAAAATAATTAAAATATATTCTATATTGTAAATCACTATATATTTCTAGTGGTTACTATTTTGTTTTTCATAAAGCATTTTAGAGCATCGATGTAAAGCATTACATTTGTTGAGCTCTACTTTGTGCCAAGCAACCTCACATATGCTAGATGTTTCTAGCCCATATACTATTATTCTCATAATAGCCCTCCACACAAATATCAGTATCTCTGTTTTGCAGTTGGGAAAACCAAGGCTCAGAAAGACGTGGAATGCTAAACTTACACGAACGTTAAATGACACTGAAATCTTAACACGATTTTTCCATTTCCAAAGTCCAGATAATTCTTTCAATTATATAAAAGGAGTTTCTTTAATATACCTTTTTACTGATACAATTGACTAGATACAGGCAAAAAACATAGTAACTTCCCTCAGAGAATGTATAATCTACTCAGAGATAGTAATTACATGTTTTTAGTAATTAGAAAATACATGTAATTAGAAAACAATCACATGACAGAATATATATTTATCAACGATAATAACTGCTGATGTTAACAAATAAACCCTAAAAATTCAGTGCCTTAGGGCCAGCCCTGATGACTAGTAGTTAAGTTTGGTGCACTCCACTTCAGCAGCCTGGGTTCGGTTCCCAGGCGTGGACCTACACTACTCGTCAGTGGCCATGCTGTGGCAGCAGTTCACATATAAAATAGAGGGAGACTGGCAATACATGTTAGCTCAGGGCAAATCTTCCTCTGCAAAAAAAGGAAGATTGGCAATAGATGTTAGCACTGTGTGAATCTTCCTCAGGGGAAAAAAAAAAAAAATCCAGGGTTTTACACTGAAGAAATTTATTTCTCATTCATTTAGCAACACAATATGTATGTTTCTGGGTAGTAAGCAGCTTTCCTCTCTATGGTGATTTGTGGACCGAAGGTTCTTATACCTCGTGGTTCTGCCTTCCCATTGGGCCTTGGAGTCCTCTGCTTTCAATCAGCAGAAAGGGGAAAAGAAAGAAGTGCCACCTGCTTCTTAAGAAAGTCTTGGGCCAGAAATGATGCTCCTTGCTTATGCTTATATTCTATTGGTGTTAGCTAGTCATGTGATTGCATCTGACACAAGACAGCCTTGAAAACATAATGCCTGGATGGGCAACCACCCCAGCCATAACTCCACACTACAGAAGAGAGGGCACAAATGTTAGTCATAGCTGTTGGAGTAAGCCATACGTAATAAGTGATAGAAATTTGTAATTCCCTAAGGGAAAACTCTTGGACCAGTTGGATTTTAGAATTCAGAAGTTTTCTGATTTTAGGAAGATACCATATCATATGTAACACCCTATAATCAAACACAGTAGTATTTCCACAGTTAAACAAATTAATATTCACACTAAAATGTGATAAGTAAAGTCAAATAAATTGTCTCCCATAAGTTGAAATCAGGGTTTGCCACTAGGCAGGCTTTCCAAAAACATACAACAAATGATTAAACTTTCAGATTTCTGAATTGACAACAAGGAATTGTGAGCTTGCATCTGGACTACAGAGATGACTCAACAGAAGCGTAAGGGAAGGACCTTAGTGTTGCTGGTGGCATGCGGAAGAGCTCTCACGCAAATGAAAGGAGGTCAAATGTGACTGGTCAATTACCATGTGCTGCAACTCCTTAACAAGTTAAATGTTCTGATCTTTTTGTATTTCCAAATGCAGAGACTTATTAGAGCAAGTGATCAAATAAGTACTTAACCATTTGTTACGCACACAGAACAGCTGCTGCATGGCATTTTCTCTCCATTTACAACACTAAGTAGATGAACTGACACTTTGAAGCTGATAATCAAAATGTCCTTTCCTGCTAAGCTGTAGCCATCACCAATAGGCACTTTTAGATGAGTCATAAACCTTTCAACTCAGGAACTGAGCACCTTATGCTTAGCTTTAAGGTGTGGACATTCTATTTTTGACTCTTTTGTACATTAAAAATAAGAGATAATTTATGGATTTCATTTTTGCTCTTTTTAAACTGCCTTTAGACCCAGGCAACCCCAAACATTCTCTTTGACCCAGGACATTTCTCAAGCCAAATTTTTTGAGCCAGGTGCTAAACGCAGAGGACCATAGAGAGATGCATTATATTGCTATGAATTAATCATTATGAGCTTTAATCTTTAGTGATTCAAGTCTGATAATGGTCAAATCTAGTGATGTGACCTTGGTGTTAATTTTTTTAATTATATATATTTTTTCAAATATAGGTCAGTTAACTTTCTCTTGACTCTAGCTATGTTTTCCAGTCTCCTGGGTTTTAACAAAGGCACTAACCTCAGGCAATGTGGAAAGACTTTGTTGCACGATAATGAGAAATTGAACAGCATGTACAAAAACCTGGTATTTATTTAAATAGCATCATGAATAAAAAAGCTGATAGATTGCAATATTCATCTCATGACAACATACTATTTGAAAACGTTGTAAACACTAAAAATAATGCATTTTAATTTTCCTAACAGCTTGAAGCAAAATTGGATGTTTTAAAATTAAAACCATATAGGGCATTGACTAGTAGGTCTTAATTCAAATAATGAGACTGTATATGAGATAGTATTTCATATAAAATCCAAGACATTAGCTCAAATATTTTTATTGGTATAAAAAACAGATCATGACAACTCATATAGTTTCCCCCCAATTGTTATCAAACTCTTTTATCAGAGTAGTGATAATATTTTATGTAGATAAAATGTGCTTTTGTGACTAGCAGCCTGAAGATCCTCCAACCCAACTGCAGCAGATAGAAAACATTGGTCTGCCCAAGTGGGCTGAAAGGGCGTCAGAAGACCAGGCTTGACAATACGAACTCTGACCACGTGGGTGACTTTCAGCAGGTGACCTGCTTTCTCACTGGTAAAACAGAGATTATAGACTTACTGATATCAAGAATCCATTTCAGCTCTAGCATTCTAGGGTTTCGATAAAATTATTTTATGAATAGAAGTTCATTCTACCAGAAGGGATTTGTACAAGATTCTTCAGCTCTGGATCAAGTCACATACGTGACAGGAACTCTCTCCTTTTTGAGTGTCTTCAACATTGTTATATCCTGGTTTTCCTGGTTCGACCATACTCATTGCACGTGTTGAAGAAAAGTCACACCAGATAACTTAAACAGGCAAAGAAGACTTTATTCAAGATTATTGCTACAGAGGAGAGAGATTGAACTCAACTTTGCTGAAACAAAAGGCAGGAGGGTTTTTAAGCACTGAGGTCAGCTAATAAATACTGGAGGGCTTTAGGAGGAGGTTGGTCAAGATGATTAGACCACCTGTGTTTGCTAGTTGGCGCTCATCAAGGTTAAGTTCCTACCATCCCACAGAGATTGGGAGTTAAGGGCCCTATCTTTCTTGACAATTCATTTCAAAGCTACAGTGCCTACATCCTTTAGAAAGAGATTCCTGGATTGTATAAGATTTACGTCTCAAAGGGAGAGAGAAAAGATCTACAATTGCAAGTTTTCTAAAGTAATTACTCTAAGAAAAAGGGAGGTCAGAGGTCTATATTCAGGAAGAAATCTGCCTAAAATTCAGTCAAGGTGAGGGGAAAGTTAAGGACATTTTGGTGATGTGTCCTTGTAAATCAAATACTATAGGGTGGAGGAGGCCAAACAGGGAATCCCCAGAGGCCAACTAGACCTCAAAATGAGCCCTAATAATGTCCAAATGCTCACAGATATGACAAGACACTTGACTTAAGCTCCTTACAGGCAGCTTGTTTATGTGTTTATTTATTTTATTGAGGTCATAATAGTCTATAACATTGTGAAATTTCAGTTGTACATTACTATTTGTCTGTCACCATATATATATGTGCCCCTTTACCCCTTATGCCCACCCCCAGAGTCCCTTCCCCTCTGGTAACCACTAAACTGTTTGTCCATGTGTTTGTTTATCTTCCACATACAAGTGAAATCCTATGGTGTTTGTCTCTCTCTGTCTGGCTTATTTCTCTTAACATCATGCCCTCAAGGCCCATCCATGTTGTTGCAAATGGGATGACTTTGTCTTTTTTGCAGTTGAGTAGTATTCCATTGTATATATACACCACATCTTCTTTATCCATTCATCAGTTGATGGGCACTTGGGTGACTTTTACTTCGTGGCTATTGTGAATAATGCCACAATGAACATAGGGGTGGATAAGTCTCTTTGAGTTGTCGATTTCAAGTTCTTTGGATAAATACCCAGTAGTGGGATAGCTGGGTCATATGATATTTCTATTTTTAATTTTTTCAGAAATCTCCATACTGTTTTCCATAGTGGCTGCACTAGCTTGCATTCCTACCAGCAGTGTATGAGGGTTCCCTTTTCTCCACAACCTTTCCAACATTTCTCGTTTTTTGTCTTTGTAATTATAGCCATTCTAACATGCATAAGGTGATATCTCATTGTAGTTTTGATTTGCATTTCCCTAATAATTAGTAATGTTGAACATCTTTTCACGTGCCTGTTGGCAATCCCTATGTTTTCTCTGGAAAAATGTCTGTTCATATCCTCTGCCCATTTTTTTATTGGGTTGTTTGTTTTTTGTTATTCAGTTGTATGAGTTCTTTATATAATTTGGAGATTAACCCCTTGTCAGATAGATGATTTGCAAACATTTTCTCCCAGTTGGGGGGGTTGTCTTTTCATTCTGTCCCTGGTTTTCTTTGCCTTCCAGAAGCTCTTTAGTCTGTTGAAGTCCTATTTGTTTATTTTTTCTTTTGTTTCCCTTGCCTGAGTAGACATGGTGTTGGAAAAGATCCTTCCAATACCGATGTTAAAAAGTGTACTGCCTGTATTTTCTTCTAGGAGTTTGATGGTTCACGTCTAACCTTCAAGTCTTTAAACCATTTTGAGTTAATTTTTGTATACGACAAAAGATAATGGTCTACTTTCGTCCTTTTGCATGGGGCTGTTCAGTTTTCCCAACATCATTTACTGAAGAGACTTCCCTTTCTACGTTTTATGCTCTTAGCTCCTTTCTCAAAGATTTGCTGTCCATAGATGTGTGGCTTTATTTCTGGACTTTCAATTCTGTTCCATTGATCCATGTGTCTGTTTTTGTACCAGTTCCATGCTGTTTTGATTACTGTAGCATTGTAGTATTTTTTTTTTTTGAGGAAGATTAGCCTTGAGCTCACATCTGCTGCCAATCCTCCTCTTTTTTCTGAGGAAGACTGGCCCTGAGCTAACATCCTTGCCCATCTTCCTCTACTATTTTTATATGCAGGACACCTGCCACAGCATGTCTTGACAAGCAGTGCCATATCCGCACCTGGGATCCAAACCAGTGAACCCTGGGCCGCCAAAGCAGAATGTGCCAACTTAACCACTGTGCCACCAGGCCAGCCCCGCATTGTCGTATATTTTGAAGTCAGGGATTGTGATGCCTCCAGCTTTGTTCTTTTTTCTCAGGTTTGCTTTAGCCAAAACAGAGTATTTTGTTGCCCCATATGAATTTTAGGATTCTTTGTTCTTTTCCCATGCAGAACGTCATTGGGATTCTGATTAGGATTGCATTGAATCTGTAGATTGCTTTAGGTAGTATGGACATTTTAACTAAGTTTATTCTTCCAAACCATTTGCATGGAATATTTCTCCATTTCTTTATGTCATCATCGATTTTTGTCAATAATATCTTACGGTTTTCATTGTATAGGTCTTTCACCTCCTTGGTTAAATTTATTCCTAGATATCTTATTCTTTTTGTTGTGATTTTAAATGGGATTGTATTCTTGAGTTCTCTTTATTAGTTCATTATTAGGGTGCAGAAATACAACTGATTTTTGTAAGTTGGTTTTGTACTCTACAATTTTGCTGTAGTTATTGATTATTTCTAATAATTTTCTGATGGATTATTTAGGCTTTTCTATATATATTTCATTTCTATATATATTTCTATATAATGTTCTCTGCAAACAGCAAGGGTTTCACTTCTTCCTTGCCAATTTGGATACCTTTTATTTCTTTTTCTTGCTTAATTGCTCTGGCCAAAACCTCCAGTACTAGGTTGAATAAGAGTGGTGAGAGTGGGCACCCTTGTCTTGTTCCTTTTCTCAGAGGGATGGCTTTCAGTTTTTCCCCATTAAGTATGATGTTGTCTGTGAGTTTGTCATATATGGCCTTTATTATGTTGAGTTACTTTTCTTCTATACAATTTTATTGAGAGTTTTTATCATAAGTGGATGTTGGAGCTTGTCAAATTCTTTCTCTGTATCTATTAAGATGATCATGTGGTTTTTATTCCTCTTTTTGTTAATGTGGTGTATCATACTGATTGATTTGTGGATGCTGAACCATTCCTGCATCCTTCGTATAAATCCTACTTCATCATGCTGTATGATACTTTTAATGTCTTGTTGTGTTCGATTTACCAATATTTTGTTGAGAATTTTTGCATCTGTATTCATCAGCAATATTGGCCTGTAACTTTCCTTCTTTGTGTTGTCCTTGTCTGACTTTGGGATCAGGGTGAGGTTGGCCTCACAGAATGTGTTAGGAAGTGATACCTCTTCTTCGACTTTTTGGAATAGTTTGAGAAGGGTACTAAATCTTCTTTAAATCTTTGGTAGAATTCTCCAGAGAAGCCCTCTGGTTCTGAACTTTTGGTTTTTGAGAGGTTCTTGATTACTGTTTCAATCTCTTTACTTGTGATTGGTCTGTTCAGACTCTCTATTTCTTCTTGATTTAGTTTTGGGAGGTTGTATAAGTCTAGGAATTTATCCATTTCATCTAGATTGTCCAATTTGTTGGCATATAGTTTTTCATAGTATTCTCTTATAATCCTTTGTATTTCTGCATTATCTCTTGTAATTTCCCCCTCTTTCATTTCTAACTTTATTTATTTGAACCATCTCTCTTTTTTTCTTAGTGAGTCTAGCTAAGGGTTTCTCAATTTTGCTTCTCTTCTCAAAGAATCAGCTCTTGGTTTCATTGATACTTTCTACTTTTGTTTTGGTTTCAATTTCATTTATTTCTGCTCTAATTTTTATTATTTCTCTCCTTCTGATGACTTTGGGTTTTATTTGCTCTTCTTTTGCTAGTTCTGTTAGGTATAGTTTAAGATTGCTTATTTGTGATTTTTCTTGTTTGTTAAGACGGGCCTGTATTGCTATGAATTTCCCTTTTAGGACAGCTTTTGCTGCATCCCATATGAGTTGGTATGGTGTACTTTCATTTTCATTTGTCTCCAGATATTTTTTGATTTCTCCTTTAATTTCTTCAATGATCCATTGGCTGTTCAGTAGCATGTTGTTTATTATCCGGATATTTGTCACTTTCTCAGCTTTTTTTTTTCAGTTGATTTCTAGTTTCATAGCATTATAGTCAGAAAAGATGCTTGATATCATTTCAATCTTCTTAAATTTGTGAAGCTTGCCTTGTTTCCCACATATGGTCTATCTTTGAGAATGTTCCATGTGCACCTAAGAACAATGTGCATTCTGCTGTTTTTGATGGAGAGTTGTATATATATCTGTTAAGTCCATCTGTTCTAGTTTTTCATTTAGTTCCACTAATTCCTTGTTGACTTTTTGTCTAGATGATCTATCCATTGATGTAAGTGGGATGTTAAGGTCCCCTACTATTATTGCGTTGCTGTTAATACATCCTTTTAGGTTTGTTAATAGTTGCTTTATGTACTTTGGTGGTCCTGTGTTGGGTGCATAGATATTTATAAGTGTTATGTCTTCTTCGTAGAATGTCCCTTTTTTATCATTATATACTGCACCTCTTTGTCTCTCATTGCCTTTTTTATCTTGAAGTCTACTTTGTCTGATGTAAGTATGGAAACAACTGCTCTCTTTTGTTCACCATTAGCTTGGAATATCATCTTTCATCCCTTCACTCTAAGCCTGTGTTTGTCATTGGAGCTGAGTTGTGTTTCCTGGAGGCAGCACACTGTTGGGTTGTGTTTTTTAATCTATCCAGCTATTCTGTGTCTTTTGATTGGAGAATTCAATCCATTTACATTTAGCGTGGTTGTTGATATATAAGAGCTTAATGCTGCTATTTTACTGCTTGTTTTCCAGTTGTTCTGTATTTCCCTTGTTTCTCGTCCCATGTATTTCACACTGCCAGTTCAGTTTGGTAACTCTCTATGAAGTTTTCTCTTTAGTTATCATTTGCGACTCTGTTCTGATTTTTTCTTTAGTGGTTACCATGAGGATTGCATAAAAGATCTCACAGATGAGGCAGCCTATTTTCTGATAGCCTCTTATTTCCTTAGCCTAAGCAGGTTCCATCACTTTCCTCTTCCCCATCTCCGTTATTGTTGTCACAACTTATTCTGTTTTGTGTTGTGAGTTTGTGGCTAAAATGATTTGATCATTTTTGTTCTTGATGTTTTCCTTCCCTTTATCTTCAATGTTATAATTAAGTATTTGCTAGTCTGTTCTGATAGAGAGTTGCAGTTTTCTGATTTTGTCTGCCTATTTGTCTCCTTGCTCCATGCTTGGTAAACCGTTTCTCTTCTTTTTCAGGTATGAGGGCCTTCTTCATCCTTTCTTGTAAGGGGGGGGGGGTGTTATGGGAATGAACCCCCTCAGCTTTTATTTATCTGGGAAAGTTTTTATTTCTCCAGCATACCTGAAGGATAATTTCTCTGGATAGAGTATTCTTGGCTAAAGGATTTTGTCTTTCAGAATTTTGAATATATTATTCCACTCTCTTTTAGCCTGTAAGGATTCTGCTGAGAAATCTGCTGAAACCCTGATAGGGGTTCCTTTGTAGGTTATTTTCTTCTGCCTTGCTGCTCTTAATATTTTTTGACCTTTGCCAATTTCACTAATATACGCCTTGGAGGTCTTTTTACATTAATGTAATTAGGAGTTCAATTAGCTTCTTTCAATTGTATTTCCAGCTCCTTCCCCAGGGTTGGCAAGTTCTCAACTATTATTTCTTTGAACAAGCTCTCTGCCCCTTTGTCCCTCTCTTCTCCCCTCCTGATACCTATAATCCTTATGTTGCATTACCCAATTGAGTCTAATATTTCTCAGAGAATTTCTTCATTTCTTTTTAGTCTTAGTTCTCTCTCCTTCTCCATCTGAAGCATTTCTATATTTCTGTCCTCTAAATTACTAATTCTGTCCTCCATAATATCAGCTCTGATGTTTAAGGACTCCAGATTTTTCTGTATCTCACTCATTGTGTTTTTCATCTCCAATATTTCTTATTGGTTTTTCTTTACAGTTTCAATCTCTTTTGTGAAGAATTCCCTCTATTCATTAATTTTATTCCTGATCTCATTGAACTGTCTTTCTGAGTTTTCTCGTAACTCGTTGCGTTTTTCTATGATGGCTATTTTAAATTCTCTGTCATTTAGATTGTAAAGCCTTATGTCTTCTGGGTTGATTTCTGGGTGTTTGTCTTTTTCTTTCTGGTCTGGAGTATTAATACACCTCTTCATACTATTTGATGGAGTGGATTTGTGCCTTCACATAGTGATAGTATCTGGTCACAGATTCCACCTGCTGCCACTGGGGGTGGAGGGCAGAAACTGTGTATTCCAAGCCCACCATGATCCCTGGCAGCTGTGCCTGCCCAAGCCTGGACCACTCCTTGGGAGTACCGTGGCATTATGGGCTCTCCCACTGAATGTGAAAGTGATCATGCAGGGGCTCAGGGCCGCTGCTGTCTGCTCCCACAGACCCACTGAGGCATGCCTCCACCCTTTGTGGCCTGCAGCCGTACTATGGGTGTTCTCAGCAGCCAGGAAGTTGTTTGCAAGGACGTGCAGTTCCACTGCTGCCTCTTCCTAGGTCGCACCGGCCATTATGTTTGATGGGTGGGTTTTCCCCCATGGGTCTGAGGCCAAGCCACTCCCTGGGACTGTGACAACACTGTGGGCTCTCCCACCAGATGGGAAGGTGATCACACAGTGGCTCAGGGCTGCAGTCACCTGTTCCTGAAGTCACACTGTGGTGCGCTCCCAACCTCAGGGCTGCAGTGGTACTACGGGCACTCCAGCAGGGAGAGCAGTCACACATGTACACAGGGCTGCTGGAGGGCCAGAGAGTGCTCATCTATCTCCACCAATTCCCCAGGAGTAGTCCATCCACCTTCAGATGTATAGCTGTGTGGATCTCTCAGGCATCCTATTATGCTGTATGGGTATCTTTCATTGATCAATGAATTTCCATTTAGTTGTAGTTCAAAGTGGGAGAGAAAAAGGGAACAGCTCACTCCCCCATGTTGCTGACATCACTCTGAAGACAGTTTATTTACCACCATCTCTCTGGTGACCAACAGGTGCCTGTCATACAGTCATCATTCCATAAAAAGAGTATTCAATGTGCAGAAACTAATCTCTGTGAATCAGCCCATGAAGAAAGATTCTCCTTATTCTTCTTGCCTTCACTAACAGAGAATTACTGACCATACATGAGTACACCAATCTGCCATCATGGCGCTCATAACTTTCTGAACCACAATTGTCTCAAAAGCAAGAATCCAGGGGGCTGGCCCAGTGGCATAGTGGTTAAGTTCATGTGCTCTGTTTCAGCAGTCCAGGGTTCACCAGTTTGGATCCCAGGTGTGGACCTATGCTCTGCTTATCAAGCCATGCTGTGGTAGGCGTCCCACATATAAAACCGAGGAAAATGGGCACAAATGTTAGCTCAGGGCCAATCTTCCTCAGCAGGAAGAGGAAGATTGGTGGCAGATGTTAGCTCAGGGCTAATCTTCCTCAAAAATTAAAAAAAAAAAGCAAGAATCTAATCTACCCCTCTCTCTAGAATCCATGGTTGAGAAAATGGGCTGTGGAGTCAGAGAGCTCAGTTCAAGTTTCAGTTCTGATGCACAGGATCTGGTTGACCTTGAAAAAGTTTCTTAATCTTTATGAATCTGTTTTCACATCTTTACAAAAGAAATAATGCCAGCACCTACTTCATAGGGTTGTTTTGAGGGTTAAATAAAGAATGTGCAGGAATAAAAAGCACTTAGCAAAGTACTTTGCACAGAGTAAGAATTTAATAATTACTGACTTGTTTTAAGTTGTTAGTGCTTTCCATGTGCAAGGTTTGCTAATAGTTTGTTGAATAAATAAATGAAAAAATTAATACTTACCAAAGTTGATGGGTGATGTTTTAACTCTATTATTGATTCTATACTGGATATTTGAATTTATATAGAGAAGTGGAAAATCCTACATTTACTTAACAGACCCAATATAGCCAAATGTGTCAAAGATTTTGTCTCTATTGATAATTAACAAAATAAAAGTAAAGTGATGAAATATTTATTTTCAAGGGAGAAATTGCACAATAAAATTTCTTAAATTTGTGAAATTAATAAATGAACACAATACAATGCTTTCTAATTCAAAATTCTTCTCACTTTTGAGCATTTTCTTTGCATAGTTGTTTGAGATATGCTTCCACTAAAATTTAAATTACTTTCCCTTCTCCATTTACTTGGTAAAGTACATTGACACCTTGGCTGAAATGCATTTATTAGTAAAAAGATGTCTTAGTTAGAGAGATCTGATGGCCTTTCCAAAGATATGGCACCAGATCATTCCCATCCTCCTGTGTGTGCCTTTGGTGAGATCCCCAAAAGACCAATACTCACTGTGGATGATAATCTTTTGGGGATTATGGTAGTTTATAGCAAGTGCGGAAAACAATGCTCTGTTCAAAATGAAAATCTGAATGGAAAAATAAAAGGCATTCTATTTGGGAGACCATTTTACATCAACCTTTCAAATAAATCTGATAATGGAAATGAGTAAATGAATCAAGGAAGAAAAAGGGTAATAATTTGACTGAGAGACTATGTCAAAAGTAAGTCTGTCCATATTCTATTCAAGAAAATTGAATGTCCCACACCTTATGTTCAGAGTTTTTCTCAAGTGTGATGTACTGCTTTTCAAAAAGTTATAAAGCATTTCCCTGAGTAAGTTAAAAAAAATACACATTCTGTTGAGATTACAAATGACAACAAATGCTGTCCTGGTTTGGAAAATCAATCTGACAATAAGGAATTCACGTCAACCTTGTGAGTAGGCAGCACATCCAAGTTTAAGTCTCTGATCAGAACCACTTGTGTTTGCATCTTTCTCAATATTAAGAATAAAGGACTTTTGTCTGAAAAAAATATCCTTTCAGTTTACTCTATCTGGGAAAAGCATAAGGGATTTTCCTATACTGGAAAACGTTTTCAACTCAGAGTTTATGCTTTTATTATGAAAATGTGCACAGTAATAAGTACTGTGAAGGTACCAAAAAGTATTAAGACACAGTGTCTATTCTTGAGATACTTAATTTGCTGCCCATTTCTCTCCTTACCTCTACAGTAAAAAATTTTGAAAGAGTAGTCTAACACTACCAGTCTCCAGCACAGTTTTTCTTTTCTGTCTATTTTCTCTTGAATCCAATTCAATCAGGCTTTCACCCCAACACCCACAAAACTTGCTATTATCAAGGTCCCTAAAGATCTCCATGTTGCTAAATTTCATAGTCAGTTCTCAAATAATTTAACCTATTTGCAAAGTTTCTCTCTCCACGTTAAAACACTTTCTCCATGTGGCTTGCAGCACATCACATTTCCCTGTTTGCCTTCTGCCTCTCTAAGCATTCCTTCCCAATCTCCTTATCTAGTTCTTCCTCATATCCTCAACTTGTCAATGTTAGAGAACCCATAGGTTTAGTTCTTGTTCCTCTTCTTTTCTAAGTAATGCATTCCTTTGGCGATCTCATCTAGTCTCATGCATGTAAACATCATGTATTTACAATATCATAAAATTATATCTCCAGCCAAGACCATTCCCCTAAACTCTAGACTTAAGTATCAGCTATTTACTTAACAAATTCACTTCGATGTCGAACAGGTGACTTAAAACTAATGTGCCCCAAACCAAGACTCTGACAGTGACTACAAAACTTGCTTTCTATTTTTTGAAACAATATTCCACAATGTAATTAATGGAAATTTCCATTCTCCTAACTGCTCAGGTCAAAAACTTTAGTTGTCATCTCATAACAATAAAAATACAAATTGATACTACACTGAGATACTGTTGAGTTTACAAAATTTCAAAATTTGACAGCATACTTTCTGTTGGGGTGGGGAATGGCTGGGGGAAAACAGACACTCTCATACATTTCTTGGGAATGCAAAGCAGTACAACTCCTCTGGAGGCTATTTTGGCAATATTTAACAAAACTATACTTGTATTTACCTGTTGACCCACAATCCTACTCCTAGGAATTTACTCTGAAAATACATCTCGAAAAATAACGAAATATGTATGCACAAGTTTATTTTATCACAGCATTTTTTGTTATTGCAAAATATTTGAAACAACCTAAAAGTCTATGCCTAGAAATTAATTGAGTGAACTATGGTTCATATACCCAGTGGAGTATTCACAGCTCTACAGAAGAAGAGGGGATGATCTCTATGAATGGATACAGAATGATTTTCAGTGTACATCGTTAAGTAAAAAAGCAGTGTACAAAGGTGTAAGTATAATTTACTGTCTCTTAGATAGGAAAAAGTAGAGGGAGACATATACAGGTATCTATTTGTCTTGGAATAAAAATATAGGGCTGATAAACTAAACATTATTGTAATTGGCTAATTGGTGGATGGGAATCAGATGGTAAGAAAAAGCACCTCTCTGAGAATAGCTCTTTGTATAGTTTTGACTTTGGAAACAATTTGATGCTTTGTATATTAAAAAATAATAAAATTAAATTTAAATTAACTGGAACAAATGAAAATTGAATACAAATAGAAACAAATAAACAGCATAACAAATGGATTATATAGCCACACGGGGGAAAAAAGGCAATAACCCAAATGACATTTGTGCACAGTATTTTGAATATATACCCTCAGTCTAAAGACAAAGAAATCTTCAACTTAGTTTAGTAGATTTGTCTTTAAAGTGATAAAGGTGTAGCAATTCTCAAAGTATTTCATGTATATTGTGAAATTGAGCCACTAAGTTAATATATTAATATTATTTGGATCCAAACTCTCACCGTGGGAAAAGGAAAATATAAATTGGAAATGTGGGAAGGTGAGACAGAACCTTCTGATTGGAATTAGAATTAGAAATCTCAGTAGGAATGCATGAAATTATTACTAAAAAAAGTAACAATTATCTATTTTCTGTCCACTGAAATAGCCCAGTTTCAATGAGCACAGCGTCTAGATCTTGGTTTCTAAATACCCTTCTCCATTAAAAGGAACCAAGGATCCTGGCTCCAGAATCTGATGGCTGATTCCCCGGCAAGGGCAGGGGAAGTGCTAGTGAGCTAATGCAGAGCTCTACCTTCTAGAATCAGACCGCTTGTCCCCTCCTCACCACTTGGATGATTAAAACAGCTTTCTGACTTGTTTCCCTGCTCCTGCTCTTGACCCATAATTCTATCCTCCACAACATGGACACTATCATATTAAAATGCAAGTCCAAGCCTGTCAATCTTAAAGCCCCCACGGTCTTTCCTCTCTGTCAGAGTAAAAGCCAAAGTCCTTTGAGAACTTCCCAATCTGTGCAGATTCAGTTCCCCCATTCTCTCTCTTTTACTTCCAGCCATATTGACCACCTTCTTGATTCTCAAACACACCAAGAGCAGTCTTAATTCAGGGCCTTTGTACATGTTGCTCCCATTAATCCAGAATGTTCTTCCTCCAGATATCCACTTGGCTGTCTCTCTCACCTCCATCATTTTTTACTCAACTTGATGAGGTCCTTTTTGATAACTCTATCTAAAATCACTAACCCATGACTCACTCCTTCCTATTCCTCTTCTCAGCTTTTTTTTCTTTTTCTCATATATCACTTTCTATTTTACTCATCTTTATTTTCTGTTTATCTCATTAGAATATGCACTCTACATAGCTGTTTTGTTCACTGCTGTGCTCCCAGAGCTTGGAATCGTGCTGGGCACGTTATAGACACTCAAGTATTTCTTCACTTGATTAAGTAAGCAACAAAGTAACCAAATACACACAAAAATCTAAAGAACAAATGGCATATATAGAATAGTATATAAACATAGTATGTTATATAATTGCATTATATAATACTGTATGTATAGATGGTATTAAAACAAAATGTGCTTATGAGTTTGCCTGAAGGATATATTATATGAATGGGATGATACTAGAAGGTTAAAAATTGAACTGGAGCTTAACCAACAGGAACTGGAAAAGAAAGAGTTTTGATGGAAGAGAAGCACTCAATTGAGGAGTCATATCTTGAAAAAAATTAAATTTATTTTGAAAATGTGATCCTCCAAAAAATGGATTTTAAAACGTATTGGAAATTTTCCTATCAATACCACTCTCACACTTGAACTCTCCAAACCCGCATTACTGCATCTTATGAAAAAAAACAACACAAGAGAAAACAGAAAATAGTCGCTTAGACTATAGACATTGAGCCATCACTGCTCTTTTGTTAAGTATCCAACCTAGAAAATTAATTCAAATCAAAGATCTGTAATTCCATAAGTATTCTCTACTCTGGTTTATCAATTATGTCGAATCAAAAGGCATTTTCTGATATTATGTCATTTTTTTTCACTACAAGTCTGATCAATTCATTCTTTTTGGTTTTTTTAGTGAGGAAGATTGGCCCTGAGCTCACATCTGTGTCAATCTTACTCTATCTTTTGTGTATGTGGGATGCCTCCTCAGCATGGCTTGATGAGTTGTCTGTAGGTCCACACCCAGGATCTGAACCCAGGAACCCCAGGCCACTGAAGTACAGCGCATGAACTTAACCACTATACCACTGGGCTGGCCCCAGTTCATTCTTTTTTAAAATTGAGAACTTGGGCGAAAAATTAGGAAGTGTGTCACTACCTCCTCTGCAATTCTGTAGGATTTTCAATAACTAATCTGAGAGACCCTTGGTAAAATACACTTTGAAGGATCTGATAAAGTATGACTCTCATATAATATACTATTCTTAAGAAAGTCACACCAACCTGTGTATGTCCACAAAATAAATTACACGTATTGCAGATAACATTTGCAAAATTCTGAGAAAAATTCCCTGTGTTCAGAAAGTGCCCTTGTTTGCTATTTCATAAACAGAGAAAGAACTCCTGGTTAAAGCTCACTTAGATTCTGGTAGGAAAATGTGATGAGTTACCATTGTGGTCTATTCCTTATGTCCCAGAAGAGAGAAAATCAGAACATCTTCGTGCCTTTCCAGAAGTCATCCAGTCATGCACACAGAGCTTGGCTGAGGTTGTGAACAAACACCTCTGTATCACCTCTCCACCTCCAAGTGAACTCTGCTAATGAGGAATCTGGAAGTGCTCAGACACATAAAGAAAATCTCCCTTCTGGCATGGTGCTGAAAATCAATGGGTGATACCAGAAGTGCTTACCATTCTCTTAGATGGAGGATGAGTATACAGTACACTAACCTTTTACTTAGCGTCTGTCTTTTAGTGTCCTAAAGCTTTCAGTTTTTGGTTTTCTTTTTACAATCAATCAGAGTGAGATCTCCAGAGAAAGAAGTCACCCCTAATTTGGGCAGTACTAAAACAATGCAAAATTGCATCATCATTACAGATCATATTACACTGCATTGTAATTGTTTAGTTACTTATCTGTTTTTTCTGCCAGCGTGTGACCCACTCAGAAAGAAGAATTTTATCCTAATGCATCTCTGTGCTGTGTTTGATGTGACATTTAGTACATGGATGGCATACAGTAAACATTTCTTAAAAGAATACACAAAGTGAAGCTTATCAAATCTGTGACTGCTATAAAGCTAGGGGAATGGATAGTCCATGCATTGAGTTACAAAATCAATAATCCAAGCTATCTGTAAAATCAAGCTAAAGTCTAGTAAATGACATTTTCAAATCTTCTATTCAGACTTTTTAATAATACACCTAAATTGTAGGTCAAAAGAAAATTGACTGAACTACAATTAATAAAGAAAATTCTCATGAATTTTAGTTCACAACCAGCTCAAAATAAGCAAATGTGAAATGGCCTCTTAGGAGGTTAATTCAGGACCGCGGCGGTCCCTCAGGTACCACATCATCCTCACCTCCAGAAGCTGCACATCAGGCCTCAGGAGGCGTAAAGCTCTTCCCCAATTTCAACACAGAAAGAACATTTTTAGCTCTGTGGAGCAAGAGACTTGTTGGTGAAAAGATCTAGCCACGACATAGAAGTAAAGGTTAAAGAATATACAAAGGAACTGCAAAAATCCCAGAGGGAAGCGAAAAACGAGAGGGAGACACAGCTGCAACAAATTAAAAATAGGAACAGAAACTCTCTGGTTAGAAAATAACTGCCTCCTGATGGAGCTAGAATCTCTCTGAAAAGCAACATTCAGAAATCTTCCAAGGGTTCTCAGCATTAGAGAATGGCCACGTGAAGACAAAAAGAAAGATTAATTACAGAAGTATAGTAGAGAGCTGGACAAGCAAATGATGACATGGGATGAGTAAAATGAGCCTCTGTCAAATCTCTGGAAGAGGTTGAGTTGCACTTGAATTAAACAGTTAAAAGAAATACCTTCTTGGGAAGAAAACTTTACTGTGAAGGAGAATCTCTTGGAAACTGTTCAGCAGATGAAAGATGAAGCTGTGGATTTGCAGCAGAAATTGGCAGACAGTGGAAGCTGAAGAAGCCCAGAATTCCCATGCCCAGCTCAGTGGAAACTAACTGGACTGGACATAACCATCCAAGTCCAGAGCAATGGCTCCATGGAGCTCATGAAGGAAGACCTAGCTCTGGTCTAAACATATCAAGGAAATCAAGTGTGATCTGGTGTATCATCCAATGCTCCCTACACTCTAATGCCTGTGGCCTCAATGTCTTCATTCCATCTCAATGTGAATTCACTGTTATAAGTAGGGCATCCTGTCAGAGCTTCTTGTCTGATTAGTCTCCAAACTGGGCAAGTGTTCTGGCATTATGATGAGAGAGCAGGGACAGAAATGGCAGTGACCAATAGCAAGGTGGTATTCATGTGCTTTTGAGCCACAAAGCATTGGGAAACGCTTGGAATGTGGGATGATGCCTTCAAGAATTTCTTCACCATCACTGTCATCACCACGAGTATAGCCAAGGTGTCACTTTAAGAAAACCAGAAAGCCCTTCATGGGTCTGCCCATTGAATTCGTTCATGTGTGTCCTTTATATCACCTACTCTCAATCACTTGGAGTTGCAGACTGTCACACACATCTACCAGAAGAAAACTTCCAATGCTTTTTGACACATTAAGGATGAGTATTTTAAATGATTTCTAGAATTTGAGTGGCAATGAAGCAGATTCTTTTTTCTAAAAAGATAGCCAGCTACCTCAATGCATAGCTAGAGATTGATTAATCTGCCTC
Source organism: Equus quagga (assembly GCF_021613505.1). Classification (NCBI taxonomy): domain Eukaryota; kingdom Metazoa; phylum Chordata; class Mammalia; order Perissodactyla; family Equidae; genus Equus; species Equus quagga. Next base: position 38,725,313 of record NC_060284.1, read on the forward strand.
TTCTTAGGCTATTGGAGGTGTGTAACCTTTGCCTTTTGGTTGAAGTTGAAGGTAAATTTCATCCTGACCAAGTCAAGAAAGATCTTTTATTCTTTAGGTGCTTCCTGACCATTACACTGTCTGACTCCGGTGTGTGGTTGACCTCATTTTCTGGACTCAAGAGGGTCCTCTGTCAGGGCAGACTGTCCTTAGAAACATGGTCCCTGATAATAGAGCTTTATTCAAAACATTATTGAATTGATAGAGACTCACTTCAAAGGAGATTCACATATGAAGAGTGTTGCTGGAAGTTTGTTTTTCACAAAAGGAAAATAACACAGGATATCAAATGATCTACGGTGGGTTTACTCATCATTGCTTATCATGAGTGGATGTCTCACATTTTTAGACTGGAGTCAGAGAACACACTAATTTCAGGGGCATTATTCTAAGCTAAATCGCTTTCCTTTTGTCACTAAGCTATTTTCTAGAAAAAAAGCAAATGCATCTTTGAGTTGGAAATATAACTGTTATGTACTACTGAAATTCAGTGGAAGACACAAGTCAAAGTGCCAGCCTTCCTAACCTAAGAAATGTTCTTAATCTGCATCAAAAGGAAAGGCTTTTTTTAAAAAAAAAACAAAAAATAAGCAAAGGAAAGTAACGCTCAATTGTTCCCAGCTGAGTGATAACCCTGTGACGGTGTTTAATAGCAATACATACTTGTATTTCTATGTTATCTCACATGGTGGTAAAAAGCTCTTTGGCTTCAGTTTGCTTTTAATTAACTAAGTCACTAAATAGGAAAAATCAAATATACTTTTTAAATTTTCCATCCAAGTAACTTTGTTAAACATACTTTAGAAAAGTGTGTGTACTGCTAAAGATATTCTAAAATTTAGTCATTTAATCAAGTCTTCTAAGTTTCTGTGATAGATGGTAACAGCCCGCATTTCTCTTCTCTCAAGTCTATTTCATTCCACAGAGTTGGCATATGGAATAAAGTTTGTTTTGAATGATAGGAAAAGAATAAACTAATGCAAGATCATGGGATGGCAGCAGGTCCAGATCAAAGGTGGAACTCGTCCTACACTGCTTTGCACAAGATACTCCACATCAGTGATATGGTATTTCCCTGAGAACCAGGCACAATTTAGTTAACTAACAAAGGCACAGCAATTTTAAGAAGAGCATGAGCAAACTAGGGTAATTGAATGGTGATCAACATGATGAGAAATAATTAAAGGTGCTGGGAACATTCTGTAGAAAAAGAAGCATGAAAACCTATGCTTAATGAGATTATCTTCAAAATTCCTTTCTCTCAAGACTGCTGTAGCTCATCCACTAAAGCTAAATCTGAGAGAGAATTCCACCAGAGGGCTTCTGTCATTCCTCCCGTGCTAGGAGCTACGTGAATCAATACAGAAAAAAATCCAGATGTGATCATGTCTATCAATGGGAATAAATACTAAACAGCTAGTAGCCAGCATCTAGCTTCCTCTCACTTGGGCCCCATCCTGGTCCATCCCCCTTTGGCCTTCAGAGTCAAAGGCACACTCCAAACAGAATACGAGTCACAAACTTAGCTGAACAGCCTCTACTGCCTTCTAAAAAGCTTCGAGGCTACTTTACATCTGTTGGGAAAGGTGGTCTCATGCATGGTCTCATAGGTGCAATCTTTCGACTGGCACTCAGCTGCATAAGAATGGGCCTTGAGCCTTGAGCAATCCTTACAGAGAGATAAAGCGTGCAGCGTGGCCCAGGCTTGTCACCTTATGCGAGAATATCTTTCCCTGGTTAATGCTCAATAAGTGCTCTTTGGTTCTGATTAAATTATGTGTGTCATATGGCACCTGGCCAATACCATGGCTATATCTGTCCTCTGTAGGGAGGGGACAAAGTTCCTTCTACTACAGCAGAAGAGGGGTCCATATAGGCAGTTACCCTGTGAGAGACTCACCAGCCGTGAGGCATGGATGCCCACTATTGAAGCTGATCTTGCTCTGTCTCTTCCCTACGTAAGCAAAGTGTTGCTACATCTCGTGCTTAACTGCGTTGTGTTTTCCATGGTGATTCCCATCCCAAGATGCAATGGGCAGAAGTGTTTGGGCTTCTATTTATGGTGGTTCACAGAGTGATGTTCTTTACTCTCCTCCATGAATTTAGCATCCCCCCCCGAGACTGATAACTGGTGCTCAGTACTTTGCTCGACATCTTCTGGACCTCCTAGATTTATAATTTCTCTATTTCTCCCAGCAAGCACACTACCACGCAATCTAGGAATACTTGGAAGACTCAAGCGGGAAGCCATCCGGATCTTCCACATGTGGTCATGAAGTATACTTGTTATATATTTCTGGACTTGATTCTTCTAATGTTTAATAAAGGATTTTGGCGTTTATACTCACAAAGAGTATTCATTTGTAATTTTACATTCTGTAATGCATTTTGTAGTGTTAACACCATAAAATGAGTTTAGAAGTATTGCTTCTTTCTGTATTTTGTGAGTTTGTGAACGATGGCTATTTCTTTCTTAAAGGTTTGTCTAGAATTCACAAGTGAAGTTATCTTGGTCCAGATTTTTCTTTATGAGAAGTTTTTAATTACAAATTCAACTTATTTTTTTAGAAGTATGGATATTCAAATTGTATTTCTTCTTGGGTCACTTTTTGTAATATGTCCCTTTCAAGGAATTTATCTATTATATCTAAAGTACCAAGTTCATTGACGTATTATCCATATCATATCATAATATTCATTCATTATCCATCTAATGTCTGTAGAATCTGTAGAGATATCCCTTTTTCATTACAGACATGGGTAATTTGTGTCATTTTCTTTTTTACTGTTCAATCTAGCTTGAGTGTTTTTATTTTACCGATATTGCCAAAGGAAAAGCTTCCGATTTCACAAATTTTTTCTATCGCTTTTCCATGTTTTATTTCATTGTTTTCCATTTGTCTTATTACCTCCTACTTATTATTAGATTCTACTTATTTTTACTATTTTTATTTATGTGTTTGTATTACTTTTATTGTTATAGTCTACTTACATTAGGTATAATTTGTTTTTCTTTTGGTAACATTTAAGAAAGAAGCTTAAATAACTTATTTTAAACATAATTTATTCTTTTCTAAAATAAGAATTTAAAGCTATAAATTTTCCTCTATATAATACTTAGTTGCATCACCCAAATGTTGATATGTTTTGTTTTCATTGTAATTCAGTTAAAAATGTTTGCTAAATCCTCATACAATTTCTACTTGACTCATGGGTGCTTTGACCTACTAAGTCAAGTTGGTCAATATCTATTGATATGTGTATTTTTTCTATCAGTTATTGAGAGAGGATTATGGAAATTAACAACTATAATTATTGATTTGTCTATATCTCTCAGTTTTGTCAGTTTTTGCTTCATGATATTAGACTATTTGGTATTATCTCACCAATTGCTAAAATCCTTCATTTCTTTCTCAATTTTTTTCTCTGTACTTTAGTTTTATTAGTTTCCACTAATGTATCTTCAAGATCATTGAGTTTTTCTTCTGCAGTTTCCAATCTGCTATTAATACTGCCTATTAAAATTTTCATTTCATATATTGTATTTTTAACTCTAAAATTACCATTTAGTTCTTTTTAAAATATTTTCCATTTGTAATTTCATTGTATTTGTGTTTTCCTTTAAATCCTTTAGTACATTTATAATCAACATTTTAAAGTCATTGATAATCCTGTTATCTCTGTCATTCCTAGATCTGTTTCTACTGACTAATTTTTCTCCTTGTAATGGGTCACATTTTCCTGCTACTTCTCATGATTTTTAATTGAATTCTGAATTCAGTGTGAAACTTACATTGTTGGTTGTTTTAATGTTTTTCTATAAAGAATGTTAGATTTTGTTCTATCAAGCAGTCAAGTAACTCATGGGTTGGCTCAATTCTTTTTTTTTTTTTTTTTTTTTTAAAGATTTTATTTTTTTCCTTTTTCTCCCCCAGCCCCCCGGTACATAGTTGTATATTCTTTGTTGTGGGTCCTTCTAGTTGTGGCATGTGGGACGCCACCTCAGCGTGGTTTGATGAGCAGTGCCACGTCCGCGCCCAGGATTCGAACCAACGAAACACTGGGCCGCCTGCAGCGTAGCGCGCGAACTTAACCACTCGGCCACGGGGCCAGCCCCTTGGCTCAATTCTTTAGAGACCTATTTATAAGCTTTTTTAGGATAAGACTAAAGTGGATTTTTCTCTATGGCTACTTTAGTCCTACTACCATTCTGTGATCTCTACTAAGTGTTCTGTGTTCAATGACATCTCTTCACTTTGCCAGATTGGGACTCAAATGTCTCCAGCAATTTGTGAACTCTGGGAATTTCTCAGTTTATAACTCGGTGGTAGTTTTTCTTTGTTCTACTTCATGGAATTTAATCTTATACATGTGCTTACTATTCAGCTAAATACTCAAATAAGTCTCTACACATAGTTCTAGGACTCTTTTTCTATGTAGATCCCAGATTTCAGTCACTTGAGCCTCCTCAAACTCTGATCTCAGTCTCCTCAACTCAGAGAGACCATTGTACTTTACCTGGATTACACTCCCTCTGCCATTGTCCAGAAAGTGCCTACAAAAAGAAAACTGGGGCAAACATAGGGCTGACCTCATTTATTTCCCCTCTCTGAGAGATCACATTGCTGAGATGCCAATTGTCCAATGCCTGAAAAGAATTTAATGTATTTGGCCCATTTTTTCAGTTATTTATGGCAAGAAGGCAAATCTGGTATCAGTTGGCAAGAAGCAGAAGTCTATCACACCATACAGTTGGCCCTCTGTCTCTGTGGGTTCTGCATCCTCTGATTCAACCAATCTCAGATCAAAAGGCCTATGATGGTTGCACCTGTACTGAACATATATGGTCTTTTTTTTCTTGTCATTATTACTTCAACAATACAGTATAACAGCTATTTACATAGCATTTACCTTGTTTTAAGTATTATAAGTAATCTGGAGATGATTTAAGTTATATGGGAGGCTGTGCATAGGTTATATGAAAACACTACACCATTTTCTATAAGGGATTCGAGCATCTATAAGGGATGACTATATTTTAATTGCTCATTTTCATGTAGTAGGAATTTCAGTTTGAGCACAGGATACATTCAAGGCCGAACTTCAGCGGTGTTTAGTGTTTTACTTTTTCTTATTGCTACTGCAACAAAATTACTACAAACTTAGTGGCTTAAAACAACAGAAATTTATTCTTTTAGAATTCTGGAGATAGAAGTATGAAATGATAGGTAAGAGTCAGAGCAGTCAAGGCCGTAGAGAAATCAAGGTTTTAATAGGGCTGGTTCCTCTGGAGGTTCTAGAAAAGATTACATTCCTTGTCTCTTTCAGCTTCCAGAGGCTTCCCACATTCCTTAGCTCATGGCCACATCACTCCAATCTCTGTTTTTGTTGTGACATTGCACTTTCCCCACTTTGGTCCTCCTATCTTCCTTTTATAAGGATGCTGTGTTTAACTTGGATCCACCCAGATAATCCAGGATGACCTCCCCATCTCAAGAATCTTAACCACATCTGCAAAGTCCCTTTTGCCATATAAAGTGACATATTCACAAGTGTTGACGATTAGTACTTGGCTATCTTTGGGAGACTATTATTCAGCCTATCACATTTGGCAATCTGTGTAACAACTACATAGGAATCTATTGACATGAAGATTTGGGATTTCAAATCAAGCAGGAAGGAAGAGATTTTATGAATTGTCCATGGGAGTGGGCTAACAGATAGAGAGGACAGGGTGTTAGTGAGAGTTCTTCAGAACCAATAGGATACAGCGAGACAGATATACAGAGATTTGAGATTCATCTTAAGGAATCAGTCCACGTGATTGTTGGTGCTGGCAAGTCTGAAATCTGCAGGGCAGGCAGGCAGGAAATTCCGGCAGGATGTTGCAGTCTTGAATGAAAGGCAGTCTGGAGGCAAAATTTCTTCCTCTTCTGGGGACCCCAGTCTTTTCTCTTCAGGCCTCCAACCAATTGGATGAGGTCTTCCCAATTATAGAGGGGCACATGCTTTAGTTAAAGTCTGATGGTTTAAATGATCACATCTAAAAAGTACCTCACAGCAACATCTAGACTGATGTTTGACCTAACAACTGGGCACCATAGACTAGCCATGTTGACACATAAAATTAGAATTCACAGCCAACATAGTGTCTTTCCCTCCACCTACTCAACTGTGCAGAAGAGTTCCTATAGGCAGAGGGTAGAAGGCTATTTATATAAGAAATTTAAGACATATTTCCATACAATGGAGTATGGCTTCTGCATAGGGAGACTGAAGAGAATATAAAATCATTTTGGCATCTCAGCATTTGGAGGCTTTGAGAATTTGGATCTTAAACCTTGGTGTGGATTTTCCCATTCTTATGGTAAGAAGGGCTTCTTTTAAGTAGCTTATCTAGCAGAGAATATCACTGAGAAGGAGCCTGTGCATGAGATAAAGTCTGTGCTGAGTGGCTGATTTTTGAACACATGAGAAACATTCCCCAAGAACTCCCAATATCTGGAGGGACATTTGCAAGTTGCTGGGTATCCTTCTCATATTAGAAGAAATTCTGTCAAAGTTTATATTATAAATATTAAAGTGATCCAATCTGTATCTGAAAGGGGGAAATGTCCAAGAAAATTCAAGTTACTGTCCCTCCATTAAGTAGAAGGCTGCTTGAATGGGGACTGTTTTTATTCACCACTGTATCTTAAGTGTCAATAAACAAAGATTTGTTGAAGAGCCAGTCAGTGAATAAGTAAGAAGAGAATTAGATAAGACAGAAGAAAATAAAAATAACTAAATTCCTTCTAAATAGTGAGAAATCTGCAGGTAATATATATTCAGCATCTAAGTCTACCCTCACATTTCCTCACTTCTCACTCATTCAGTCATGCAAGACGCCAGGGAACACATGGAAAATGACACCACACACAAAGCAACATAGTATTAGAGTTTTCAGACTTTAATATAAAGGAATTAATACTCACTGCCAAATTCTAACACATCAGTATGTCTGGTTGCAGAGGATAGTGGAGTGACTGTAGTCATTCCCTCCCACAGTGCATCAGAAGCTACACACCTGTTGTAGAGCCCAGGGACCTCATGTTCTTCTTATTTTGATGGCTTCCCTTAAAATAATAACAGATGTTTTGTTTTCAAGTATAATAAAATAAATCAGCTTTACTACATTATGGGTAAATTCACCAATTCAGTGGCAAGTTTATCCTCAGACAAATCATAGGAAGGAAGAGAAGGAAATTTGGAAAATCAACCTGTGAAGGTGCCAGCGTGGCAAGAAGTAGACAGAGAAGGTTGAAAACCTCATACTAGGAACTCATGTTTTCTTGGTAGGGTAATAGAGATTGTTTGTGAGTTAATTGCAGGGTCATGGGGAGGCATCTTGAAAATAATCATGAAAGTTTGAAATCGTTCTTATGGAAAATTGATTTTAGGGTCCTTCGTAGTGCTGGGAACTACTCTAACTCACTCTGGGATTTTTTTTCTTGTAGTACTTGGAGATCCTTGTGTAGGCACCAAGAAAACAGGTTGATCTAGGGTTGGTTTTTTGCCAGGCAGATGTACCTCACAAGGACAAGGGGTTGAAATGATAGCTCACGCATGCACTCCCACTCTTTCCAGAAAGAGGAAATAAGCGTGTGCAAAGGCTTGTAGTGGGAGGACAGCAGCAAGGAAGTCACTGTGTTTAGAGTACCAAAAGTCAGAGACGACCTCACTCATGATGAAGCTAAAGACATAGGTAAGAGTCAGAGCAGTCAAGGCCGTAGAGAAATTTTGTCATAGTCATGAAGATAATAAGTAGAAAGTGGTCGGATCGGGTTTGCATTTTTGAAAAGGTCATTCAGGCTGCAGTGTGAATGGGTTGGAAGGAGTGTCAAGATAAATGGAATGTCGACCGGTTGGGAGGCTATGGCAATTCCAGGCTAGAGGCGATTGTGACTTAGACAAGGTGGTGATGGAGAGAAGAGCGGGTACTTGAGAAATATTTAGAAACAAAACCAACAATCTTATTAAATTGAGCATCCCTTATGTGACACCCATTTGATGGAGTAGGCAGGTTGATGGTTATTGCATCTGTAAACATGGATTCCATAGTCACATTTACAGGTTAACAAAGTACAACCAACAAACTACAGCATGAATTTTTCCCAACATTAAGGAGAAATAGAATGCCCATAATGAGGAAAATTACTCCTGGTTTTTGAAATAGGTACCAGAATGTTTTTTGAATTTGACAGCAAAATTCACAGATTTTGTAGCTTACTCTGCTTTGTCATTGAGTCTGCAAGCTAGTGAACAATGTCACCATTTATTCTAGGAGGAATAAGCACCCAACCAAATCAGAGAGCTGAGTAACGGCTCTCAGTAATATTCTCATCAGAACTCATTCTGGCATCAACATAAGTTCCCCAGACAAATTACCAAGTTTTACACATAAATTTTCCTTCTCCGTATTCCTCTCAGCCAAAGCTCTACCCTAACTTACTTTAAATTTCTTTCCTGTTTTTCTTCTCTCCCATAAAATAAATGCCAGTACTTTCACCTCAAAGTGCCTTCTCCATTTTATTGTCTTATAACAAATTCTCCTCAGTCTCCAATAGCATATTTTGTGCTGAGAATGAAGTTGGAAAAAAACATCATTAGCTTTTAAGCTCTTTGAAAGAATTTTGCATATCATCTTTTCTCCAAAATGTCCCCCAAACCTATGGTAGTGCCTGGGATGCAATCAGTGTTTAATAAATACTTGTTGAATAAAAAATAAATACATGAATGAATGAAGTCGCTTTCTCAGATCAGACTTCTCCAATCCCCCAGAATAGGTCATGTTCCTGAAGGAAACCAGAATATGTCGCTCCAAAATACGCCACTTTGCCATATTGGTTATTGAAATCAAAGATACTGAAGAAATAGCAGGTGCATGAAGGACACTCTGACCCTCCTTTTTCTTCCTAAAAGTAGGAGATGAAATTCCCACGTGAAAGGTACCCTCCCTGTACCAGGAGGCAGGAAGACATTCTTATCACGGGGAGCTTGGTGCTGAGAAATCTGTACAAACAACCCTTGCTAAGCTCACCCTTACCTTTCTAGTTCCATTTCCAGCCTCTGCTCCAAACTCCTTTGTCTTGTCAGTTCTTCACAAATTTATTGTTTCTTTGTCTGAAAGGTATAGAAGTTTTCTGCTCTAGTCATTTCTGCAGGTCTTCATTCTCTTGGGAAGGCTTCCATCTACATGTAAAACTTTGATAAAATTTGTATGCTTTTCTCCTATTAACCTGTTTTACGTCAGTTTAATTCTTAGGCCCAGCCAGAGATCCAAAGAGGGTAGAGGAGAATTTTTCCTCCCCTACATTCAATCTTGATCACTCTTTTAAGCCCCGCTTCTTCTCTTTCGCAGGACTATTTACAACTGTAATTAAGCAATTAACTGGGTAGTTGGCTATTTAATTTATATTTCCTAGCGTACCCCAAACTCCATGGCAGCAAAGATCATGCTGTCTTATTCACTGCTGTCTCCCTGATCCCTAATCCCACGCCTGGCTCACAGAAGTAGGGCAATAAATAACAGTTGCCTAATGAAAAAATGATAAAGTAATCAAGAGATATGAAGACTCTTAGATGAGGAAACGGATTTGCAGCTTCAGGTTCACCCCGATTTTGCACGTAAGGGAATGGAGGCCCGGAAAAGTTAAGCGACTTGCTCAGTGTCTCATAGCTAATAAGTAGTCAGGGCTGTATTTCAAATCCAATTCTCTCCCACTCCATAGCTTGCGCTTTGAAATGGAAACACTATGCCATGCTGTACCATTTAAGCAATGATATATTCATTTAAGGCACTAGAGATCACATTTTAGTAAGAAAAAGAGTTTGTAGTATGAGATGAATCAATCAGCCATATGGAAGAAAGAAAAAAAGAACAGGCTGAAAGCTTCCTTTCACTTTGTACAATATGAATTGTCACAGGAATCAAATTTGGCACATACTGTAAAGCAAAGAAAAAAATTATCCCACATTGGATGTAAGATGTGACTTGCATTTTGTGCGTGTTCTTGAAATCCTGAAGAGGATACCAAAGACCTGCGGAGTTGAGGGCATGATGTTTTGATGATAGGCTTTTTATGCACTTATCCCCAGGCAGCAAGATGAGGACCCGAAAAATTAAAGCCGACCTCAGACACAATGAATACATTAAATGATGAAGAGGCCAGTCCGGGTCAGGCAGCCTCCTTGAAAAGAGTGGATGTGTCTCAGGACTTCAAGTCTCCAGACAGAGGCAGGAGCAAGGAAATGGCCTAAAAGGCCATAAAACATTTACATCTGTTCTTCTTCTGTCACTTCTCTTTGAGGTTGTTTCCCTTGCCTTCAGCAACATCTCAGGTTCACCACCAGATTCTTATGCCTGCTAATTAGAACAGAGGTCTAACGGCAGCAATCAAGCCTCCACCTGTGACTGGCACTGAATTCCAACAATATCAGAGTTTATGAACTGTTAATTATTAACTCCATCTAACCTACCACATTTGGGTTCCATGGATTGTCACTTCCCATATGGCTCTCCAGGACAGCCTTTGCCACACTAGCATCTCGAGTTCTGCTCTTCTAATAGGTCTTTATCACAGAATTTCAGAATTTGAAGGCATTTTAGAGATCACCAAGTAAAACACATAGCACACACAGTAATTGTCTTTAGAACGTCTGTCTTAAAGGCTCATCTGGCTATCTGGCTGTGTTGCAATCCGGTGATGAGGAATCACTGCCTCATGAGGCAGCCTCATTCCACTGTTGGGCAGATGAAATCATTAGAAAAATCCTCCGTCATTAAACCAAAATTGACTTCCCTGTAACTTCCACTCCTGTGGCTTCCTTTGCTCTCTAGAATTGCATAAATCCTTTATCTACACCGTATGCCAAGTTATAAAAAATATGTCATATTCAAAAGAGCTCTGGAGTCTTACAAACTTGGGCTCAAATGCTAATTCTGGAACGTAGTAACCATTTATCCTTCCTCAAATTCAATTTCCTCACTTATGTAATGGAGATAGCACCTCCTGGAACTGCTGTGAGAATTAAGCAAGTTAAATGCTGCTCAGAGCCAAGGGGTAGAGTCCGGGGTTGAAGAGCACAGATTCTGGAACCAGCCTGCTTCGTTTGAAACTTGGCATCAACATTTAACAGCTGTGTAGCCTTGGGCAAGTTACTTAAACTCTCTAGTCTCATTTTCCTCATCTATGTAATAGCTATAAGGAAAATAATATTCCCTATCACTAGGCTCCTTGCATCTAGAAGCATCATCACCCACTCGGACCTCAAATTCTTCCACTGGATCCTCTGCATTTGGTGCAGAGGTAATGACCAAGCAAAAGGGTGGAAAAGGTGCATGGGTTCTTAGCCCCCATGGTCTAGAGCTGTCACCCATCTCTTCTTCTCACATTCCATTGGCTAGAACTACTCATGTGCCACATATGGACATAAAAGACCTGAAAAATGAAGGCTAGTGGTTTTCCAGAAAGAAGAGGAAGTGGGTTTGATGGGTATATAGTAATGTCTCTGCCACAAGCTCTAAGAAAAGCGCCTAACACGTATCACCTCCTAAGTATGGGCTATCATTATTACTATAAGATGTGATAACAGCTATTAGAGCAGTTATGATTATAAGAGCCCTTAATACTCAAAAAGTGACCTCATTTCCGGGGCTAAGCATTCTTGCTTAGTGGCTCCTCATAGGTCATGGTTCAGGGTCTCTCACTGGTTCTTAGACTTTATAGTAGCAACCATCATTCTGGATCCTGAGAAATGCAGAACATACACCTCTCATCTCATAGTGTGCACACAGTATGACCACTTTTCAACTGATCCTTTTTTGCATATCTTTATTTTTTTCATCCCATGTTCTCCCTGAATCTATGCTTTGCATTAACTTTAACTCAGACTTAACTTCAGGACATGCTGTTGATCAGGAAACTGTGAATTTTGGCCCATGAGTGGTACAAGAAAACTTCTTTAGATGTAAAACAGCCTTTTCAGAATAGAATAGAAAAAATACAGAGGGGCTGTTAGGTTTAAATGAGTTCGTATATGTAAAGCATTTAGAACACTAACTTTTAAAACTGGAGAAAATCTTCAAAGGAAGAAAATTCTCACACAAGCTACAACATGGATGAACCTTGAAAACATTATGCTACATGAAATAAGCCAGTCACAAAAGGACAGATATTATAGGATTCCACTTTATGATGTACTAGAGTAGTCAATTCATAGGGATGGAAAGTAAAATGGTGCTTGCCAGGGTCTGGGCGGAGGGAATGGCGAGTTGTTGTGTAATGGGTACAAAGTTTCAATTTGGAAAGCCGAGAAAAGTTCCAGAGCAGACTAGTGGTTGCACAATACTCTGAATGTATATATTACTGAGCTGAACGTTTTTAACTTAAAAATGGTTAAAATGGTAAACTTTGTTATGTATTTTTATCACAATGAGAAAAGAAAAAGATTAGAAAGTATAAGTGCCTTACACTTCAATGAGGTAGTATTGTTTTATGAAACATTTATTTCACGTATATATGCACTGACTCATGACGTAAATATATTTCTTACTGTGAGTCAAGATTTTCAAAAAGCCACTGACCAGAGGACAATTATCAAAACAACAAAACAAAGCATGTACACTATTTTTTTTCTGAGCAGAGTTGCCCTTGCTGAATCTAAGATTGTTAACAATTGTTGCTTTTGAAGTCCCAGAAATAGGTGTGGCCGTATATATAATCATGCATGCGTGTGTGCACGCGCTCACACACACACTCACACACCACCCTCCGCTTACTGAAGTCACTCCTCTGTCTTACATTTCTTCTTTTTCTCCTGCTCACTTCTTCCCATCCTTTAAGGGTCAAGTTGGCATTGTTCTTCTGGGAGCCCTCCTTGACTCCACCCCTGAGCCTGATTGGAGAAAAACATCCTTTTCTATCTTAGCATTTATTATCCTATTTGCATTGCCTGTTTAATTTTCTGTCTCCCTCACTCAGTTATAATCTCCAAGTAGAAAGTGTTTATCTTGCTCACTGCTAAATCTCCAGGATTTAGCACAATGTCTGGCACACTATTAAGTGTTTAATAATTATTAATGAATGAACCAACGATGACTGAATATGGAGACAGAGCTACCTGACTAACGACCTCAAACTAAAAATAAATAACATGTACTATTAGACATGCTAGATAAATATTGATTTCTTTTTTTTTTTTTTTGAGGAAGATTGGCCCTGAGCTAACATCTGCTGCCAATCCTCCTCTTTTTGCTGATGAAGACTGGCCCTGAGCTAACACCTGTGCCCGTCTTCCTCCACTTTATATGTGGGATGCCTACCACAGCTTGGCTTGCCAAGCAGTGCCATGTTCACACCCGGGATCCAAACCAGCGAACCCCAGGCTGCTGAAGCGGCACGTGCGAACTTAACCGCTGCACCACTGGGCCAGCCCAATATTGATTTCATTTTTATCCCTGTCTTTTTAATTCCCCATAGTCTATCCTCAAAAGAGGAGGAAATGATAGAGATATTTATTTCCTAATTATGTGGTCCCTCCTTCTAAAATGACAGTGAGGAGCTTAGAGTGAAAGGATGTATGCAAAGAGACCATTAAAGCGAAGAGAATTTTAAGATTTTAAAGAAATGAAATGCAAACATGATTATGATGACTGAAACACGTGGGGAAATTGAGCTTCACTTTCAGCTCTGTGTTTCACAGCAACCACAGATGCCTGAAATCCACTGATGTCCTAAAATCCCTGAGCCCCCAAAACCTTTAGAAGCTCCTTGGAAGGTGTTATTTATACAGATGCATCCTTAAAAAGTGGTAATTTTCCCAGCCTGCAAACGCTCACCCATGAAGCCCTGTTTTATTGCTCTTACCTTCTTTGTGGTATCTTCTTACTCTCTATTTTGATCTCCAGATCTACCCAACGTGAGAGAGAGGCTGTGCTGTGCTTTCATTCACTTGCTGTGGGGTTTCCAGGGAGGGGCTTATCTGTCATTTCGGGTCAAGAAAGGAGACTGGAAGCAGGTAGGTGAAAGGTCAATCTTTGCGTTTTCTCTTTTTCCCATTTTACACTAACTTCTGGGCTTTTTTTTTCTTTTCTGTCCACTGTTACTTCTACTGGATACTCTAAGCAGGACATAAGAGAATAAACTTTGGATCCTTCATTTTCACTATCGAATAAACCTCTCATGGTTATTTGAAGTGCAATTTGGTTCTCTGATTCCATCCTCCACATCACATTTAGAATTTTCTGCTAACACAAGAAGTTAATTTGCTTTTCCTTTACTCAAGATATTGATGAATATTTATGAGAACTGGCTCTCAGACCACCCCTGCAGCATAACATCAATAAAGAGCTGGCTATCGACAAGACTGCCATTGAAACATAACTTCTCAGAATAGATGCCCCTCCAGGAAATTCTGATTTTGACAATTTAGAGTAGAAATCAGAAACTAATAATAGCTTTTATGCTTAGCAAATCATTATCTATGCTCTTATGGAATCCCAGGATCCCCAAGACCAAATGAATTACCCCAACATTAAGATGTTTTTCTATCCAGCCTCATATATCCATACTGAAGCCTTGAAAACATGCTACAATTACATATGAAAAGTCACTTACTATGTAAATTTTCAGGTACCATGCCCAAGAAAATATAAAAAATGTACATTCCTAAGAATCTGTAGGATCATTGTCTAGCCAGAAAAATGGGATTGAAGTTCGAACAAGAAGTCTTTAGTTTTGAGTGCAGAAAGGACAGGATAGAACCCAAATAAGAACATCCCATCCATTGACGAAGGGGTCGGTAATATTCTGGTACCCAAGATGCAACACATGGGCAAGACCACAAGTTCCAGGATTCTGGACTAGGCGATCAGAGCTGAGCAACTCAGAAGAGCTAGAGCTGAGACACCAGCTACACCAGGAACAAGGGACTGAACTGGAGGGGCAAGGGGCTTTTGCACTTCTATTTTCTCTGCCTGGAGTGTTTTTCCCCTACACCATTGCATGACTCTCCTTTATATTCTTCAAATCTCAGTTCAAATGATACTTCCTCAGAAAGGTCTCTGACCACCTTCTTTTCTATACTCTTACTACCTTAGTACCTTAGTACTCTTAGTACCTCTGACCTCCTTAATTTCGTTGCCAGCTTACTTTTTGCATAGTTCTTATACATTGTAAATTATCTTATTTTGGATTGTACTTGTTTTTATTCATCTCTTCTCACAAAGAATATAAGTTTCATAAGAGCAGGGGCCTTCTCTATGCTTCCCACAGCCCAGATATGACCATGCATGGAGGAGGTAGAATGAATGAATAACGGAATACATTCATTCATGCCCCCCATAGACATTGGCATGCACACTACATACATAATCTGCTGCCTCTCGGATTTGCCGTGATTAGATGTGTTTCCTCCCAAGAGGAGACAGTGCAGTGCATTCATTCCTTTCTAAAAGATCTCGAATCCTTGTTATATAAAGGATGCCCTATTGCTGCAAAAGGCCTCGTTTAATCCTCATAAGACTCTATGAGAGTGGTGTTATTACCCATCTTAGAGATAAAGAAAGTCACAAGCAGTACATGAACCGAGATTTGGACTCCAAATCCTTTGCTCTTTCCTTCAAATGAAATTCTGAGCCTCCCAGTATCTGTGGTGTGGAAATGAGAGAGACAGAAATTCGGGTGGTTCACTAACCTCCTCTTTCTTTTTCTTTCTCCTGGTTTTCATATTTGTGAGAGGTGGGGGAGGGTGTGTGTGTGTGTGCGCGCATGTGTATGAGCGAGAGAGAAAGGAGAGAGGGACGGCGAGAGAATCTATCCCCTGGAACTAATCAGCTAAAAAGTTTCAACTCCTAACCTTTTACCCAAGGTCAGGGCAGTGTATTAGGAAGAATATTGACTTTGAAGACAGAAAATATAAATTCTAATACTGACATCAGTATGAATTAACTTCGTGGCTTTGGGCAAACTACTTACCCTTTCTAAACTTCAGTTTCTCTCGTAAATGAGAATAGTAAGATCACTTACCTCACATAGTTGTTATGAGATGTAAGTGAAAATTTGTATTTAAAAATCCTAACAATGTGTTGGGCACCTAGAAGATCTCCGTTAAAGTTTGTTCCTCTCTCCCTTATTTAGGTTCTATTTTCCCTTTTCATTATTCTGAATATAGTACATATTAGGATTGCTTAGAGCATTTTTATACCTATGTAATAAATGTTTTGTTTCTACCCACCAGTTTCTCGTATGTCATAAACCATGTTTAGCCTACTGCTGGTGATAGGCATCTATCTAATTTTTTATCCTTTGATCCAGGCCTCCTGATAATCCACAAATGTAGAAGTATAAGCCGTCTATGGTTGTGATTTTTTTCAAGTTATAACTCTAACTGAAATTAAAAAGAATTATAGAATCTTCAAATTTGGAGAAAAACTTAGAGGTCATTAGTTCCAAAGCCAGCTGAATAAAGCTTATCTGAGAAACTTGGTAAAAATATAGATGTTACAACCACCCCCATAGATTTCAATTTAGTAGGTATGGAAAAATACTAGAAATTAGTATTTTATGAAGCTCCCCTGGGATTCTGATACACAGCCAAGTTGGAGAAGCAATGAAATATAGACTAGCAGTTTGCAAATGCTGTTAAATCAGTGGAACACGCTTTTTACTTCTTTACTTGGAACCTTAATATGTAAATTTAATAAAAGCAGAGCTATTTTCATTAAAGGAGAAGATGAAAACCTTGTCAGCTCCGCCTCCTTCATGGCTCCTGAGGACCACTGAGGAACTCCAGTGAGGAGCACGGTTTGGGAACTATTGAGCTAGACCAAGTGTTCAAAATATTACTGATATATCGTCATTCAGCTCCAGTCTGAATGCTGTCAGTGACGTAAAATCTTCCTTTTATAAGTAGTCTTTACAATTGAGATGTACAGTTATTTTTCATTTGCTAATAACAGATCGCTCCCCTAGACTTCCACAGGCTTGTGTACCGACATAATTCAATAGCTCAATTAAGCATAAAACTAGAACATTCTCTGAAGTGAGCACTTAGGGATGCTGAGTCGTTCTTCTCACTCCTGCCTCCTCATATTATAATCACCCCCTTTTCTGTCTCCTTCTTAACTTTTTCCTAAATCTCCCTTCTTTCTTTCCAGATAGTCATAATATAACAAGGAAACAGCATATAGAAGGGCAAAATGTTAAAAAAAATTTCTTTTAAATTATAAAATGGGAAATCTCTCTCTTGGACAAAGAGAAAAGAGTAAACTAGCTCATCTGTGTCATCTCTTGCTATAGTTTATAAATATTACAAGAATTTTTAAATTTCTGCTTATTAGACAGCACGTAACTACAAACATATTTTTGAGCACTAATTCTGCGCCCAGACATGTGCTAGCATAGGATATACAAAGGTGAGTCCGGTTCAGCTTCTGCTCTCCACGCACTCATGAAGTCGAAGACAAACACACAAACAGTTGTAATATATAATGAGGTAAGTGCCGAAAGGCATTGTAGGAGCAAAAAGGGGAAGGTGACTAGCTGCAGGGGGAAGAGTCGTTTGAATTGGGCCAAGACGGGTTAATAAAAGGACGAGAAGAAGCAGAGAGAAGGAGGAGAGAGAAAGAATAGGCCAGTCAAATTACAAGAAAGCATCTTTATCAAGCTCAAAAGATAAAAAGGAAATGAAATACTTTGAATTTTTACCAAAATAATCACGAGGAACACAAGATCTAAGAAATCTCTGTGATTCCCAATTGTGAATTCTAAATAAATCTGAGCTCTGAAAGAAACACAGTGTGATTTTATCTGCATCATGACTCAAGAGAAACATTAAATTAAGATCAGCATCATAAGCTTTCTCTTGTTAAAGAATCTATAGATCAAGGGTGTGGTGTGATGGAGTAAGAATTACTTTTTTTCATTATTAGCCTTATAGAGCTATTTGACTTTCTAAACTATGTATACAAAACAATTATAGAAAGAACATTATATTAACATAACAGAAATTTAGTTTTACGTTAGAGGAAAAAAATTGCTATTGATCACCATGCTTATATGTTGTCAAATCAGCTTTACTGCCTCCTTCTTCTAAGATCCATCTATATTTCAGAGGAGCAGCCAGAAACTTACATTTCCCAGCATCCCTTTCCCTATATAGTTCCAGAATGCAGTCCACTAATGAGAGGTTTTCAGGCAGGAATCGAAACGCTGAAGAAAAGTAGAAACAATCCTTGCTCAGAGGAAGTTGCAGCAAATGCCGGGGCAGAAAGCAGACCTGAAGTTTAAAACAGCTCACAGGGGATCTTAGGAACCATCCACAACAGCGCTACAGACTCAGAGTTAGTGGGAGGTCCTCAGAGGTTCCTAGGGTTTGCAGCGGCTTCCAGGTGAGCTCTTGAAATCCACAAGCTTCAATGCTTACAAGAGAGACAGTCTGCAGCAGCCTCCTTGACCTTTGCCTGAGCTTTGCAATGGTTCTGTAGGACCCCGACCCCCTATATCAAAACCGTTTATGCTTGGAATACATAGACCAGCTGCTTTTTCCGGACTGAACCTAACCAATACAATCAGTTTTAGAAATTCTTCTTTAACTAGCTCATCACATCTACTTTGTCATAAATAACATTGCAGGGATGACAATTGTTGTACTAGCACTAGAACTAGAGAGACTGACAAGAGAATGGTGGGTAGGAGTATAATCTGTGGAACCAGGTCCCTGGGGTTCACAGCCCAGCCCAGCAATTTTCAGCCACCTTCATCTGGAAAGATACCTAACCCCAGTGAGCTTCATTTTCCTCACCTGTAAAATGGGTAAAATATTACCTTTCTTAAAGGGCCACTTGAGAATTAAATGTTAACACAGGAAAGTTTTTATAAAAATCTTTGGCACATCCAAGAGTCCCATGCACCCCTATGTTCACCGCAGCATTATTTACAATAGCCAAGATGTGGAACCAACCTAAGGGCCCAGCAACTGATGATTGGATAAAGAAGATATGGTAAGATACACAATGGAATACTACTCAGCCGTAAAAAATGACAAAATCATCCCATTCACAACAACATGGATGGACCTTGAGGGTATCATGTTAAGCAAAATAAGCCAGACAGAGAAAGATGAACTCTGTATGACTCCACTCGTAGGTGAAAGTTAACATATAGACAAGGAGAACTGATCAGTGGTTACTAGGGGAAAGGGGGTTTGGGAGGAGGGCACAAAGGGTGAAGTGATGTACCCACAACATGACTAACAATAATGTACAACTGAAATTTCACAAGGTTGTAAACTATCATAATCTTAATTAAAAAAATAGTCTGGCACAAAGTAAACTTTCATGAAGTATTATCTATCAGTATCGCTATTTAGTCCTTAAAATTTCTCTGCTATCCTTTAAGAGCTCCCATCTGGAGAGTGGTGACAGAGAAGGCCTCCTTGACCAAACTTGAGTCAGACTCCTTTGGGCCCCGTTCTTGACTAGGCCCCATCCTTGGCATGCTGGCCCAGTTTTAGCAAAGAATCCTGCTAAGCCAGTTTACTTGAGAATACAACACACTTCATGTCTAATCAAGCTCCCCTTCCTCCACCCTTGATATCTAATCAGGCTGTTCTTTCCTCGAAACCTTGATACCTAACCAAATTCCTTTCAGTAATTTTCCATCCACTCCCTGACTCTGCCTGTGGGCTGTGACTCCCTACCTGTCCCTATTGTCTCCAGTGTTGAGTTTAGTCTCTCTTCCTTATTACAGTAATCTTGACCCCTATTGCAATGGTCTGGCATAAAGTCTTCTTGCTGATGGTGACCATTGTCCAGTATATTTTTTTTTCTTAGCAGTAGCAAGGAGAAAAATATCTAATCTTAGTCAAATTCTTTTATATTTAATCTAATAATTTAAATATTCTCTTTAGATTTGGCCTATTCTTTTGTTTCTTTCCTTCTTTCCAATGCTCCTGTTTAAAATGCCACCTAGGTACATAAGAGGGCCTTACTTGACCTTGTGCTAGTCTTTGGGTGTGTGCCATCTTGAGTCCGCTAGTGTTTGGCTGACTTTATCCTATCCTTAAGTGTTGGGCTCCTCTCTTTGACTGATGAAATTGTGGTCTATTATTTGTCAGCTTAATGAAGATGTGGTGGCGGCTCTCTGCTAACTAAGCTTTTGCTGGGCTCTCAGTGCTTAACTCTGAGTTTCCGTGATACTTATCTGGCAGCTGACTCAGCTGCACTCCCCCTCCCCGACCCTGTACCA
This sequence comes from Equus quagga, assembly GCF_021613505.1. Taxonomy (NCBI): domain Eukaryota; kingdom Metazoa; phylum Chordata; class Mammalia; order Perissodactyla; family Equidae; genus Equus; species Equus quagga. The sequence goes on from NC_060284.1 coordinate 38,745,640, forward strand.
CCAAACTCTGCTATGATGACACCTGGTTTCCTTGATGGCACCAAGGCATTCTTACTGATGCTCAAATCTGTGTCTGTGCCACCCAGGACCCAAGGGAGGCCCTCGAGTACAAAATGGACCCTCTCTGTGGTTGACCATGATTCCATGTTGGCATGGGCTTGTTCTGCATAGTGACATCTTCAGTTCACTAATGGGGAATAGGGCAAGAGTCCCCCCCCCCCCCCCAGGATTTCAAAGCTGACAAACAAGATCTTGTGGACCCAGAGATTTCATCCAATTTCTCTCCAACCTCAGTCTCCTCTTCTTTCAGTTGTCTCTACCTACAATCCTCAGGATGAAAAAGAAGCAGGGTTTCCTTTTAATTTTTCTATGTTATATCCTGAGGTAACTTTGTCTCACTCTGAAAAAAACTCTATGATGTGACATCAAGCCCAGTGCTTTACATTTCAAGTCAGATGTAAAGAACTTAAAAAAATATTCTCTTAAAAATATCCGTTTAACGTGCTGTAATATTCTACTAATTCTTTATTTCCTTATGAATTCCTTTTATAGCAATCCTAATTTTCACTCCAAGCCCCTCAAACATCCAACCAGAAAACCAAAAACAGAAACAAAATGTTCCAGTAACAGAGCCACTAAGATTAAGCAGAGAGATTGGTAAGAGGACAAATACATGATATAATACAAAAATCAATAACTTTTTCTATACTAGCAAAATTGTTTGAAACTGGACTGGGACAAAGTAATTCATTTACAATAGCAACAAAAACTATTAAATACCAAGGCATTAATTTAACAAGAAAACTCAAGATTAATGTGAGGAACATAATAGAAAACCTACTTATGAAAAGGCACAAAGTAAGTAGAAAAAATGAAAAGAAACAATATAATCATGGATGAGAGAATTTAGTATCACTAAAATGTGACTTTTCCTCCAGATTAATATATACTTTTAACTCCAATCGCAAAGTTTTTTTTTTTAAGGGACAGGGAGGAATGGATAAAATTATCTTAAAGTTGCCATGGTAAAATTACAGGAAATTATAAAGAAACAGTGTAACAAAAGAGGATTTATCCTACCTGATATTAAAAATTACTATAAATTCTCTATAATTCCATAGCATTATCATAGGAAGAAAAAAATAGATCAGTGGAACACAATAGGTAGTCTAGAAATATACCACAGCATATGTGGAGATCCACTGTTTGACAAAAGTGGTTTTAAATTAATCAGCAGAAATATAGTTTATTTAATAAATGATGTTGGCACAGTTGGCTACCCATCTGGCATAAAATAAAGTTGTACTGGTACCTGACACTGGAGAGGTACAAAAATAAATTACAGGTGGATTAAAAACTTAAACATAAAACAAAGTACATAGGAAAAAATAGATATATAGGTATAACCTTGGGTTGTGTAATCTTCTTAACTAAAATGGAAAACCCAGAATCTCTAAGAAATAAGATGTATGTATTTGACCAAGTAGAAATTAAACATTTTTGTGCAAAAAATGACACTATAAACAAAGTAAGAAAAAAAAACAGATTAGGAAAAATATGTGCAACATATTGGACAGAAAAAAAGTTGCTATCTATAGTATACAAAGAACTCTTTGCAAGTAGATAAGAAAAAAGCAAACTACCAAATAGGGAAACGGTCAAATGATAAACATAGGCAAATAACTAAAAAACAAATTTAAATGTGATAAATATGTAGTTAGTAGACATGTAACCTCATCAGTAGTTAAGAAAACATAAACTAAACTGTCACTGAGATATTTTTGGTCATTATCAGATTGAAAAAATTAAAATTAAAAAGAGAGGGAATCTCCAGTGAGGATGAAGGTGACCAAAATATAGGAAATAGAAACCATTTTGTCCTCTGGTAAATCAATTTCTTAATATATATTAAAAATAAAAATACCAATAAACTTTGTACCAGTTAGGGTTTTTGGCTATAATAAAAGAAACGAGCCCTAGATAATTTAAATAGAAAAGAAATTTATTGACAGGAGATTAATCATTGACATAATTCATAGGAACGTTGGAGAACGAAACAAAGAAAATGAACGGGGATCATTGAAATCTGAACAACTGTACCCACAGCCAAGGGCAAGCCCAGGAACAGCCCTTTTAGGACATCTCTGTTTCTGTCAGTGGACGCTGAACACTGTTGTTGACACCCAACTCAAATTTTATGAAAAGGAAGACTTCAAATTCTCAATTTTAAAATTTGAATTTTTGTTTTCTAACCTAAGAACGTAGTTAAGAAAACAATGTCTCTTTAGGTAAAAACATTTCTGTGTTGAAAAAGTTTTTAATTCGTTCAGCTTCAGTTCAATTTCTTTTTTTCAGAAAAACATAAATGCAAGTTTTATTAAATATTAATGTATGCATATTTTAGAATATACACATATATATGAATGAGGTTCATCAATTTTTAATAATCTGGGTAGTGGAATATTTGGATGATTTTTTACACATTTTAATGATCAGTAACTTTTTATAATTAGGAATATCAGTTTTGTTAAAACAATAATGTCATTATTTGATTAAAAGTAGACTGCGTCATTGACTTATTTTGGAAAAAGAATTGTATTCCTTTATATACTTTAACCCTGTAAATAGCATATTATTTTTTTTCCATAACAAGGTGACTGGAGGGAGTCCATTCCAGGTTTGATTCCAAAGCTGAATATAGTCAGGGTCCTGGATTGGATTTTCTGTAATTTTCAAGGTGTTCCCATCTTGATTTTAAGAAGACTGCAGCAGCTTCAAGCATCTGGGCCACAGGACTGTCTTCAAAGGTAGACAACTCAGGGCATTGCCTCTCTCTTCCCAGTAATACTGCTCACCATCTTTCGCCTTATATCTCACTCCCACCCTTACATTCTGCCTGACTTTCCTGAGACTAAGTAAGGGAACTCTTCATGCTGTTAGAACAAATTTGGGAATCTGTTAGCCAGGAAAGGAGGAGAAGGAGGTGATGGCTTTTGAAGAAGCAATTTACATTGTCTACTACATTTTGTTACTTTTCCACTTGAGAAGAGAGAGACAGAAACTCTCTGAATTTCTATGTTCATTTTTATATCAAAAACATAATTAGAAATTTAAGATCTCAACTTAACCCATCATCCAGAAGAGAAATCTGGCATTTTCATGAGATTGTTCCTTATTTTGCTCTTCATTAATCCTTAAATATATAGTTTGTATGGTAACAACAGTTTCTCTTTCCAATATATTTCCTTAGATTTTGCTGCAAAGCAATGAAATCTGTGGTAGAGACTAGGTTTAAAAAGCTTAGATAACTGGTGGAGTCATAATCCAATGAGAAAGTTGTCTCTAAATTAATAAGAATAGGCTATATTGAAATTAGCCTTTAGTTTATACCTTATGATGTTTTCCATAATCTCTTGGAAATTAATTGCTAATAAATTCTCAAAACTTAAAGCAGTTTATACTATTTTTCTCAAAAAATTGAAATATGATTTTTCTCTTACAGACTTTTCCTCTGTAATTTTGTAATAAACCTGGTATTGACTAAGGAGTAGTAAAGAATAAATACCATTTAACAGAAACTGGAGGAGGACAGCCAACAAACTTCATGTAGCAATGACTATAACGTCTTCCTTCTTTTATTTGCTTGAGGAAGATTAGCCCTGAGCTAACATCTATTCTAATCTTCCTTTATTTTGTATGTGGGACACTGCCACAGCATGGGTGATGAGTGGTGTTGATCTGCCCCCAGGATCCAAACCTGTGAACCTGGGCCACCAAAGTGGAGTGCGTGGAACTTCAACCACTCGGCCACAGGGCCAGCCCCCTTCCTTCTTTTTTTAAAGAAAGTTCTAGCTAAATGGCTCATTTAGAGTATTGGACAAGTAAATAGAGGTCTTAGTGAAAGAGGAAAGTAAGTTATAAAATTATCTCAGGGGGAAAAAATCAAGCAAGTTGAAGGAAGCTACTTTTAATCTCTGTGCACATTTCCATGACCCAGAAAGGCTTGTTTTGTCCCTACATTACGAGAAATCAGTGAGTTTTAAAGGAACATTCTCATCAGAGTCTAATAAGATTGAGGTTGGAATAAGGAGGTAACAATTACAGATAATGAAAAAGGTATCTAATTGCACCTAGATGTTTGTTTTCTTCCAAATCTTCATCTCTTTATATAATCTTGTAAAGATAGTGCTTGGGAATCCTGGTTAATGTCTTGCTGTTTTAATAAAGAGTTCTATTTTTGTATTAAATTAAAAGTATTTAGTTAACGCCATCTACTCCATAAAACCCACTGTGTGGAACACACGTTCAAAACCATCTCTCAGCGGCAAAGCAATGAGTTTCAAGCAAAATACCCAAATAGATTCCAGGACCTACAAAGCAAAAGAAAGTATGGCAGCACTATTTTTCTTTTCCTTCATGGAGATTTGGATCAAAACATCTAATAACACTAAAAGAAAAAAATAATCAAGAACCCTGACAGTAAACAGTGCAAACAAGCAAAAAATTAAGCCATAAAACACATAAGCACATAAAACATGAGGAGCTTGTATTTTGGCCAGTGAACATGCAACAAATTTCATTCTTCTGTTTTTATTTTCCACCCTTTGGTTAGGTGTTTAAGGCAAATGTAACATTTGGGCAAAGATTTGGAACCAGATTGTAACATGTAAACCACTTAGCGTCCAGTGAGGAGACAACTTCATCTGGCTCAAATACGGTTTGAATTTGAACCAGTTATTTAAGCGTCTTATTTTTTATAATTTGTTTATCCTTAATCAAATAACCTTGTTATTTTTTGTTATTTCTGGAATCTTTCCAGTTTAAAATGTGCAGGCTACAACATGGGGTTTTGTTTGATTATTTTCAACTGGGAGTTATGGAATTCTCTTGTTTATGTGGCTGAGAGAGTGGAAATTTGGGCTGTAAGATTTAATTAACACAAGAGTCATTTTATAAAAGATTTGGCAACGTTCTTTCCCTGAATGATGCTTCTGTGGAACTGCTTCACGAACAGGGAACATAGCAGGCTGAGTCCATTGTTGAAAAATGTACAAAATCTGCATCAAATCACTCCAAACTACTTCCGGCTTGGAATCCTTTTGCCTGATGGTATGGAATTCTAATATCTAAAGTCCAGTAAATTACAGATTGAAAGACAACAAGATTTCTTCTTAAAGGAGACAAAACGGCAAGCATGCATTTAAGGTGTTTAAACAGAATTTTCATTTGTGGAGCATTAGAGAAGGAATAAAAGACATTTGAGATTCTTTCTGCCAATGTGTTTGTCACTTTAAGTTTATTTTGAGACAGAGAGTAAATCTGCAAATAAGTGTAGTAGGCACAGGCAAGGGCATTTTGCATAGCCTCTCATTCCTTCATTGTATATACAAGAAGTCGGGGGAAAATTTTTGCTGTCATTGCTCTGGTTTGTTCTCTCTCTCTCTCCCCCAAAAAGCCTCTGGAGTATATGTGTCTTTAAGAGGTAACAGCATTCAGAATTCAATTTCCAGCCTGCAGTTTTATGCAGAAGTTATAGGCGTAAGTAAGAAAACAAAACCCCCATGAGGAGTCTCCAGTCAAGGGTTAAAGCAGTCATGTTAGTGCCTTTATTTTTCTTTATTCTGTATCTCATATGAGGACACAAGGAGATCTACCAACGGGAATTAATTACTTAATCATAGAAAATACATGAAAGTGGTCAATTGCTGTACTTGTCAAGCACAACACTCAACAAATTTTCATTAAAGGAGTGCATGCGCCAGGTAGAACGGAGCCTGGAGCTCCTAGGAGACAGCAAGACAGTCAACAAGAATGAATACAAATTGACTCATGAAAGCAGCTACAAGTTGGTAATAACCCCTAGTTTTAGAAGAATTAAAAAAAAAAAAACTTTAAAATCTGACTTTATAAACTTTGTTTTCCTTTGTCTGATTTTGACTCAATTCACAAAAGCCTTCATATTTCATTATCCTGGTAGGGACTCTTTTACCTAATTGAAACAGTTCTATCTTAGAGTAGAAAAGAGAAGATGCCCTTTGAAAGGATAAAACTTTTAAAAAGACCTACACAAAACTTTAGGCTATACATCTCAAAACAAAATACTAACACCCTAAATTCATCACCATGGTGCTGTGGACTAAATGTTTGTGTCCCTCAAAATTAATAAATAGGTGGCAGCCCTAACCCTCAATGTGATGGTGTTTGGAGATGTGTCCTTTGGTAGATAATTAGGGTTACATGAGGTCATGAGGTTGGGACCCTCATGGTAGGATTAGAGGTTTTGTAAGAAGAAACACCAGAGAACTTGGTGTCTGTCTACCATGTGAGGACACGGAGAGAAGGTGGCCATCTGCAAGCCAGGAAGACAGCCCTCACCAAAACCAAGGTGGACAGCACCTTGATCTCAGACTTCCCAACCTCCAGAGCGGTAAGAAAATTAATTATTTAATTTCTGTTCTTTAAGCTACCCAGTCTACAGCATTTTGTTGTGGAGCCCAAGCAGACATGGGTTGTAAGAAACTGATATTATGCAAAGACTTCCTTGTTTAGGATGCAAAAGTCAGACTGACCTTCCCTCCGTGTGACCCTGAGCAAGTTATGAACATGTCTTAACTGATTTCTTTATCCCAAAGACGGGGGTAGTAATCCTTGCCTCATTCAAGTGTCTAAAACTTCAAACAAAATAAAATAAAAGACTTCACAGAGTGTCTGGCAAGTAGCAAAAATTGAAATAATGGTCACTGTTTGGGTTCAGCCCCATCCCCTCTGTAGGAAGTCATAGACCCTTACAGTCAAAAGCAGAGAATGTGCCCTGATCAATCTCCTGCTATTTTTCCAAAAATCTGGCGGATTCCATTCCTTATTTCTACCAGTACTTCGTTGCACATTAATAAATATTTTGCATTTCTTTTTTATGGTGCCAACAAGAGGTATTTCACCAGTCTAATAGCTCTTCTGAAATGTATTATCACTTTGTTGGAATGTTACCCTTTAAAAATCTGGTTGTTTTCCAAGGGCCATGAAACAAAATTCTAAACCCATCTCAATAATATACTAATAATTCAATATAGCAAATACATTCGAACACTTGATATATGCTGGAAAAACGTTGTCCTGGGAGGTGTAGAGCACACAAAGTTGACTAAGGCAGGGCCTCGTCCTCAAAGAGCACAGAACAGTAAAGGAATCAGCCATGCAAATAAACATCTTGTAGTGTAATGAGTGTTCTAATAGGCACAATCATAAGACATAATAAAGACACAAAGGAAAGATTGGCCAGTTCTTAGAGAAGACAGGATAGACATCTCACAGAAGGTCAAACAATTAAGCTGGTGAGTTTTCAGCATTGCTTGCACCTTGTACCTTACTTCAAGAACCAACAGCAGCCAATGCAAAATTAATGAAGGAAACAGTATTTGCAATGTGTGCACCTGATCACTCCTCATAGTTTTCTGTTCCAGGATCCAATACAAGATACTACCTTGCATTCAACAATACTGAGTAATAATACTAGCAAATTACAATCACTGTTACTACTGTTCCCACTGAGTTGCTACTACTAAAAATAATCTCTAATATTCATGTAGCTCTTTACAAAGTACTTCCCCATTTCACTCCAGTTCTATCCTGTAGTGGGTATTCTTAATTTAGTGCCAAACGAGGAAACTGAGGTTCAGAAAAACTCAACAATTTGTGAAGTTAATTCTTTTTCTATTAGGGATAGGAAAAAAGCATCAATAGCACTGACACTTCTTAAAAGTGTTGAAGCATTAGAAAACAGGAAGCGCCCTCCACATGCTTCAACCAACTAGCATGTCCTAGCTCTCACTGTACTTGTTCTTAACTACTTGAAAAAAATTAGTTAACATTCTCATTTGCATCAATTAACATTCCGAGAACGCTAACAAATGCTGTTCATAAGCTGTGTTTGTACTACATTGCTTTTCCTTTTCTTCACATTTTTAATTATGAAAGTAAAATATGCTCATTATAGGCAATTGAAAAATACAGACAAATATTAAGGGGAGAAAAATTAATCCATAACCCCAAAACCCAGAGATAACCACAGTTAATATTTGATGATATATTTCCTTCCAGCCCATTTTCCTTTTGTCTGTCTCTGTGTTTGCGCGTGTATTTTTGTTAGGGAAAATACTGTAGAAACAGATATTTTATGCAGTATTATTATTTTAATAAATTTTTTGGAATAATTTTAGATTACAAAATATTTGCAAAGATCATACAGAGAGTTCCTATAAACTCTTCACCTACCTTCTCCTAATATTAACATCTTATATAACTTATATAAGGTGCATTTTTTTAAAACTAAGAAATTATTAACTAACCTACATATTTTCTTCATATTTCACCAGTTTTTCCACCAGCATCATGTTTCTGTTCCAGAATGCAATCCAGGATATTGCACTGCATTTAATTGTCATGTCTCCTTCTATCCCTCACTTTGAATTATTTTTTGATGTTTTTCATGATTAGTACCCTTCTCATTGTATCATATCAGGGAGTACATGATATCAACATAATTTGTCATTGGTGAAATTAACCTTGAACTCTTGGTTAACGTGATGTCTGTCAGGTTTCCTCACTGTAAAGTTACTGTTTTTCCCTTTCCATATACTCTATTCTTTGGAAGTGAGTCACTAAGTCCAGGCCACCCTAAACACTAGGAGATTAAGCTGCACCTCCTAGAGGAGGAGTAGCTGCATATATTATTTGGAATTTTTCTCTAAAGATGATTTGTCTCTTTTCCATTTATTTATCTCATCATTTATTTACATCAAGATGGACTCATGAATATTTATTTTATACTTTGAGTTATACAATGTTATTTATTTCCTTGCTCAAATTGATCCTAATTTAGCCATTGAAAAACTCTTTCAAGTTCTTATGTCCTTGTTCTCGAGTTCAAGGCTCCTGTGTTCTCTTGAAATGCCCCAATCCTACTCTTTTTTGCTTTTGAGCATTTCTTTACTTTCTGGCACTACAAGATGCTCCAGGCTTGTCTTGTATGTGTCCCACCCTAGTCCTAGAGTCAGCCATCTCTCTAAGGAACCCTCATTCCTTTCCTTGAAGAAGAGTATTAGAAATCAAGATCTGAGTTCTGGGTATTATCATTTAAATTTAAACACAATATTATTCACCAAGTACATTATAGTACAAGTGAGCATGAAATTGAATAATCTATTATTTTATCTGACGTGCAATTGATGCTTCTCTATTTTTTCCTCACCAAAAGTATAATCTGCATAGTATACTGTTCTAGTCAAGAGGCTTGTCTCTGAAAATGGCCTGGGTTTATATGCTGGCTCTATCATCTACCTGCTGTGTGACCTTGAGCAAGTTGCTTAACTTTTCTGTGTCTAAATTCTATCATCTCAGTTCTACCATGGAACTAGCAACAGTATCTAGCTCACAGGGTAATTGTGAGGCTCTAGATAAGTTCGTATTTGCAAAGCCCTTGCAATGGAATGTGGCATTCATTAATTGCTATATAAATGTTGCTATTTTGACAGCTTTAACCACAAGTCTAATACTGAAAGGCAACATCCAATAATTACCAACACTTACTGAGTCTATCTTATGAGAAAGGTACTCATGAATCTTATCCATAAAGTACTTTTGGATAATTTATATCCGTAATCCTATTTTTAAATGAAATCTTTTCTTATTAATTATTAACTCAACTTTGCTTCAGTGGGTATATTTTATTGTTTGTGTTTACATTTAATTTCCCATCAAAACTTTATCTGATAGAGCATCTCCAAGACAGCCTCCGTGAATTCCTGCTCTCACTATACACGCATGCTGCTTCTCACATCAAGAAGGAGAATCTAGCTTTCCTGTCCTTGAATTTTGGGCTTTCTCAGTGACTTGTTTAACCAATAAAATGCAACAGAAGATCCTTGAGCTTTTGAAACTAAGTCTTATACGAAGCTTTGGCACTTCCACCTGGGTCACTCGAAGCCCTTCTTGTTGGGATGACCCATCTCAGAATCAAGCTGCCTTGAGGGAAAAGCCTAAACTGCATGGAAAGGCCGAATCTAGGCATTCAGGTTGACAGCTCCAGTTGAGTTACCAGTTGACAGCTAGCATCAACTGCCAGCTATCTTGGAAACCCAGCTGAGTCAAACTTCAAATGACTGTAGACCCAGTTGATAACTGATGCCACCACATGAGAGGTCCAAAGCTAAATTGTGCAGTGTCCAGTTAATCTAAAGAACTGTGAGCAATAATAATAAATTATTGCTTTCAGCCACAAAGTTTTTGGGTGCTTTGCTTTGTAGAAATAAATAATCTGATTAGATGACTTCTTCAGTTTTTTATACTCAACCATCAATGAGAAACTTTGTCCACACAAGTAAAGGTAGCAAATGTCAGAAGATTATTTATAGCTTTTTGACTGATGGGTGCAATTCTCATCATTGCCAGAATTTAGATCATTTCTTTTCTTTGGCTTGTATGTCATGAAATCTAACAGCTTTTTTTCATTTGTTGACCAATGTAATTTTGAAAAATCTTGTGATAATGTGATTGGATTTCAAATCCAATGCAACTTTTTCAAATCAAGAATTTCAAAATAATGATAGAGCCTTTCCTTACACTCAGACAAATGTTGCTCTACTGGATGCTAATAACTCTTAATTAAGATTAAAACTGATTTGTGGATACCAGGGGAAAGGTGGAGTGAGGGGTGGGCACAAAGGGTGAAGTGGTGCACCTACAACACGAATAACAAACATTAATGTACAACCGAAATTTCACAAGATTATAACCTATCATTAACTCAATTAAAAAAAAAGATTAAAACTGAATATCAACTAAATATCATTAACAAAATGTTTGTTACTTCATCTTTTCAAAACTTCATTTCTGTTTTGAATCTATAAACTGTGTGCCTGTTGATATCTGCATGGAATTCTTGCTGTTTTCAGTAAGATCCTCTAGAGACTCAGTAGTATAAAGTTTAGAGAGCCAATAACTGCTTCAAAAATATCCAAAGTAAGAATCATTCAGAAAAAAGGTTTTTGATTCTTACAGCTTATAAATTCTTGACAAAAGTCTTCCTGTGGATGAGCAACTGAATTCACTATGAAACAGCAGAGTGTGGTATCTGATCCTATTTCTTACATAAAGCTGAAAACAGACAGGATGGAGCAGCCCAGATTTTATTAGATTCACCATTTTGACAACATCACTTAAAGTGGAATTCTGGTCTACAGCAAATGTCTACATCTAAAAGCCTTACTGTGAAGAAAATAGTATATTTCTTGACTCTTAAACTTTATAATATAAACTGTGTGCAAAAACCTTTACAACTTTCTGTCACTGTTCCCTCACTATCAGGACACACAAATTTATGTAGGGTGTCCATAATATCTGATTTTTATCAAAGTATCCACTTATCAATTTAAATATGTCATCTCCTGTAGGCTTTTTTGGTATTTTACAGAACAAATAAAGTTCTTCAAAGAGTTTTTTAGAGATTCTCAATAGCACCATTACTCAAGTACTATCCAATCTGCAATGAAACTTCTTTAATCTAACAATATTCTAGATTAGTATGATCTCTGTGCCATCCAACATGTCAACAATGTGTCTACTAATTACATTAATCAAAAAGTGTAATACTTTCTGTTTCCTTTGACCTCCTGTGTTGCACTAGCAGTTTCTGTATTTGGGAAATATTGCAAAACTTTGTAGTTGGTTCTTTAAGCATAATCTAATGTTGTATAAATGATTTCATATAGCAGATTTGTTTCTTGGTCACTCATTCAATAAATATTTCTCAAGATCCTACTATGTGCCAGACATGGATCTTTGTCAGTGACAAAAAACATGCAAAGATTCCTGCCCTTGAGAAGATTACGTTCCAACAAGGCAAGACAGACAGTAAACTATACAAATAATAAAAATGAAATTATCTAATGTATTAAAAGATGACATATTAGTTTTCTAGGGCTGCAATAACAATGTACCACAAACTACATAACTTAAGCAACAGAAATTCATCATAATCATCTTGTAGTTTTGAAGGCTAGATGTCTGAGATCAAGGTTGGTTCCTTCTGAGGGCTGTGAGGAAGAATCTGTTTCTTGTCTCTCCCCTGGCCTCTGGTGGTTTGCTGGCAATCTTTGGCATTCCTTGGCTTGAAGACACATCACCCTGATCTTTGCCTTCATCTTCATATGGTGTTCTTCTTGTGTGTGTGTGTGTGTGTCCAAATTTCCCCTGTTTATCAGAACACCCGTCATATTTGATTAGAGGCTCACCCTACTCTACTTTGGCCTCATCTTAACCAGTTACATCTGCAATGATCCCATTTCCAAATAGTGTCACACCCTGAGGTAATAGGAGTTGAAACTTCAACATATGACTCTTTTTGGAGGATACAATTCAATTCGTAATAGATGATATGTACTATGGCATGAAGAAAGTAGCTCAGGGTGAAGGGATGGGGGTGAGAGGGACAGGATGTAATGTCAAATAGAATGATCAGAACAGGCCTCGCCTAGAAGATGTAAGAAAGAACTGAAGTAGTAGAGAAAGCCAAGCAGACATCTAGGAAAAGAGCCTTCTAGGCAGGTGAGAGAGCTGTAGAAAAAGCCCTTGGGCCAAAGTATGCCCTCTAGTTTGAGGAATAGCAGGAAAGTCAGTGAGGTTTTCGTGGAGCATTTGACTGGAGAGAACAGTAGAGAACGAAGAATCGACTCTCATGAAGCTTTGCAAGCTGTTGTAGAGTTTGGCTTCTACTCTGGGTGAAATGGAAGGCCAAGGAAGATTTTGAACAGAGTGATGTGACTTATTTCTGTTTTACAAGGGGTAAACTTATGAGGACTTATGAGGGGTAAGGACAAAAGCAGAAACACCTATTCGGAGGCTCTTTCAGTAATCCAGACACAGGATGGTAGGGTCTTGGACCAGGTCAATAGTAGTGGAAGCATGAGAAGTGAAAGAAGTCTGTACTTATTTTTGAATCAGAGCTGACAAGCTTTATTCACAGACAGAAATGGCATATGAAGAAAAAAGACAATTCGAAGATGACTGTGAGGTTGATGGTATAGCTAGAAAGAAGGGGTTCTTATTAACTTAGCAAAGGAAAGCTGTTGGTGAAGCAGATTTGAGGCAGGCTCTTTGTTATAGGCAGCCTCTAAAGCAGCTCCTAAATCCCCTACCTCCTGATACTCATGTTCTTGTGTATGACTCTCCCCTCAGTGTGGGTTGCATCCAGGAACTTGTTTTAGCAAATATATTACAGCAAAAGTGACAGGATGTCAATTTCTACATAAGATTAAAAAAAAGACCATGGCTTCAAACTCTCTTTCTCTCGCTCTCTTCCTCTCAGGCTCTCTCACCCCTCTTAGGGAAGCCAGCTGCCATGATGTGAGCTGCCCTATGGAGAGTTCATGTAGTAGAGAACTGAGAAACTGAGATCATAGTCCAACAGTCCACAAGGAACCAAATCCTTCCAACCATCACACGAGTAAATTAAGAAGCAAGTCTTCTCCCTGTCAGGCCTGCAAGTGAGACCATAACCCTATCCAAAAGCTTGACTTCAACCAAGCTCATGACTGACCTTGACCTAGAGAACCCAGCTAAGCCATACCTGGATTCCTGACCCATTGAAATTGAGAGATAATAAATGTTTGTTGTTTTAAGCTATTAAATTATGGCGTAATTTGTTACATAGCAATAGATAAGTAAAACATTCTTTTAAAAAGTTCAAAACTTTTTTGAGAAAAATGAATATTTTGAGGTAAGATATCAAAGGGTTTATTTACAACATTGATTCATTTGCTAATATTCCATGCAAAAAAGATATTTAAAGTGAGAGAGGAAAGAATTATAAGGACTCTCCAGTGCATATTTGAAGAAATTTTCATTACATTGTTTAATAAGGGCTTAATATTTTTGCACTATTGGATTTATCTTGGGAGTGTGATAGCTTTCCAGCTTTAATCATAAGATCGTTCGTTAAGATGGGAAAACACAGGCCTGTAAAAATCATCTAAATAGAAAGTACTTAAAAAGGCTATAAGCTATGAAACTTTCAAAAACTCATTTTCAGAAAAGAAATTTGTATTATCTGCAGTCTTAAGAAAATTTAAAGACATATTTTTTAAATATGAAGAATTAAACATGTATTATATAAAGCAGGAAGTAATAAATGTTAATTTTCATTTACTTTAATAATTAAAATTCTAAAATATTATATTAAAAACATTCTTGATAGTCATATGTAATCATTTATATTATGATGTTCTATAGTCGCTTTTAAAAGTCAATTTAATTGAATCTCATTCAATTATTATTTGTTCTGAGTAATTAATATTTTTACCTTGAGAAGCAAAAACAATTCATTATAAAATTTAATTAAGCATCAGACTTTGATTTGTTGTTAATATGAAAATAATAAAAATATATAAGAAAGAAAAAAGTACATTTGGAAAATTTTGAAAATCAATTATGTTTTATTCATTTATGCCTGATAATAATCATAATTATCATAACCATAATTGCTACCACTTACTAAGCATGACTATATACCTGGCATTGCTCTAACTGCTCTCTGTGGCTTATTTAATCCTCACAATAATCTTATGAGGTAGATACTATTATTATCACCATTTTATACATGAAGAAGCTGAGTCACAAAGAAATTCTATAATTTTGCCCCAGGTCAAACAACGAGGAAGTGGTAAACCAAAGTATAAATCCAAGTGGTATAGTTTCAGGTCTGTGTTCTTAAAAAATACACTAACTGGAGGTGCCGGCCTCATGGCCTAGTGGTTGAGTTTGGCACGCTCCATTTCAGCAGTCTGGGTTTGGCTCCTGGGTACAGACCTACACCACTCATTGGTGGCCATGTTGTGGCAGTGACTCACATACAAAATAGAGAAAGATTTACAAAATGTTAGCTCAGGGTGAAATCTTCCTCAAGCAAGGAAGAAAAAAAGAGGAGGACCGGCAACAGATGTTAGCTCAGGGCAAATCTTCCTCAATAACAAGAAAATATATATATATATACATATATATATATATATATATATGCATATATATATACCAACTGAAGAATTAACCAGAGAAAATGGAAGTGATTCAATGGGAAGGTGGGAGGGAGGTGACATGGTGGCATTGCCCCTACAGAGCAATCTTTAGTAGTGGGTGCTACAGATAAAGTCTTACATGTAAAAACCACAATTACTCTATTCAGCAATTTGACAGAGTTAGCATTTAAATAATATTCAAATATAATGTCAACCTTTGTAAATTGATAACATTTTTTAAATGATTTAAATTTTCTTCACTACAAAAAAATTTGTGACCACTGCTAATTTGCAGGATTCATGAGACACCAGTTGGGAAAAAGTTTAGAGAACTTTTTTTGAAGCTGTGTTTTTATAGCAAACACCATTTTTTTACCTCAGATTTTTAAAATTCTTTTTATTTTTGTTTAAAGTGCTAATGGGATTATGGGGTGGGGGGAGGGGCAGGGACTAAACCCCTATTGTGTCCCTTGGTGCCACACTAACTGGTGCAAGGATAAGGAAATGAAAGAGAATAGGGAAAAAGGAAAATATGTAACAGTCCCTGTATTTTATCTGCTTCCGGTCATATTGTTCCATTTTTTCCTGATATCCTGATTTACATGGATATTTAGTGGCCTCTTGGTAAATGCTGTGTCGCTAACCAGATGATAAAATCCTGAAATTGTCCTTTACCTCCCTCTTGTACCCTACCGCTTCTTAACCCAGTCTGCGTCTGTTCCATCTTCATTCTATGAAGACCTCCTGCTACTGGAGTTCCATGGAAGTCCTCTGCCACCCCTGAACCCATTGCTCCCCTCCCTCCTCCCAATCCTCCCCGAATGTACACCACTGCCTCAGGGACTCTTTCCAAGCTCCGCCTCCCAATCTACCAACTCTTTAACCCTTTGTTTAGAACCTTTTAAGTTCATGATTATTGATCCCTGGGAGTCTTAGTTTGGGATACTATGACAAAATACCATAACCAAGGTGGCTTAAATAACAAACATTTATTTCTCACGATTGTGGAAGCTAGAAGTCTAAGAACAAGGTGCCACACATGGTCAGGTTCTTGGTGAGGGCCCCCTTCCTGGTCATATAATCACATGGCCTTTCCTTGGTGTGTGCATGCAGAGTTTAAGATCTCCTGTCTCTTCCTCGTTTTTTTGAGGACACTAATCCCATAATGGGGTCCTACCCTCATGATCTCATCTAAACCTAATTACCTCCCCAAGGCCCCACCTCCAATAGCATCACATTAGGGATTAGGGCTTCAACATATGAATTTTGCAGAGACACAAACACTCAATCCATAGAAAATCCTGGAACAACTAACATGGAAGAAGGAGGCAGCGATCATTTAACTCTCAGAATTGCAGGAGATTGCACTGATTATATGGCACCTACCAGGCCTTGGGGAATAAGTGATGTTACCACCCAAGCCTGCCTCGGAGAGGGAAAACAGCAAAAGTATTTTAAGCCCCATTATAAACAGGCATTCTACAGACTCTCCCATTACTATTCTGTTTCCATCAAAAATTACACACCAGAGTGGCTGGGTTTCTCTCAGAGGGATGTGAGAAAGTTGAGATGATCAAAGCAGTCTCTGGAAACCTCAGGGAAGGGAAAGTCAGGAAGAGCGGCAGAGCTATCCGGATTTGGGAGGGAAGAGGGATTCCCAAGTTAAGAGTGTGCAATGAAGAAGGTCCAAACATCTTTTTGCTCAGCTTTGTTCACCCCACTTCCTAGTGAATATTAGTTTTATGTATTATCACTATTAAACTTCCCCTGGCCCCTGAATTTGTTAACACGTCTCCTCAAGTCCTTGAAGAAATAACATTTAAGCTACCACTTGAAAAGAAAATACTAAACAGACCAAAAAAAGTGCGTAAAGGAGAAGGAGGGAAAGGAGAGAACAGGGATGAAAGTGGAACATTCTAGACTGAAAGGAAAGAGTACATTTAAATATCCCAAAGTGAAAAAGAGCTTGGCTTTGAGGAAAATTAAAAAGAGTACAAGGGCATAGAGGATAAACCAAAGAAGACATCATTAGATTTGAGATTGGAAGAAATAGGGCAAGCTGGTAGGATTTTTAAGAATTACAATGAAAACAGATATCCAAATTCATCAACCTGTGTAGTCAGCATATTTGACAACAAACTTTGACCAGACTTTCCAAAGAATAGCAGTAGAGTGCGAAATGTTTTCATAATTAGATAACCTTTGCTATCCATCATCTGGTGTAGCTTGTACTAGCACAGTTTAAAAGCATAATTAACAACATGGCTACTCAGGGCTATTTCCCAGCTTGCAGAGGAGGTTTGTGGTGTTTAATTGGTCAACGTGTTTTCATTCTTTGCCCAAGGAAAAAAATCACCTATAAAGTAGCTCTCAGAAGGCTCATCACTTCAAGAGGCATGTGGCCCTATCCGGCAGAAAGAATAGGAAAAGTGTAGGGACGACTGAGGAGTGTAAGGTGGTGTGGAGGGGAAAGTGGATCCGAGGAGATGCAGTTCTCAGAGCCTCAAGACCCTCCTGGGATGGGAATCATTTAACACCGATGATATGTCAGTAATTAGGGCTCCCATAAACATCATTTGCATTTCCACTTCTAACTTCTAACTCCTATACTGGCAGCTATAAGACGCCATCACATGATTTTGATCTCAGATACTACACGTAATATAAAAAAAGATAGCCACTATGCAATAATCATCTAGGAGGTACTGCTAAAATATTTTAAACAATATTTTTAAAAATATAACGAGTTGGTGGAAAGGCAGAAGGGGGTTGTGTAGTGTAATGTGAAAAAATCTTTCCATAAGGGACAGGAAAACTTCGAATTCATTGCTGAAGTTCAAAGGTGTTTGCACTCTATCATTGCAGGGGCAAATTCACGCAGGTTTGAAGTTTTGTGTCTCTCTCATCCACTCCCTTCCTTCATCATAAACAACTTTACCTAAGAACAAATGCTCTGTTAAAAACTGGCACAGTGAGAGTGAGCACCCTCCTAAGACTCAAACCGCATTTTGAAGAGGAAAACTTTCACCACCCTTCAATTTATAATTTCTTTAAAAGTATTGGTTTTTATATCACTCAGCTCTTTTATCAAGTTAATCTGGCTGGAAACTTGATCACTGAAGGTATAAATATCTGATGTGTAATGAGAGAAGCCAGTTTTCACATTTAAAATCACTTTTTAGCAAAGGCATTATCTGTATGACAGTACCCATCACTACCCAAAATTGTGTTTTTGAGGGTGTGGTCTCAGGGTCTACAGGGTATAAAAGACGATTTATTTGTGTAATCCTAGCTTCATCCTAAAGTGCATGTAGTGAAGAGAGGTTCCATTAGCTGTTCTCCAGATTTCAATCCAAACAAACATTTACTGAGGGCCTGCAAGGAATGTCTTTATGCCATGTACAGGATAATGCAAATGTGAGGGAGCCTCTCTCGGCCCTAACATCTCACATTCCAGAAGGGGAGTTAAGATATATGCACAAAGAACAATAATATAAATAGAAAGCGAGAATTGCCCGAGAGATGTATGAACAATTGTCAAGAGAGCGTAGAAGGAGTAGAGATGAATGGCTGCTAAACCCAGAAAAAGGTAATATTGAGGCTAGTTGAGGAAGGAGAGAGCTCCGTAAGGCTTCACTGAAGACAATGCATCCAAACTCACGGCTGCCTTTTCCTAGCCATACATCGTTCTTCTTTAAATATGGTTGCTCTGTGTCTGTAACTAATATTTATCTCACAGATATGAATTCACAGAGTTTTATAAAATCTAAACTATTACGCAGCTATAAAATAGTAAAATTATTATTGCTGTCCACAGCCCTATATCAAGCATGAAGATTATTTCAAAAGTACTGCAAATACTGCCTTGGAGACCTCAGGCTTTGGGTCAGTAAAGACAAAATGCCCCAAGGTACACAGGCAGACAATGCAAGACAACAGAATACTGACTGTCGGTGGTGATTTTCTGTACTGCCTATAGACTGGCCGACAACCAGGGACCCAGCTACAGACTTCTGCATCATAGGCCCAGGCTGCCAGCCAGAGGCCTCCTTTTGTTCTCTGGTTGTAGGTAGAAACCACAAATATTAAGAATGTGCCTATTATTGACCTGGGTCTCATAAAACAGTCACAGAATTCCTTGTAACCCATCTTAAGAAGCAGGAGTCTCAACATGCTCTGCTATAGAGGATGCTTTGAAGAGGCCAGAAAAATAAGGATGACATACCAGTTGACTCCTTGGTTCATCTGATGTCCTTGAATAACCTCACCGACTGATGCTTAGGTAACAATTGCTAAATAATGCATTTTTCTTCCATAAAAAATAATTGAGGGGACTGGCCCAGTGGTGAAGTGATTAAGTTCACGTGTTCCCCTTCGGCAGCCGGGGGATCGCCAGTTTGGATCCCAGGTGCAGACCTATGAACTGCTTGTCAAGCCATGCTGTGTAAGCATCCCACATATAAAATAGAGGAAGATGGGCACGGATGGTAGCTAAGCGCCAGTCTTCCTCAGCAAAAAGAGGAGGATTAGCAGCAGATGTTAGCTCAGGGTTAATCTTCCTCAAAAAAAAAAAAAAAAAATTGAGGGTGAGGGATAACCTTCTCTCACACTGTAAGCATTTGAAAATTCACAAACCTGCGTCAGACACATATCATGTGCCAGGTTATTTGCTATTTTAGACTTTATACTGAAAGGGCAATTAATCCCCTCACTGAAGTTGTTTTTTTTTTAACATGAAGACAGACACTGAGAAGATTGTCACCTACTCCCCAAAGCCACCTGTGTTGCCTCAAGGCTAGAGGAGTGTTGGGTGGAACAAGGGGGAATGGATCTGGGAGGGGGAGCGACTGCAGTGAATACACCCAAATCATAAGCCCTAGGAGTTTCCAGGCTCTACTTCCCTTTCAGTACCTGAGATTCCTCACTGCCCATGCTCCAAAAAACTGAAGTGCTCAAATCCAAACCTACTCTGAGGAGATCTGCAGCATTTGCTTTAAAAAACTTGCCTCATTGAGCCAGCTGCTTCCTGAGAGGAAGTTTAATGCTCCAGGGAGCTGCATCAGCTCTCAGCTGGCTAGGGTCCCATTCAGGGCATTGAAAAGGCAATTATAATGTGGCAGCCGAAGGGCCAGAAAAGAGTTAATGTAGATTGCCAAAGTGTCAAGCTTTTCCAAGAGAACATCCTTGGTATTCAGAATATTGGGCCCAATGTGCAGGAATATATTCATAAAGCAAAGTGAAAAAAAAATTAAAAAGAAGGGAGAAAATACCAAAAGATACACTGGAGTAGAATAATGTTTAACTTAATAAATAATGCACATCATAAAATATTTATTTATTTAGTAAACACGTAATATACTACAACATCAGTTGCAAAAATCACCCTGGTTTTGCAACCAAATAACAAATACAGCACCTTAAACTATCTGACTGCCAAGATGGATAAAAGAGTGAAGAAGCCAGCACATGCTGACCTCAAACTCCACAGCCTTCCCTGCCTCCGGGGAAGCAGACACAGCGGAGGCTGAGCGATTACGCCTGGGAGGGAGCAGCAGCGCACGGAGGCACTGAATAATGGCTATCCTTGAGAGCCCTTGGTGGGGGCTATAAGCTGCCACAGGAGGAGGGGAGGGTGTTGAAGAACCTTAAGGGTCTTGCAGCGACCAGGGGAAAAACCAGAAGAGGCAAGATTGGCAATAAATCTTTAAATATTCTAGAAAACGGGCTGCCAGATAAAGGATTTTATCCGTTGTAGCAGAAGAGCATTGGTTCTCTAGCTGTAATCGTCACTCGTGTGAAATAAATACATTAATGCTGTGAGATCCAATCTGAGAAAGATGGACCAATATTACCCATTTGAAACCATTAGTTGTTTAACCCTGGCTTGCAGATTAGCACAAATGAATTGACAGGGCACGCTTTGCTGGGAATTTTCAGAATGCTTTCCAAATGGTTAAACTGAGACACTTTATCGATCCTAAAGGGTTCCTAATGCAAATGAAGGAATGCTGACGTGGCACTACTGTCTGCAGGAGGTTGCGGTTTACAGCGATAAACTTCCCATCTTCTATCAAGCCTTCAGCATGCTGTTCACTGCGCAGCCGTTATCTTCACGTGCTGACACATGTAATCTAACATTCTCACTTTGCCACAGTCGGAGCAATTGCTTGACAATTTGATTACAGTTTCCTGTCAGCTCATGCACAGAATATTTCTGTGAGCTTTCAGCAATTGCAAAATATTTTGATTTTAAAATGATAGTAATCCATGAAGAAGAACGTCTTCAAAATATTGATTTCTGATAACAAATCAAGATCTGCATAAAGGAAATGGCTTTAAGTGTTTATGACTAAGGGTGTGTTGGAGCACAGAGGAAAAGCTGGAGGCTGGGACAACTAGATGAGAGAGAGAAGGACTCGAGTTGTGGAAATTACTGAAGAAAGCAGAGGTTGCGACAAGAGCCACCGTCAATGTTCAACGGCCTGGTGGAGATAATTGAATCACCAAGCTACTAGCCCAAGCTGTCAATGTCATTTCAAAACACTCTCTCTCCTTCACCCAACTTAAGGTTGTTGGACATGTATATAGGAAGGAATTTTATAAGAAAGGGAAATGAAGAATGAAACTGTCATTTAGAAGGCAAAATGTCTCTTAGTTTAATAAATAACTTGTGTGTGTGTATTTAAATGAACTGATCTTAAATGTAAAAAGTCATATGTATATGTAGAAATTTTTGTCCCTGACTTTAAAATGCAGAGAGGCTTTTTCAATATATGAGTAAGATTGGCTCTTTGTGACCCCTAATAGAGATGTGAAATAGGATCTGTCTTGAATTTTCAACCTTTCCCCCTGAAATGAGAATGTGCCAAGAAAGACCTCCACATTCTCTTCTGTTCCCTCAGAAATCAGTCATTCTAAATAGTTACTACCAGCATTTTAGGCACTTCTACAGGATGATAGTTTTCTACGGAATAAGACAAAACCGAAATTATTTCCAAAAATGAACAAGATGGAAATGGCCATAGGATCAGACTGAAAAATCATGGAATTTTAAATGGAGGAAAATGTTCTGAAATGAAAACCTATTACTGTAGCCCTGGAGCTAAAGGTAATTTATAGGTAGACCAGTAAAACATGTGTTCCTCAATAATGCAATCAATCACTTTACCTGGAATCTAGCCACTCAGCAATGTGAAGCTTGAGCATGAATCTAGATTTTTTTTCAAGCTGCTATTAGTCAAATAGCTTTTAATCACTTCTTCTTTGAGACAACAGTTAGGGCTATTTAAATCTGTAATTTGTCCTACATTTCTTCTTAAACAGGTATGCAACCATACATGCTGACATTGCTTATATTCAGAACAGGGAAAGCAAATGGTTTTAACACATGGGCTTTGAAAGCATAAATTACTCAGGAAAAAAAAGTTTCTGCCACTGACATTTCTTTTCATTTTTGTAATAAGGTATAATTCACATACAGTAAAAGTCATCCTTTTTAATGTACCGCACTGTGAGTTTTAACAAACACACACAGCCGTGTAACCATCACAATCAAAATATAGAACAGCTCAATAATCCCCCCCATCTTAACTCCTGCCCCTTTGTAATCAACTCCTCCCGCATCCTCAGTCCCTGGCAACCACTGATTTGCTTTCTATCCTATTATGTTTTCCAGAATGTCGTAGCAACAGAATCATTGAGTATATGGACTTTTCAGTCTGTGTCTCTCACACAGAAAACTTCTGTTGAAATCCATCCATGTTGCTGCATCAGTAGTACATTCTTTTGATGGCTAAGTAGTATTTCATTGCATGAATGTACCTCAGTTTGCATTGATTGCAGTTTTTAGTCACTACTAATAAAACCATTACTCACTTACCATTCCTATTTTTTTTGTTGATGAAGTGCCTGTGTAAATCTTTGGCTCATTTTTTAAAAGCTGGGGTTGATGGTTTTCTTATTGCTGCCTTTTGAAAGTTCTTATGTAAACTGGATACAAGTCCTTTATCAGATATGTGATTTCAGATATTCCTCCCAGCCTGTGTCTTTTAATTCTCTTAATAGTGTCGTACCTAGGACAAAAGTCTTCACGTCAATGCAACACAACATATCAAATTTTTTTTTTTTATGGATTGTGACTTTCGTATTGTATCTAAGAAATCTCTGCTTAATCCAAGATCACAAAAATTTTCCCCTATCTTTTCTTCTAATCTACAGATCATTCATGACATAGTTTAAAATAGATATAATATGAATAAAATCTCAGTGATATCTATGAGTTAAAAGAATGGGCAATTAATTTTTGTTTAATTCAGTTGAAGAATACAAAGAGGCTTCAGTATTTCACGTACTTGGAATTCTTAAATCACAATGTTTCCTAAAACATAGCAAATCACACCAGTACAACAGTCATTCATTCATTCATTTATCAATTATTTCTTAATGGTCTTACTATTTTGCAATTACTCTGCTAGATGATGTGGTAACAGGATTTAAAATGTGGTTGGTCTCTTCCTTCAAGAAGTTCACACACTGTTATAGGAAAGAGACAAATAGAGTGAAAACTGTAGCACAGTGTGATAAGAGCAAGATTAGGTGGTCTCCAGCAGCAATAGGAGTGAAAGCAGGACATTTAAACCCCAAACGATAAAGGGTAGTAACTCCATGAAAGAAAGGAGGTAAAACTTGTAGCCTTCAGGAGCACATAGTTTAGTGGAGGAAATGAAAATATAAATACACAAATAACTATTTAATTACCAGCATTCTAAGTGCTATGAAAGAAAGTTATAGGAAGTGAAGAGAATATAAAGAAGATATAATTTAGTTTACAAAGCTGAGGGAAGATATCCTTAAGAAACTAAGATGTAAATTGGAAGCTAAGCATAATTAGAAATTAATCTTAAAGGAAGCAGTCAACATTCCAGACAGAGGAAACTGCAAATTTAAAGATCCTAAAATAGGAAATAAATAAACATATTTTAGGAACAGAGAAAAGGCCAGGCCAATAGGGAATTGTGTAGTGGTTTTCTATTTTTAGTTTATATGAGAATAACCCAGAAAGCTTTCTTAAAATTAAAATTACCAGAATTCACATATAAAAATGTTTATTTAGTAGGTTTAAAATAACAAGGTGATTATGATTTGACGTATGGAACACCCCACTTCAATAAATTCTAGAATAGAGAAAGAGGGAGACAGTGGTAGGTAAAATGGTAGAAGGTAGGAACCAAGTCTTTCAGAGTAAAGATGGTTGAGCCAAACTTTATCCTAAAAACCTTTAAAAGCCTTTGAAGGATATAAAATACAAATAAGACATGATCCAGTTTGCATCAGAGAAAATTACTTTGGAGTGGCATCATCAAAACAAATCTGTCAGATTAGGATTACCAGCCACAGCTGACAGTATGGTATGGACCATCAGCTGGTATAATCCACACCCTGGCAGGGGAGCAAATTCAAAGTCTCACTCAACTGTTGAGCATAATATCAAGTCCCACTACTCTGGGAAGTTTGGCCACAACACCTGGCAGCTGCAGAAGACATGCTACAGGCTGACCAGGCAGGGAGCTAAGCCAGCAGTCATGCCCAACCAGTGATCATAACCTCTGGCCCTGCACAACCTGGGAGCTTGAACAGTGACCTGGAGAAGTCTTGGAGCCCAGCCTATGGTAGCACCCAGTTGCAGAGCGCAGCCTACAATCCCACACAGTAGCGGAGCTCAGCACAAGTCTCTACTCAGTTGTTGAATAGCCTATGGCCTTGCCCAAGCAGGGAGCCCAGCCTGTGACCATGCCCAATCATGGAACATAGCCTGAGGCTCCACCTGACCGAGAAGCCAGGACACTGACCTTGCCCAACTGAGGAGCAGAGTCACTAGCCACATTCTCAACAATAGATAGATCATCCACAAAGCAAATCAATAAGAAAAGAGCAGGTTTGAACAACTGGACGTAACAGATGTATACAGAATATTCCATTAAACAGCAGCAGAATACACATTCTTTGGAAGCATGCACAGAATGTTTTCTAGGATAGGTCATATGTTAGCCCACAAAACAAGTCACAAAATATTCAAGAAGATAAAAATTATATCAACTATCTTTTCTGAAAACAATGATATGAAACTAGAAATCAGTAACAGGAGGAAAGCTGAAAAATTCACATATACATGGAAGTTAAACAACACACTCCTGAACAACCAATGGATCAAAGAAAAACTCATAAGTTTAAATTTAGAAATATCTGGAGGGGCCAGACTGGTGGCATAGTGGTTAAGTTCACGTGCTCTGCTTTGATAGCCTAGGGTTTGCCAGTTCCAGTCCTGGGTGTGGACCTACATACCACTCATCAAGCCATGCTGTGGCAGCATCTCAGATAGAAGAACCTGAAGGATTTACTTACCACTGGGATATACAACTATGTACTTGGGCTTTGGGGAGAAAATAAAAAGAGGAAGATTGGTAACAGATGTTAGCTCAGGGCCAATCTTCCTCACCAAAAAGCATACCTTTAAAAAAATATATATCTTGAGACAAACAAAAATGGAAACACAACATACAAAACTAGTGGGATGCAGCAAAAAGAGTCCTAATAGGAAAATTTATAGCTATAAATACATTTATCAAGAAAAAAGAATTATCTCAAATAAACAACCTAACACTATATTTCAAGGAACCAGAAAAAAGAAAAACAAAGTTCTGTAAGCCCAAAGTTAACAGAAGGAAGAAAATAATAAATATTAGAGCAGAAATAAATGAAATAGAAACAGGAAAACAATAGAAAATATTAGCAAAACTAACAAGTAATTCCTTGAAAAGATGAACAAAGCACCCAAACCATTAGCTAGGCGAACAGAAAAAAAAGAAAGGATTTAATTAAATAAATTTATAAATAAAAGAGGAGACATTACAGCTGATACCACAGAAATACAAAGGATTATAAGTGACTAATCTAAACAATTATATACCAACAAATTGAATAACCTAGAAGAAATGGGTAAATTCCTAGAAACATGCAACCTACCTAGACTACATCATGGAGAAAGAGAAAATCTGAACAGACCAATAATGTATAAGGAGAATTGAATAAGTAATAAAAAAAACCTCCCCACACACACACAAAAAAGGAATACTTCACCAAAAGATTGAAACTATTAAAAAAAACAAGCAGAAATTCTAGATATGAAGAACAGAATTAATGAGATAAGCAATAATCTATAATCCTTAAAAAATAGAGCTGACGTTGTGAAAGAATTAGTGAGTTAGAGGATCAAAATATAGAAATGCTTCGGGTGGAGGAGGAGAGAGAAGTAAGATTTAAAAACAATGAAGGAATTCTTTGAGAAGTATCCAACTCAATTAGGAAAAGCAACATAAGGATTATAGGTATTTCAGAGGGAAAAGAGAAGGAGAAAGGAGCAGAGAGTTTGTTCAAAGAAATAATAACTGAGAACTTCTCAAACTTGAGGAAGGAACCAGACTTACAAACACATGAAGCCAATACAACTCCTAATTACATCAATGCTAAAACACCTTCTCCAAGGCATATACAATAAAAGTGACAAAATTCAATGATAAATAAAAAACATTAAGGCAAACAGGCAGAAGAAAATAACCTACAAAGTAACCCCCATCAGGTTTTCAGTGGATATCTCTGCAGAAACCTTACAGGCTAAGAGAGAATGGAATGATATATTCAAAATACTGAAAGACAAAGATTTTCAGCCAAAAATACTCTCTCCAGTGAAAATATCCTTCAGATTTTATGGAGAAATAAAATCTTTCTCAGATAAACAAAAGCTGAGGGAGTTCATCACCACTAGATATCCCCTAGAAGAAACGATTAAGGATGCCCACATACAAGAAAAAAAAGGTAAAGATCTGCAAAGCTTTGAGAAAGAAGAAAAATCAGAAAACTGCAGCTGTCTTTCAGAATAGGGTAGAAAATATTAATTATAACATAAAAGATAAAGGGAAGGAAAGCATCAAAAGTAACTACAAACAATTTAGTTGCAAACTCACAATACATAACAATAATTTATGACAACAATAATTCATAAGGGGAATTCATTTAAAAAGAGAAAACTGAGAAAACCTCCACAGAAAAGCACCAAAATGAAATAGCAGTCAGAAATACAAAGGAAGAGAAACAGTGGAAATATAGAACCATCAGAAAACAAGAGATAAAATGGCAGTATTAAACACTCATATTTCAATAATCATTCTAAATGTAAACGGATTGAGTTCTCCAATCAAAAGACACAGAGTAGCTGGATGGATTAGAATAAAAGACCTAACAATATGCTGCCTCCAGAAAACCCACCTCAGCTCTAAAGAGACACATAGGTTCAGAGTAAAGGGATGGAAGATGATATGCCAAGCCAATTGGCAAGCAAAAGAAAAGCAGGTGTTGCCATACTTACATCAGACAAAGCAGACTTCAAGACAGAAAAGATGGGGCCGGCCCTGTGGCACAGTGGTTAAGTGCACACATTCTGCTCCGACAGCCCAGGGTTTGCCAGTTTGAATGCCGGGTGCAGACATGGCACTGCTTGGCAAGTCATGCTGTGGTAGGCGTCCCACATATAAAGTAAAGGAGGATGGGCAGGGATGTTAGCTCAGGGCCAGTCTTCCTCAGCAAAAATGGGAGGATTGGCAGGTGTTAGCTCAGAGCTAGTCTTCCTCAAAAAAAAAAAGACAGAAAAGGCAATGAGAGACATGGAGGGGCAGTATACAATGATAAAAGGGACTTTCCACCAAGAGGACATAGCGCTTATAAATATATATGTACCTAACACAGGAGCACCAAAGTGTATAAAGCAACTTTTAACAGACCTAAAGGGAGAAATTAAAAGCAACACGATAATAGTAGGGGACATCAACACCCTACTTACATCAACGGATAGATCATCCAGACAGAAATTCAACAAGGAAATAGTGGATTTAAATGAAACACTTGATCAAATGGACTTGATAGATATATAGAGAGCATTCCATCCAGAAACAGCAGAACACACATTCTTCTTAAGTGCACATGGAACATTTTGAAAGATAGGCCATATGTTGGGAAATAAGGCAAGCCTCAATAAATTTAAGAAGACTGAAATCATATCAAGCATCTTTTCTGACCACAACACTATGAAACTAGAAATCAACTACAAGAAAAAAGCTAGGAAAGTCACAAATATGTGGAGACTAAACAACATGCTACTGATCAATCATTGGATCAATGAAGAAATCAAAGGATAAATCAAAAAATGCCTTCAGACAAATGAAAATCAAAATACAACATACCAACTCTGGTGAGATGCATCAAAAGTGGTTATAAGAGGAAAAATCTTAGCAATACAAGCCTACCTCAACAAACATGAAAAACATCAAACAAATAAGCTTAAACTACAACTAACAGAACTAGAAAAAGAATAACAAATGATGCCAAAGTCAGCAGAAAGAGGGAAACAATAAAAATTAGAGCAGAAATAAATGAAATAGACTAAAACATCAGTAGAAAGGATCGATGAAACTAAGAGCTGGTTCTTTGAGAAGGTAAACAAAATTGACAAACCCTTAGTAGATTCACTAAGAAAAAAGGAGAGAAGGCTTAAACAAATAAAATTAGAAATGAAAGAGGAGAAATTACAACAGATACTGCAGAAATACGAAGGATTATAAGAGAATACTATGAAAAACTATATGCTAAACAATTTGATAATCTAGAAGAAATAGATAAATTCTTAGACTCATACAACCTCCCAAAGCTGAATCAAGAAGGACCAATCACAAGTAAGGAGATTGAAACAGGAATGAAAAACCTTCTAAAAAAATGAAAGTCCGGGACCAGATGGCTTCTCTGGAGAATTCTATCAAACATTCAAAGGAGATTTAATACCTATCCTTCTCAAACTAGTCCAGAAAATTGAAGAAGACAGAATGCTTCCTAACTCATTCTGTAATGCAAACATTACCCTGATACCAAAACCAGGCAAGCACAACACAAAGAAGGAAAATTACAGGCCAATATGGCTGATGAACATAGATGCAAAAACCCTCAAAAACATATTGGCAAACCTAATACAGCAACACTTTAAAAGGATCATACACCATGATCAAGTGGGATTTATACCAGGAACATAGGGATGGTTCAACATCAGCAAGTCAATCAACGTGATACACCACATTAACAAAATGAGGAATAAAAATCAGAAGATCTTCTCAATAGATTCAGAGAAAGCATTTGACAAGATCCAACATCCATTTATGATTAAAAAAAAAAAACTCTCAATAAAATGGGTATAGAAGGAAAGTACCTCAACATAATAAAGACCATATATGACAAACCCACAGCCAACATCATACTTAATGGGGAAAAACTAAAGGCCGTTCCTCTGAGAACAGGAACAAGACAAGGGTGCCCACTCTTGTCGTTCCTAGTCAACATAGCACTAGAGGTTTTGGCCAGGGTAATTTGGCAAGAAAAAGAAATAAAAGGAATCCAAATTGGAAAGGAAGAAATGAAACTCTTGCTGTTTGCAGATGACATGATTCTAGATAGAGAAAACCTTAAAGAATCTATCAGAAAACTGTCATAAATAATCAACAACTACAGCAAAGTTGTAGGGTGCAAAATCAACTTATAAAAATCAGTTGCATTTCTATACATTAGTATCAAACTAGCAGAAAAAGAATTCAAGAATACAATCCTATTTACAATCACAACAAAAAGAATAAAGTATACAGGAATAAATTTAACCAAAGAAGTGAAAGACCTATATACTAAAAACTATAAGACATTATTGAAAGAAAATGAAGAATATATAAAGAATGGAAAGACATTCCATGCTTATGTATTGGAAGAATAAAGACAGTTAAAATATTCATATTACCTAAAGCAATCTACAGAGTCAATCAATCCCAATCAGAATCCCAATGGCATTCTTCACAGAAATAGAACAAATAATTCTAAAATTTAAATGGGACAACAGCCAAAGAAATCCTGAGAAAAAAAGAACAAAGTTGGTTGCATCACAGTCCCTGGCTTCAAAATATACTACAAAGTTATAGTAATCAAAACAGCATGGTATCAGTATAAAAACAGATACACAGATCAATAAAATGGAATTGAAAACCCAGAAATAAAACCACACATCTATGGACAGTTAATCTTCAACAAGAATATACAACGGAGGAAGGAAAGTCTCTTCAATAAATGGTGCTTGGAAAACTGGACAGCCACATGCAAAAGAATGAAAGTAGGCCATTATCTTGCACCATATATGAAAATTAACTCAAAATGGATTAAAGACTTGAAAGTAAGACCTGAAACCATAAAACTCTTAGAAGAAAATATAGGCAGTACACTCTTCAACATCGGTCTTAGCAGCATCTTTTCAAATACCACGTCTACTGAGGCAAGGGAAACAAAAGAAAAAATTACCAAATGGGGCTATATAAGACTGAAAAGCTTTTGCAAAGCAAAGGAAATCTGAACAAACTGAAAAGACAACCCACCAACTGGGAGAAAATATTTGAAAGTCATATATCCAACACAGGGTTGATCTCCAAAATATATAAAAAACACATACAACTCAACAACAAAAAAACAAACAACCTGATCAAAAAATGGGTGGGGCCGGGCTGGTGGCACATAAGTTAGGTTCCCACGTTCCACTTCTCAGGGGCCTGGGGTTCACCGGTTCTGATACTGGGTGCAGACATGGCACTGATTGGCAAAAAGCCAAGCTTTTTGGCGTGGGTGTGGAACCCTCCAATACTGCTGGTGGCAAGGATGTGGAACTCTCATATACTGCTGGTGGGAATGCAAACTGGTGCAGCCACTATGGAAAACAGTATGGAGATTTCTCAAAAAATTAAAAATAGAAATACCATACAATCCAGCTACCCCACTACTGAATATTTATCCAAAGAAGTTGAAATCAACAACCCAAAGAGTTTTATGCACCTCTATGTTCATTGCCACATTTCACAATAGCCAAGACGTGGAAGCTGCCCAAGTGCCCTTCTATGGATGAATGGATAAAGAAGGTTTTATATGTGTGTGTGTATATATATATATATATATATATACATATACACAATGGAATACTACTCAGCCATAAAAAAGACAAAATCATCCCATTTGCAGCAACATGGATGAACCTGGAGGGCATGATGTTAAGCAAAATAAGCCAGACAGAGAAAGGCAAACACCATAGGATTTCACTTGTATGTGGAAGATAAACAAACACATGAATAAAATGAACAACTTAGTGGTTACCAGAGGGGAAGGGAGTTGGGGGTGGGCGAAAGGGGTAAAGGGGCACATATGTTTGGCGACAGATAAAGATTAGACTACTGACAGTGAGTATGATGCAGTCTATACAGAAATTGATAAATAATAATGTACACCTGAAATTACACAATATTATAAACTTTTATGATTTCAATAAAATAATTTTAAAAAATGGGCAAAGAACCTGAATAGACATTTTCCCAAAGAAAATATACAAATAGCCAACAGGTACATGAAAAGGTTCTCAACATCACTAATCGTCAGGAAAAATGCAAATTGAAACCACAATGAGAAGTCACCTCACACATGTTAAGATAACTGTTACTAAAAAGATGAGTTAACAAAGTGCTGACAAGGAAGTGGAGCAAAAGGAACCTTTGTGCACTGTTGGTGGCAATGTAAATTCGTGCAGCCCCTATGGAAAACACTATAGAAGTTCCTCAGAAAATTAAAAATAGAACTACCATCTGATCCAGCAATCCCTCTTCTGGGCATATATCTGAAGGAAATAAAATCACCATCTCAAAGAGTCATTGGCACTCCCATGTTCGTTGCAGAATTATTTACAATAGCCAAGACATGGAAACACCCTAAGTGTTCATTGATAGACGACTGGATAAGGAAAATGTGATTTACATATGCAATGAAATATTACTCAGCCATCAAAAAAAAGGAAATCCTGCCATTTGTGACAACATGGATGAACACCAAGGGCATTATGCTAAGTGAAATAAGTCAGATGAAGAATGACAAACACAGTATGATCTCACTTATATGTGGAATCAGGAAAAAAATGAACTCATAGAAACAAAGAGTAGATTGGTGGCTGCCAGGGCAAGGAATGGGTGAAGGTGGTCATAAGGTGAGAAGTGACAGTGATAAGATGAATACGTTCTGGGGATCTAATGCATAGCATGATGACTACAGTTAATAACACTGTATTGTATACTTGAATGTTGCTAAGAGAGTAGATCTTAAGAGTTCTCACCACAAAAAAAAGAAGGTAACTGTGAGATGATGGATGTGTTAACTAACCTTATTATGAGTAATCAGTTTGCAATATATGTGTATAAGCATCATGTTGTAGACCTTAAACTTACACAATGTTATATGTCAGTTATATCTCAATAAAGCTGGAAAAAAATGCTTAAATGAAAATTGCTTTAGCTGCCAGGCAGAGAAGGGATCAAAGGGGCTGCAAGAGTGGATTGAAAAATCCACTAAGATCTATCACACAGACCTAAGTGAGTTCTTAGACAGAGGGTGGGGTATTAAGAAAAAGGAAATGGACAGAATCCACATGAGACAATTAGTCATTAATTCATCTCAAAGACTGTGGGCTGCTTGTCTTGTCACTGACAATACCATCAGTCAAAAGAGGGGTGACAGCTAACATGGAAATTTTAGTCACTTGCTAGTGTGTCCCCAAATCTCTGGGTGTGCCTTGCCATTTCTGTCAGATTTGTGTGTGGCTAACCAAACATCTTCAAAACACTTTTTCTGCTCTTCTCTATATTTCAATTCAGAATTGCTTTTAAAAATATGTATCCGCATGCCTTGAAACAATAGCCTTCTTAAGAAACTTTATTTTAGAGAAAGATCTCTCAAATCCTCTGAATTGTTTCATAAAACAATAATACTAAAATGTACTTAGAAGCTCCTCTATAGAGATATGTAAATTACCACACATCTAATCCAGTCCTGGGATCCTCTTCTTCTACTGTGGGTTCTCTCAACTCCACCAGCCACGCACATAGCCTTGGCTGATGATATTGTCTGAGGGTCATCAAAAAACATAATAAGACCAATTGATATTGTTACCTATTCCCATATATACAATGATCTGTGTGAGCATGCCTATGAAGGAAAGTCATAATTGTGAAACAGTTTGGGCCATAAATGAATTTCTTTGTTTCTCTGCAGATTATCTTACCTGAATGTCCCATGTCTGTGACTGTAGTACTGCTCAACATGTAGAGGATATTTGCTAGGTTTTGAATTCACTTTATTCTTTAGATCTCTGCCATTTGGGGACAAGGGAAGAGTTGGAGAGAAGAGAGACATGAACCCTCCACTGGCTCCTTTCTTTCTTCTATACTTCGAACATTGTCACACCTGTGACCCTATCACCGTTCTTGCCTAGACCTGGAATTTCCTCCTTGCCCTGGTTACCTTTCCAAATCATCAATTTATTTCTCAAGGCCAGCTCAAATCTATGACTTCTCTGAAGCCTTCACAGATTAGGCCATCCTAATTCGTCACGCATTCATTCAATCAGTTGATTAGCAGATGTTTAGGGAGCATCTACCGTATTAACTGAAACACCTAAATTCGTTCCTCAACCTCCAGTGCTTATTCGCTCTCCTTTTGGTTCCTAAACACCTCATCGACACTACTCATTTGACTCAACTTTCACTTGTCTTGTTGCGTTGATTACCTTTTCAAACACATGTACCACATCTTTACATTCCTTGATGTTCCGTGATGGCATTTCTCAGTCGAAAGATATGAGGCAGGAGCGATTTTTCATAAAGCTATTTTTTCTCTATAGAGTCACACTCAGGCAGTTAATGGATGATTCCTTCCCTGTCCTTATGGCCTGAGCTGGGCCAGAATCTCAGATTACCTTGCCAGGAGCCCTCCCCACTCTGTTGGTACCCCTACAGCAGGACTGCTCCTCCAGCCTCTCTCACCAGGCAGAGGAGGTCTGACCATATTTTACTATATTACCTCTTTCTTGTTTTTTATGTTAAAATATATTCTCTTTTAAATACATCAGTGGTCAAAATAAAACAGCTGGCAACTCTTTGTCAGATGCCAAAATTTTCTTAAACTTATCGGCTGTAAAATGTATGAAATTTTAAAACGCTTATCATTACACTATACCTCAATCCATCCCAAACAGCTCCTCTCAGAGTGCCTTATGCACAGAGGAAGTTCGCCAAATATCTTTTAGCTGGTTTAATCATTTTTCTATCTGTGAATTGTTCTCATCAGAAATCAAGTCGTCATTCTTCACTTCCTTTGTCCTGTGTTCTAACAACTTAGTAAGTGATCAAAGTACATGCTGGGTGATCGTTTAGTGTGAAACAGAGTATCTGCATCATATGCACAAACTCAAATGTACTCAAATTCAAGTACATGCACTCATAAAAGAGATGAGAGAGATAGAGAGAGAGAGAGAATTAAATAGTATGAGCATTTCACTTGTCACTTCCACTCACTGAGCATATGCCCCAGAGTAAGCACGAGATAGAAAATGGGACTCTGCCTTTTCCTCTGTTGAGTTCACCTCCCACGCACCTCTCATAGTGATCATCTTGCTGCGGTTCTGGGTATTCTAGTTTGTAAAGATATCTATTGCATATAACATGATTCCTAAATTCAATGCAATTACTTCATCTGGTGTTCAACCAAAAGTGAAAAAATCTATCTGTTCCAAAGCTAGAAGGAAAAATTGGCTGCACTGGACTAACTGAGAGACAGTATCAGTTTCCAACTTGGCACCTTCTTTAGGGCTGCTCAAGGGTAGGTGTGCCTCTATTCAACCTTTGTCTCACCTGCTGACTCTAGACATTGGCCCCTCTTCAGATGCCACTCTAACTGCGTGGCACTCCACTCTACTCTAAAAGACTCTTTCTGACTCTGACATTTCATGTAACTTATGCAAAGTGTTCTCTATTCGATGCTAGAAAACATCCAAATCACTTGCCGTCATAGTAAGGATTTAGAAGCACTGTTATAGATAACAAACAAATGTAGAAGGAAAATCACAAAAAAAGGAAAAACTTTAATACAACAGTCACATACACATGTGCCCACAGGGGCCATACAGGTAAGGAAACAAGTGGAGAATCCTGGACTTAATAGAATGTGAGGGAAAAGGAAAGTCTGGAGAGGTTTGGAGGGGAGGAACAGCGGGCTCACTCAGCTCCAACTCTCGTTTCAAGGCAGGAATGTAGGCCTGGTGTTGCCAAATATTCTTTTTTTTTTTTTCCCAGAAAAGCTGAAAATCTGGATTTATATGTCAAAGGTTCTCAAGGAATTTTAAAAATAATAGATAATCCTCTGGTTTAAGACCACAAGGGCCCAACAAACAAGATCTGTAGGCTGGACTTAGCATAGTGACCATCCATTTGCAATCTCTGCACTACCATATCTTTATCACAAATAAGTGGCTTTTTTAAAGTAAACATATAACCCTCTGAACCCAACTTGTGTTTAATTAGCATTCTGCAGATTGCAAGATGTGTGGTTTTCTTTCTGTTGGGCAATTATGGTATTTTGCTGAATCAGGAAAAAAATGCAATTTTGAGTTTGCTTGAGAAAAAGTAATACTTCCCAATGTATATGGACATATTGGCATGATGCTGACTCTGTGTCTGGAGTTCCTTCTTTTGGTTAATAAGTGCTTCCAGTCACCTATTTACCTAGGACTTAGGAAATAAAATAAATTAAATAGTTCCCCACACCTGGAAGACTAGTTGGAATTATTCTTCATGGCATCACAGAATTCGACTATCATCATACACAACTATAAACTCAATTTAATGGTTTCTCTGTCTTTAAAAAACACCCTGTAACCTCAAAACCAAGCCTTCCATAAGAATCAGGAAACTCTCATCATAGGATCTGTTTCTGAGAGGAAGTTGGGACTCTTAACAATATATTGTTGGCAGAGAATTGTCTGACTTTGATATACACAGCACCTGAAGCCATAGCACGGAGGTTGAACCCTTACATCGTTATTCTATACATACCAAACCTATCTGCTCATTTTTGTAATCATTCATGGAGCACAGAAACCATCAGAGGGAAATAAGTCTAGGAAGGCAAGTGGTGCTTCTCCTGGCTATAAGGGATGTAGTGCTCAGTAGAGCGGAATTACTTCTTCAGCAAAATAAATCAGAGGGCTTCTAAAATTTTTTAAATCTCAAATCATGAGTGATGTTTACATTTCTTGTTAGTTTCTAGTTTTACATCCAACATATGGTGAGCGAAAAATATCCAAACCCATTCCAGAAAGGAAAGGCAAAAGCTGTCTTACAATTCAATGTATCCCAAGTAGTCTGGTACCAGAGATTATAAATTTGCCTTTTGTTGTGTCAGTCTTTCTGATGAGCATGTTTTAAAACTGCATGTAAAATAGATCAATTAAAATTATCCCTTGTGTAACTATTATCCAGGAGCGTAAACTGCCTATTGTAGAATAAATGTGAAAACTATATGAGTTTAAATATAAGAAACTTCTCTTGTAGATCTGGAATGAACACTCATCTTTTAGATGAAAGGATACGTGATGTAGCATTAATCAAGCTGGGGCTACTCAATGGGTGGCAGCAAATATCTACCTATCTCTACTCTGCCATAATAACGCAGCAGAAGTTGCCAACTTTTGCTTATAGGAAGTGCAGGAGGATTAATTGATATTGACTGATCTTGGGTTTCTAGATGGTTGTTACTCTGTGTTAGTGTCAAG
This sequence comes from Equus quagga, assembly GCF_021613505.1. Lineage (NCBI taxonomy): Eukaryota > Metazoa > Chordata > Mammalia > Perissodactyla > Equidae > Equus > Equus quagga. The sequence goes on from NC_060284.1 coordinate 38,782,468, forward strand.
GTCATGGGAAGAGTAACGTACACATACACACCCAGCAACTTTACAGGAGACATTCCCCATCTCCAACCTTGAGCAGCAGCCATTTCTAACAAAAAAATGCTTAATTACTGCTCTATATTATATCTATTTTATTTTTTAAAAGATTTTTAAATGGTTATTTATAGCTCACATGCAAGAGCTATTTGAACAAACGCCTGTATTTTAATTACACAAGTTCAGAGTTCTATGTTTTATTTTTTTTAAATCTTCAGAGACATATGATGCTGGTGGGTTTCAAAGGTGTAAACTAATCCACACAGTTGCAGTGCTATGTGCCACCCAAAGATCATGAAATTAATGAGGTCAACTTTAAAGGGGCCACATTTCCTTGAACTGGTTTGATTTGAGCAAAAGGAACTCATTTTCATGCAGTCTTAAAACATTTTTATTAGAACTATTTAATTTTATGTCACTGGTCCAAAGAGTTTGCTAAAAGTCAGGGGAAATCTCCTATGTTTATCTATATTTCTTTCTCTCTTTCTCCCTCTCTCCTTCCATCTCTTTTTTATTCTTTCTGTATTGAAATTTAGGATCTGATTTCTGGATAATTTAGGATTATATATAATCCCTTTTCCACTAGAATACTCAGATTGAAGATTTAGAGTGTGTTTTGAATCTTGAAATCAACATGAACAGAAATGTAAACTTTGTGTACATCTCTACATGTTCATCAGTCTCCAAAACTTACTTTAGAAGCTCCTACTAAGTGCATATAAAATTCTGACTTCTCCCAACATTAAACAACAAAAAAATAAATAAAACTATTATATCTGCCTTAGGTACCAAAAGATACGGGTTTTAAATTCATTTCCAGGAATTAGAAGAGAAGATTGTTTCAATTCTCTTATTATTAATGTTGGGCTAGTCCTTCAGGAAGGTCTAATGACATGATTAATTAGAAAGCCATTTGGAACAGTATAAAGAAATATACATTTGTTACAAATATTTTTCTTACGATTAGTAATAATGATAATAAAAAAGAACATCGCGATCCTCATGGCCTTTCACTTGCACCTGTTCTTTGCCTGTCATTATTCTACTGCTAAAAGCAACAAAAAGTGTTTTGGTACCTACTATAATTCTGAGCACTGGGAAATAAAGTAGACGACGTTGTTCTTGCCATGAGGTAACTTAAAATCTAGTTGACAAGCTACAATACAGACACACACACACACACACACAAGCATTTGAAAAGTCTTATATATGTGATTAAAAATCACAATATATCTTGTATTGTGTGAGACAGACACTGAGTGTCACATGAGGGAGAGTATATTTTTAACTGACTAATTTGGGAAAATTTCACAAGAGGTGGAGGTAGCTTTATGGCTGGCCTCGACATTTGGGTGGAATGTCATTAAGTATGGAGTCACGTGTGCTCATGTACTGTGGTGGTGGTGGGAGAGAGGAGGCGTTGTATTCCAGGGAGAGGAACAGTGGCACCAAAGGTTTTAGACTGTGCAAACCATTTCAAGAGGGCAACAGGGAGAGAGCCTGGTTGTTCCAGGGAGTACTGAGCTATATCCAAGCAAAGAAATGTGGGGTTTTGTTTAGTAATTAATTAGAAATGTTGAAAGATTTTTGTAGGAGAGATTAGTAAGTGTTTGATCTCACAGTATTATAAAGAATGGATTAGAGGGGCAGGGATCAAACTTTTACTTGCAGTAGACGAACTGCAAGGTGATTAGGAATTGGACCAGAATGACAACAGTAGAAATAGGAAGAAAAGGACCAGGAGAGATGTTTTCTTTCAAAGGCACTTGATAATGGCTGGATATACAGTGTGAGGCTGAAGGAAAAAACAAACATGTCACGCCATAAAGGCTGGATGCCAGAGAGAATGCACTACTGCTTATTCATTACTTTAAAAAGTGTCTTCTTTTAACAAATGCTTATTGAGGGCACGCTATTTGCTATATGCTGTGCCAGTCCACAGGAGTTCAATTGAGTTTGCGATCTTCAGAGGAAGATAGATAGATATCAAATAACCAATATATAAGTATATTAATTATATTTATTTATAGAATAAATATTCTAAATGTATGGCATTTACATATATATATAGTATATGTATATACATATGCATATCTTGTATATACATATACACCCACATTCCTGAGATGAAGATTGACATTAATCAAATAACCTCTGTTGTGCCTTGGTATCCACAGGAGATGGATACCTGGACATTGTGGATACCAAAATCTGGGGATGCTCAAGTCCCTTATATAAAATGACATAGTATTTGCATATAACCAACACATATCCTCCTATATACTGTAAATCATCTCTTAGATTACTTATAATACCTAATACAATGTAAATGCTATGTAAATAGCTGTTATGCCATATTGTTTAGGGATTAACGACAAGAAAGAGTCTGTACATGTTTGGTACAGACGCAACCATTGAAGGCTTTCGATCCTTGCTTGGTTGACTCCCCAAATGCGGAACCTGTGGATACAAGGGCAGACTGTAATTATAATCACATAACAAATATACAGTTATAAACTCTGATAGGGCTTGTAAAAGGAAATACAAGAAGCTACATGAGTGCATGCAACAAGAATACCTGAGTGAGTTGGGATGGTGCAAGAAGATTTCTCCGAGGAAGCGCTGTGAACTAGGCAAATTATGGAAAAATTATTTCTAGGAGAGGGAAAGTGGGGGCCCAGGGTTTGGAAGGGAAAATCATGAGTTTATTCCTGGACAAGTTGAGTTTGATGCATCTTTGAGACATCCAGTTGGAAATGTTGAGTGGAAGATAGAAATATGGGCCTGACACTTAGAGGAACAATCTAGGCTGTAGACCTAAATATGGAAGTCCCTAGCAAACAGAAGAGTCATAGATACAGATGAGAACCACTAGGAAGAATGTTTACAGTAAAAGATCTACAGCGTTTAGAGTAATAAAAGACATACAGCGTTTAGAGCAATATAATCTCTATTAATCTGAAATCTGCAATATTCTGAAGTCCAGTAGAGGAGTATGTGCTGGTCCAGGATACTAAGAAGTTGAGTGTTAGAAAAAAAAATGAGAAGGATGCAATTAGAATTAAGAAAGGGATTGTTTCTTGCTGGGAGTGGTTAATAGTACTGAAAGTCCCTTAGTGCATAAAGAAATTGAAGCCTAAAAAACACTTCTATTGGATTTACTTATATGGAGGGCACCGGCGACCTTGATGAGAGTAGTTTAGGAAGAGAAGAAACAAAAGCCAAATTATTGTTGGATGAGAATTGAGTGGGAGGTGAGGAACTGGAGTGTTAATGTAGACAGCTCCATTTGAAATATTTGGCAGTTACAGACTTTAATAAAAACAATTTTTTGAAAGGAAGAATAAGATTTTGTTGTTTTTCTTGTTAGTTTGATATATGTCTGTATATGCGTGTTGTTTGTTTTTGAGGAAACAATGTCAGTTTTAGCCAACTTGAGTTTGGGAGGATGACAGAAACTTAAAATGGAAAGTTTCAAGCATCTACATGGGAAAACTAGGGCTCAGGAGCAAGGACAGAGTTGGAGAAATGGATTAGGCAGTCATCTTCTCAGAGATGAGAGTCAATGCTCTAGAAAGGCTTTGCTGGAAAGAGAGCGTAGAGAGGAGCTAAGAACCCAACACTAGTCTTAGTGAAATTCTATGTTCAGAAAAAGAAGCTAGAGCTGAACTGGGGTCTAGAAATGAAGACACAAAAGCAGTCCAAATTGGAAATAGAACAATGAGGTTGAAACCAAGGGAGAGACGAATTTTAAAAAGAAAAAACACTCCCAAAGCAACACGTAAAAACTCTTAAATTGTGCTACTTGCAATCACTACCACTCAAGAACTATTTATTCAAACTAAAAAGATTTTCTTATTTGAATGTTTTAAAAATATGGATGACACACTCTCCTGCTGTCTTATCTAGTGTGGGTTTTGCAAAACAAAAATCATGATAAAAGTAAAAGGTCAAGGCATGATGAAAAGACAAATAGAAAGCAAAATATCACTCTGAATCTCCCCAGCCAGAAGTAATCATCATTAACCGCAGATAAAATCAATTCAGCCATCTCTTTATGTCCTTACACAGATGGAAGATAATACACAAAGATATATGGAATTAGGTCTGGATGCTTGAGAACTTGTTATCTAAAGAGACTTATAGGGCTAGATTCTTAGGCAGCTAGATATAGATAGATATATATGCTTTAAGTAAGAATTCTGGAAGAATGGAATCACATCATGCAAGCTGTTCTGACACAAACATAAAATTAAATATTTATTTGAATTTAGGAGGAAGAAAAAAATTGTGAATAAAATGCTAGAATTTATATAAATATTTCTTTAACAAAGAGATATTAGTTCCTAAAATAGCTTGCTTATTTTAATAAAAATGCTTTAAAAATTGTGATCCTATATTTTTAACTACAAGTTTCAAGTTTACACAAATCCATTGACTGCCTTTCATAATAGATGGATCAGTCTTGGACTTTTTCCCATCTCTTTTCCTACCCCTTCCATGATTTTTCTTTATTTTTCTCCATTTTCTACTTAATAACATTTAAATTCTGCCCTTTAGCTATAAGTCCCACTCTTTAGTTTTATATCTTAATGGATTCAGAGCTTGCTTTTCTTTTTTTATATTGTTTCTCTATTTTTCAGGTTCATTTTGATTCATCTCTTGGTTGGCAAGATCCAACCAGTGGTTTTTCAAAAAAATTCTTTCATTGTTGCATTCCCTAAGTTATTCCCTCAGGTGGTCTGTCTATTGCCTTTTATACTTAAAGGACAACTGGACTGGGTATAAAATCTTGTCCCACAATATCTTTCTCTCAAGACTTCTAATATCATACATATTGTCTTTTGGTCTTGAGTTCAAAAAAGTTTGAGGACAGTCTGAATTTTAACCTGTTTTCTTCCAGGTTGTTTATATGATTACTTCTTTGATATTGAAATTCAGCAATTTCAACAAGTTTGACACTGATAATTTTGTATCATTTTTTCCAAGGACACAAAATGCCTTTTTGAGCTGTAAATAAAAGTCTTTTGTTTTTTCAGGGATTTTTTTCTTAGCACATATTTGAATGCTTTTTTCATTCTGTTCTCTTCTTCGGGAACACTAAATATGCACAGGTTAGACATCTTTTGCATTCTTTATCATCTTATTGATTGCTATTTTTGTATCTTTGTTATTTTCCATTTAATTTTGTGTGTTTTCCCCCATTATATCCATCATTTCTTTGTTCTTTCAGTTGCTTTCATTATATTTTCAATTGTTTAATAATGTGGCTTCACTTCCAATATGTTTTACTTGGCCCTTCCATTTCTTTTTTAGGACTAATGGCTTGCTTTTAATTTTCATCTACTATATAGATCCTCTTATTTGGGCCATTATATTTCTTTTTTTACTTCCTTGAGAATAGAAGTTGTTGTTTATCTAAATTCTTCCTGTGTGTATCCTTAGGTAAGAATTCTTATGATATATGTTTACTTTACTACCATTTGTTTATGTCTGTTTCCTCCCTTTTTTCCCACAGTTTTTTCATTGGTTTCTAAGTTTTACTCAAATTTGCATGAGGCTAGCTACCTGATGAAAAATAAAGTATAGGAGAACTGGGGAGAATGAGCAATAAGATAGGAAAGTCCAGAGCTGAGACTGAAATTTGTGATTTCAAACTGTTTCACACCAAATCGGCTATTTCCTTTGTCCTGAGGGTATGACTCTTCTCTGTGTGCAAGTAGTCACTGTGACCCACAGAAAATCCTTTTATATCAAATATTCATTGTGCTGCTGCCTCCTCACCCTGCTTCACCTCTAGCACTCACCCTTGCAAAGAATGCTAGGCTGTAGTCAATAATAATAGTAAGTGCCAGTTTGGTTTCTACTTCAATGCCACCTCCCCTGCCATTCTATGCTATTAAACTTATATTCTACAGGGAGGTCCTGTACGTTTCTGCAGCCACTATACCCCCTGGATCTTGTCATCTTTAATCAAAGAATCATTGGATATGCCTTTCTGGACTGTAACATTTACTTTTGAAAAAAATCAATATCCATCAATGTTCAAGAAGGCGTGTGTTGACTGTCAGCATCCTGATCTGTTTTGGCCCAGATTTCACATCATATGGTGGGTGTGCAAAGAGTTTGTAGTTTGAGATTTTAGCCATTTCTTTGTTTCATTGTAGCTAGAATTTTCTTTTTTTTTTTAATTTCTAGTCAGTTTTTGTATGGATTTGAGAAAAAAGAAGGAATGAAATTGCCTCAACCCTGCCATCTGAAACCTGAAGTTCTTGTGCATTAATTTAAAAGTGCCAGGACAATGTAGCACTTTGATTCTATGCAAAAAGATTATGTATTATTGTGATTCCTCAAAGAGCTTTAAGAAGTTGAAAAAACTACAATTTCAGAAAAGGAAACTGTCCTTTTTAAAATTGGGACCTTTAGGGCATATATAGAAAAATGAAGAGAAAGATTGGCCTGAATTTAGAGGAAAAAACTTATCCTGGCATCATTAAAAGTAAGAGAATTTCAGATGGATTATTTCTAACATGATACCTGTGAACATTTAAAGTCATGTTCACTTTCATCTACCTGATTTTAAGTGCTTGTCTTAACACTATCTATTTCTTGTTACAAGGAGAAAAACGTTTCTGCCTGAAAGATACTATCCCTTACAACCCATTTTCTCCCCAGCCTGACCCTGCAGTGAAGTCAAAATGACAAATTTGTGACATCACCATAATTTTTTTTCTCCAGGAACAAACTGTGAAGCCATTAACACAAGATGGTGACTTCACTGCAGGATCAAACAGAGCAGCTGGCTAGGGAGGAAAGAGGGAGCATTCTTATTCAAACACACATATATCTTCAATAATAACCAGGAAAATTCAGAAAATTACTGTCAAAGTAAATTGCATTTTGTATAAATGCCATCTCTTTTCAAGTTTGCCCCAGCATGCTCATCCTTCTTTATTTAGTGGTGTTGCCCTTTTCTCCTTAGAGACCTTTAACAAAATCTCCTTTTATATTTCATGTATCATTAAAAATGACTTAAATGAGTAAGAATGGAGCATGCCTGACATTTATTTTTAATTATTTACATAAATAAAGAGGTGTTCTTATTTTATACCTACTGCAGCTCTGAAAATAGTTTTTACCAAGTGGATATAATGCTCATGTTAGTATGAAGCACCGAACAGGTAATACCTATTCAGTTGTTAGTTCACTAGGCCAAAAGCATATGTTTTGATCCAAAAGAACTCCCATGAGGTGATAATGACATTTCAGTAGTTATTATTCATAACTTTGTTCAGATCTATGAATGGTGAGAGTGAGAGAGAAAGTGTAATGTATGCTCTCCACACTTGAGAGACAAGGTCAATACATATACCAAATTAAACAATCATGCAAGGAAAGATGAAGAATGCCAAATAAGCAATACAGATCATGCATGCCAGGAGTTCAGAGGAGAATGTCCTGACTGTGAAGGCCACAGGAACTGAGAGTCTAGCTCTGAAGTAGGACCACTCAAGGCTCAAATCTCAGCTCTACAACTTCACTGTTAAGCGACTTTCCTTTCCAAGCTGTGATGCCCGCAGTTATAAAATAAGAGAAAATAATACCTACCTCACAGGGTGGTTATGAAATGTAAGTGGGAACCTGTGGAAGGGACATGGCAAAGCACATGGCATAATGAAAGCCTTCAGTAAAAGTAAAAACAACAAATTGAGCTGCAGTTTTCCGATGGGATTAATGAAGGAAGACAGATTTTAGAATTTTAGGTAAAAACAAGATGTAGAAGGCAGAAATCTAGGGAGAGAAAATTATTTTGAGACTTCTCAAAAGGGAGTTATTGAAGGAATGTACACAATCCATTTGGAGAGTAAGTAATAGATTACTCTATCTGGAACTTAAGTTCACAGAAGAAAGATAAGTTTAAAGAAGTAAATTCAGCAGATAAATTCCATGGGAGGTTTGTGACAGCCTTTCTTCCTTCCTTTCTTCCATTCTTCCTTCTTTCCTTTCCTTGGAAGCTGTTTTCTTAGGAATGATGATTGGAGATGTGAACGGATAAAATCTTTGAAGGGGATATTAAGAGATAAGAGAAAAGGTAGAGAAAACTATCACATCCTTAAATCTTCTGGAGGAGGAAGAAAGTAAAGCAGAATAGGAAACAGAAAAGAAATGAGAATACATACTCCATAATATAGGATTGTCATAGATGCCAAAGAAAGAGTTTTGTGATAGAATAAGTGGTCAAATGTGTTAAAAGTCCCAAAACACCAAGAAAAATGAGGATCAGGAAAGGACCATTGAATTTGACAAATGAAGAAGTCATCTGAAGCCATTTCAGTGAGCAGTCTCTCTGGGGTGGTGAAAGAAATCATTAGATTGCAGGAAATGGAGGCAATAAATAGACTCCACTCATTCGATAAGTTTGGCATTAAAAGATAGAAAGAACTTTAAGCGTCTCAAGCTTTAAGCAGGTGTGTTAGTCATTCCCCTTTTCTGTTCCAGATGTTGACTGTAATCGCAAACAGTCATTTCAGAAGTGTATATTTTTGTTTACTGAGAAAATGGAGTGAACAAGTGTAAACGGCTTGATGCAGCTTCACCAACATTGCAGAAGAATGCATTTTGATGATGTCAAGTAATTGCGTTATCTTTGTCATCACTTCATGCAATTAATTTTGTTAATATTACGCAAAATTCTGAGGCCCTTAGGAAACAGAATCTATGTTTAATAGAAAGAATCAGAAGAAGAATCTCTGCCTGCTGTGTGCTGAAATGCTCCCATCTGTACAGAATTCTAACAGAATGTCTCCCCCATCATATACAGATTTATGGATAAGCTCCTTTATTACCAGACATCTTTCCTCCTTGAAGATGACAGAAACCTACAGCTGTCAATTGCTAATAAGCATAGCTTTCTTGCATTACAATCTACTCTACAGTGTGTTTTCCCTGTAAAATCCCAAGGGTAAAAAAAAAATAATGATATATATCTGCGGCCAGCTGCAGTGAAGCTGTCAAATATCTAAGCTGATTTGTCTCTCTATCTCATATCTGAATTAGCACATATAGTTCTGGGGTGTTTGTCTGCCAGAGGGAAGCCAAAGAAACATGCCGCCCTTGTCATTTCTTTCCACCCATATTATCACAACGCCATGCAGTCTGGCTTCTTCAGATTTGCATTTCTTGATTAGGTACTACCTAGAGCATCACTACTTCTGAAAAGCCCTTCATTCAGCCCTAATGGTGGAGGGTTAGAGATCGTGCAAGAAGACCCATCCATCAAGTCACTGAATGCTCATAGTCCCAGAAATGATTCAAGCTATCAGGACTTATGCATATTCTGAGTCTCATAGAGAGGGACGAGCTGACTTTTATATTTCTTTTAAAACTTCGTATTGCGACAGTGAAAAACCTTAGAGGGCTTGTCTTTGCCTATCTTAATTTTCTCTCATGTTCAGGGGCTATAAGAGAAGGATTCCTTCAATAAGTAACAAATTTCCCCCAAATCTTTTACCACTTGATCACAGATTCAAATTGGCTATACTGGTACCAAAAGAAAGTCATTGCCCACTCTGGTTGGTGGTTTTTTAAGAAAAGAATAGAAGTCATCACAAGAGTCCATATTGCCATGAATTTTTTTAAGGAAATGTTGGAAATGTGCATAGGACATTTTTCAAATAAAATATTTCTCCTACAGTTCAAATTCAACCATGAAAAAATAATACCCTATAGAGAATATAAGAAAGAAAGAGACAAAACAAAACACATCTAAGACGTGACTCCTTCAAGAAGCTTATAGTTTTAAAGAAGAGGAAAATTTGTACAAATGAAGCAGTTAGATAACGACAAAGCGAAGAATAATGATAACTTGATGCTTTAATTTTTCCCTTGCATGTTTAGAAGAAATGGAACACCTGAGTGTGCACAATATGATGGGAAGAAAGGAATTTTGAGTTCCAGTGGAGGATGTAATGGGCATGAATAGGTGAAGAGGAGAAGAAAAAGATAGAGAGGAGAGTGATGACAGCAGAAGAAAAAGGTAAAATATTAAGATGTGAGGGGGGGCATGTCAATCAGGTTCCATATTTAGCCAGGTATCAGACAAAACACTGTATTGTGATAATGTGAGAAATGCTATATAGAATTGAGCCCATTTTGGACATGAGAATAAAAAAAGAACTGATTGTCAGGGAGAAATTTTACATAGATAGGCAATTTGCTGGATAAACAATCTGGAAGAAAGTAGTTTAGAGTTGATCTGATAAAAATTCTTAAAATTTTTTTTAGATAATTTACCACTTCTGAAGTCTTTTCTACGATTTCCTTCAACAGCGTCCCTATTCCTCAATCTCGATTGCACCTTAGAATCACTTGTGGAGATTTAAATACTATCAATGTCTCAGGTGCAGATACTGGTACTTTTCAAATATTGCCCAGGTGTTCATTATGTGCAGCCAAAGTTGATTACACTGTTTACTGATGAACAAATGTGGTAGGTATAGCAGGTAGTGCTTACCATATCATTTATAGGAGAAAAATAAGGCCAAAAAGTTAAAATGACCTGAAAGTTAAAATAAGCTTGCAAAGCTATATCATGGCAGATCCTGACATGGAATCTCCCTCTGTACTTTTAGAAGGAGTCTGTACTCCTTTCTAACATTAGAAACTTCTTGAATAGCAGGACAACTTGTGAAAATGGTCATTGAGGTGGATGAATCTACTCCATGTGGGCAGTGCTAGGCAAGGAGTGCCTAGGAACAGGAGCATCATATACTGTAATATTCTGAACATGAGGGAAAGCTCTAGATCTATGCAGGCATGGTTAACTCATAAGTGAACACATAGACTGACCAAATGGCAATGTGACTTCATGGTAACATCTTCAAATTTGAGGCATTAACAAAAAACTCTGGAAAACATAAAAAACCTACTATTACAGTCTATTTATATATCTTTAGATTTGTAATTCTCCTAATTAATGGTCAGCTTCAACTTGCTGGTGAGGACTATGCAAATCAACCCTGAAAGCACTACTATAGGTCAAAGAGTTGTAATTAAATTTGAAACATCTCTGCCTCATGATGAAAATGCAATATCTTCTGGTTGATTAGATATCTGGAAATGTCTGTTAGATAAAAATTCTCTCATAAATCATCACAAAAAGAATGAGTCACACTTGCATGCATAAATATGGCTCAATCTCAACACTTAACGGTGTGTGCATTATTAATTAATAACATGTGTTGCTCATAAACTACTTTTAATGCTTGTTATCAAGTATAATAGTTGACCTTGAATAGATTCTTCTTTTATAAAGTTTCAAATGGCAACATGCTTCTGAAATGTAAATGAATTTGACAGATAAGAGGGTTGTTGTATGAGTGTGTGTGCATACTCTTAAATTTCTGAAAAATACAAAGATTTATGTCATGGTTTAACAAGAAATTCTTTATTCTGGTAGAGACTGAATTTGTTTAATATTAAAATCCTATCTTGGTCAGAGATTTAATCCATTTAGCTCAGAATTCAGTCCCTGATAGAAATAACAAAGAATTTATTATGAAAGAGAACTGGTTGACCTCCTTGTCATTCACTTGAAATCATCCATAGCTACTCTTAGAAAATTATTATGAATCTATGAGCTATAATTTAAAATCTAAGATTTGAAATATATAATTGTATTTGACGGTGTGCACCTATGTTTTATTATTATTTTGAATCTGTGTAAGTCTTCAGAGTAATGAGTTTCATTATTTCACCATAAGCTTGCTACCTGCTGTGTCAAGCAATTCTTCTCTTTATTTGAAATGTTTGAAATATTATGAAGGCTAGGAGAAGATCCAAGATGGCGCCGTGAGTAGTCCTCTTTGTCTCTCGCCCTTCGAGTCTACAATTATTTGGACACTTATCGCTTGACAAAGGATATCCAGACAGCATCTCAGGACGTCTGAGACACCCACGTGACTATACATCGGAAGGCGGATGGACTTTCCTCTGGGAGGATGTGGAAATAGGTGAAAACTCTCCGACCCCGACGGGCAGCCTAGTACCCGCAAGCGGCTTTCTTCCAACGGACGCCCCCAGAGGATCCACACACATCTAGGGCAGGAGCGAGAACACAACAGAGGAGCGACGGTGGAAACAGGTGACCAGAACCCTACCTAAACCCCCCGCATTTACTCCTAAACGCAGAGGGAAACTTTGGAGTTGCACACCTGAGCCCGCGGGGAGAGTCTCTCCCCGCCATTGGCGGGGAGACCCAGCCTGGTGCTCGGGGCGCCCGGAGGGTCCCAGAGAGAGACACGGAGGGCACGGAGGTCTCCCAGCTGCCATTGCCCGCCCCGTGGGACTAGAGATTGCTGGAGATCTCGGAGAGGACCGGGGCGGGGGGAACTTTCAAAGGCCGGTTCTGCAACCCGGAGGGGAAGCGCCGGAGTTCCGCCAGGCAGCAGACAAAACTCTCTGTCTGCCATTAGCAGAGGGGCCACGCTGAGTATTCACGGCTCCGGGAGAGGCCCGGAGAGAATCCCAGAGGGCGGGGCGACCCCCTAGCTGCTGTTGCCCGCCCCGTGAGGCTAGGGATTGCCGGAGATCTCGGAGAGGACTTGGGCTGGAGAGAGTTCCAGAGACCCAGCTTAGTAGCCTAGGGGGAAACCCTACAGGCTCACAGCAGCCTTAGGGAAAGCCTCTGCACAGCACCAGTAAAAGGCACCCAGCCGCCAGCCACAAGGCTGGAAGACCCCAGGGCAAAAGCAGCATAGCTAGGTGTACTAACCACAGACTGTAGAAGATGCCAATAGCTCTCCTGCGACCCATAGAGGACAAGTGAGATTTGGTGGGTGCCGACAGCAATGGAGCGACAAATATAAGTGATCCCACCCCTGGCCGCTGGAAAAACCCATAACACCGTTGCAGACCCCAAGGAGAGAGCACATCTAGGCGGGCTGCAACAGTAGGCACCTGCAGCCTGAAGCCCCCCTGTGACGGCCCCCACGGCAGAGGAGGGAATCCAAAGGGCCACTGTGGCTACGAAGAGGGGCCCAGGCCCAGTTAGCAACTACGGACAGGGTTCCTGGTTGGTGAAGTATAAACAGCTGCTCCCCCCACCGCAGCAGCTGAAACAAGTGAAAGGAGCAACTAAACTCTATCTCCATGTGGAGGCACAAATCAACAACATCAAGCAATATGAAAAAAATACATTAAATCTCCAGAACAGAAAGAAAGTAACAAATACACAGAAAACAATCCCAAAGAAAATGAGATATATAACCTAAATGATGATGACTTCAAAACAGCCATCATTAAGATTCTCAATGAGTTAAGAGAGAATTCTGACCGACAACTCAACGAGTTCAGGAGCTATGTCACAAAAGAGTTTGATACGATAAAGAAGAACCAAACAGAAATATTGGAAATGAAGAACACAATAGAGGAGATTAAGAAAAATCTAGATGCTCTGAACAGTAGGGCCGATAATATGGAGGAAAGAATTAGCAATTTGGAAGATGGCAATATAGAATTGTTGTGGGCAGAGGAGGAGAGAGAAGCAAGACTTAAAAGAAATGAAGAAACTCTCCGAGAATTATCAGACACAATTAGGAGATGCAACGTAAGGATTATAGGTATACCAGAGGGAGAAGAGAAGGAGAAAGGGGCAGAAAACCTATTCAAAGAAATAATGGCTGAGAACTTCCCAAATCTGGTGAGGGAGATGGATCTTCAGGTGACAGAAGCCAATAGATCTCCAAACTTTATCAATGCAAGAAGACCAACTCCACGGCATATAGTAGTGAAGCTAGCAAAAGTCAACGACAAGGAGAAAATATTAAGGACAGCCAGGCAAAAGAAACTAACCTACAAAGGAACCCCCATCAGGCTATCAGCAGATTTCTCAGCAGAAACTTTACAGGCTAGAAGAGAGTGGAATGATATATTCAAAAATCTGAAGGACAAAAATCTACAGCCGAGAATTCTCTACCCAGTGAAAATATCCTTCAAATACGATGGAGAAATAAAAACTTTCCCAGATAAACAAAAATTAAGGGAGTTCATTGCCACAAAACCTCCTCTTCAGGAAATCCTCAGGAAAACCCTCATTCCTGAAAAATCCAAAAAAGGAAAGGGGCTACAAAACCAAGAGCAGAGGAGATAAGTAGAAGGACAACAACAGAGAGTAGCAGATCTACATCAGAACAGATTAAACCATGGGACGAGAAACAAAGGAAACTGAAGAAAACCGGAAAACAAGACACAAAATGGGAGTGGTAGGCCCCCACGTCTCAATAATCACTCTAAATGTAAATGGATTGAACTCCCCAATCAAAAGACACAGAGTGGCAGGATGGATCAAAGAACAAGATCCAACAATACGCTGCCTCCAGGAAACACACCTCAGCCCCAAAGACAAACACAGACTCAGAGTCAAGGGATGGAGAACAATACTCCAAGCTAATAATGACCAAAAGAAAGCAGGTGTCGCTATACTAATATCAGACAAGGTAGATTTCAAAGCAAAACAGATAAAGAAAGATAAAGAGGGACAGTATATAATGATAAAAGGGACTCTCCACCAAGAAGACATAACACTTATAAATATATACGCACCCAACACAGGAGCACCAAAATTTGTAAAGCAACTCTTAATAGAACTAAAAGAAGACATCAACAACAATACAATAATAGTAGGGGACCTCAACACACCATTAACACCAATGGACAGAACATCCAGACAGAAAATCAACAAGGAAATAATAGAATTAAATGAAAAATTAGACCAGATGGACTTAATAGATATATATAGAACACTTCATCCAAAAACAGCAGGTTACACATTCTTCTCAAGTGCACATGGAACATTCTCAAGGATTGACCATATTTTGGGAACCAAAGCAAACATCAATAAATACAAGAGAGTTGAAATAATATCAAGCATCTTTTCTGATCATAACGCTATTAAACTAGAAATCAACTTCAAGAAAAAAGCAGAGAAAGGTGCAAAAATGTGGAGACTAAACAACACGCTTCTCAACAAACAATGGGTCATTGAAGAAATTAAAGAAGAAATCAAATATTATCTGGAGACAAATGAAAATGAGAACACGACATACCAAATCATTTGGGATGCAGCAAAAGCAGTCCTAAGAGGGAAATTCATTGCAATACAGGCTCACCTCACTAAACAAGAAAAAGCTCACGTAAGCAACCTCAAACGACACCTAACAGAACTAGAAAAAGAAGAACAAACAAAGCCCAGGGTCAGTAGAAGGAGGGAAATAATAAAAATAAGAGCAGAAATAAACGATATTGAAACAAAAAAGACAATAGAAAGGATCAATGAAACAAAGAGTTGGTTCTTCAAAAGAATTAACAAAATTGACAAACCCCTAGCCAGACTCACCAAGAAAAGAAGAGAGAAAGCGTAAATTAATAAAATCAGGAATGACAGAGGAGAAATCACAACAGATACCAATGAAATACAAGAGATCATAAGAGAATACTATGAAAAACTATATGCCAACAAATTGAACAACCTGGAAGAAATGGACAAATTCCTAGACTCCTACAATCTCCCCAAACTGAATCAGGAAGAAATGGAGAATCTGAATAGACCAATCACAAGTAAGGAAATAGAAACGGTAATCAAAAACCTCCCCAAAAACAAGAGTCCAGGACCAGACGGCTTCTCTGGAGAATTCTACCAAACATTCAAAGAAGACTTAATACCTATTCTCCTCAAACTGTTCCAGAAAATTGAGAAAGATGGAGAACTCCCTAACACATTCTATGAAGCCAACATCACTCTGATCCCCAAACCTGACAAGGACAACACAAAGAAGGAGAACTACAGGCCGATATCACTGATGAACATAGATGCAAAAATCCTCAACAAAATTTTGGCAAACCGATTACAGCAATACATCAAAAAGATTATACACCATGATCAAGTGGGATTGATACCAGGGACACAGGGATGGTTCAACATCCGCAAGTCAATCAACGTGATACACTACATCAACAAAATGAAAAACAAAAACCACATGATCATCTCAATAGATGCAGAGAAAGCATTCGACAAGATCCAACACCCATTTATGATAAAAACCCTCAGTAAAATGGGTATAGAAGGAAAGTACCTCAACATAATAAAGGCCATATATGATAGACCCACAGCCAACATCATACTCAATGGACAAAAGCTGAAAGCCATCCCTCTGAGGACAGGAACAAGACAAGGGTGCCCACTTTCACCACTCCTATTCAACATAGTACTGGAGGTGCTGGCCAGAGCAATTCGGCAGGAAAAAGAAATAAAAGGAATCCAAATAGGTAACGAAGAAGTAAAACTCTCGTTGTTTGCAGACTACATGATGCTATACATAGAAAACCCCAAAGAATCCACAGAAAAACTATTAGAAATAATCAACAACTACAGCAAAGTAGCAGGGTATAAAATTAACGTGCATAAATCAGTAGCATTTCTATACACTAACAATAAACTAACAGAAAAAGAACTCAAGAACTCTATCCCATTCACAATCGCAACGAAAAGAATAAAACACCTTGGGATAAACTTAACAAAGGAAGTGAAGGATCTATACAATGAAAACTACAAGACTTTCTTGAAAGAAATAGGCGATGACATAAAGAGATGGAAAAACATTCCTTGCACATGGATTGGAAGAATAAACATAGTTAAAATGTCCATACTACCTAAAGCAATATACAGATTCAATGCTATCCCAATCAGAATCCCAAGAACATTCTTCATAGAAATTGAACAAACAATCCTAAAATTCATATGGGGGAACAAAAGACCCCGAATTGCTAAAGCAATCCTGAGCAAGAAAAACAAAGCCGGCGGAATCACAATCCCCGATTTCAAAACATACTACAAAGCTACAGTGATCAAAACAGCATGGTACTGGTACAAAAACAGGTCCACAGATCAATGGAACAGAATTGAAAGCCCAGAGATAAAACCACACATCTATGGACAGCTAATCTTCGACAAAGGAGCAGAGGGCCTACAATGGAGAAAAGAAAGTCTCTTCAACAAATGGTGCTGGGAAAACTGGACAGCCACATGCAAAAGATTGAAAATTGACCATTCTTTTTCACCACACACCAAAATAAACTCAAAATGGATCAAAGACCTAAAGATTAGGCCCGAGACAATAAGTCTTTTGGAAGAGAATATAGGCAGTACACTCTTTGACATCAGTTTCAAAAGAATCTTTTCAGACACTGCAACTCCTCAGTTGAGGGAAACAATAGAAAGAATAAACAAATGGGACTTCATCAGACTAAAGAGCTTCTTCAAGGCAAGGGAAAACAGAATCGAAACAAAAAAACAGCTCACTAATTGGGAAAAAATATTTACAAGCCACTTATCCGACAAAGGGTTAATCTCCATAATATACAAAGAACTCACACTGCTTAACAACAAAAAAACAAACAACCCGATCAAAAAATGGGCAGAGGACATGAACAGACATTTCTCAAAAGAAGATATGAATATGGCCAATAGACACATGAAAAGATGTTCATCATCGCTAATCATCAGGGAAATGCAAATCAAAACTACACTAAGATATCACCTTACCCCCGTTAGATTGGCAAAAACATCCAAAACCAAGAACGACAAATGTTGGAGAGGTTGTGGAGAAAGAGGAACCCTCATACACTGTTGGTGGGAATGCAAACTGGTACAGCCACTATGGAAAACAGTATGGAGATTTCTCAAAAAGTTAAAAATAGAAATACCCTATGACCCAGCCATCCCATTACTGGGTATCTATCCTAAGAACCTGATATCAGATATCTCAAGAGTCCGTTGCACCCCTATGTTCATCGCAGCATTATTTACAATAGCCAAGACGTGGAACCAGCCTACATGCCCAGAAACTGATGATTGGATAAGGAAGATGTGGTATATATACACAAAGGAATACTACTCAGCCAAAAAAAAAGACGAAATTGGCCCATTCACAACAACGTGGATGGACCTCGAGGGCATTATGTTAAGCGAAATAAGTCAGTCAGAGAAAGACGAACTCTATACGACTCCACTCATAGGTGGAAATTAGTATATTGAGAAGGAGATCTGATCGGTGGTTACCAGGGAAAAGGGGGGGTGGGGGGAGGGTACGGAGGGGGAAGTGGTGTACCCACAACATGACTAACAAAAATGTACAACTGAAATCTCACAAGGTTGTAATCTATCATAACATTAATAAAAAAAAAAAAAAGAAATATTATGAAGGCTAGTAGTTAATCACTTAATGTGTAAGGACAGATATCCAAGTGAAACACCCAAAGCAAAGCAAATCTAGAAAATGATGTTGAGCAAAACACGCAATGAGAAAAAGAGCTAAAAATTGTAGCTCTCTAGAACCTTGAAGGAATTAGTTATGAACAGCTGAGTTTTCCAAATAGCTAAAATGTACTCCCGTAAGCAATAAAACTTTCTTAAGAGTTACAAACTAAATACCATGCAGATATAGAGTATGGTTAAAGGAGATGGACAGTTATTCAGCTCTGATCCTTTGTTTATTTGTTTTGCTTGTTTTTATGCTAATAGTATTAGTTGAAGTATAAGGTGTATACAGTGAAATATATATATCGTAAGTATATAGCTTACTATTGACAAATGTATATAATCATCACCAAGATCAAAATAAATAATATTTCCAGCAGCCCACAAATTTCCCTTTCCAGTCAATTCCTCCGCCACTTCCCACAGAGAAAATCACTGTTCTGATTTTTAGCACCACAAGCTAATTTTTCTTATCCTGGAACTTCACTACATATGGAAAATACAGGATGTACGTTTTATGCCTCGCTTTTTTGCTGCATATAATGTTTTTGAGATGCATCCATGTTGTTGTGTGTCAGCAACTTGTTTTTGTTTTTATTGTTGTTGTTGAGTAGCATTCCACCGTATGGCTCTACAACAGTTTGTTAATACATTCTCCTCTTGATGGTCATTTGGGTTGTTTCCAGTTTGAGGCTATTATGATTAAAGTTGCTATGACTATTCTTATATAAACCCTTTTGTGGACACACACACTTATTTCTCTTGGTTAAATTAGGAGTGGAATTTCAGGGTCATATTTTAGATACATGGTTACCTTTATGACGAACTTTCCAACAGTTTTCCAAAGTGGTGACAATATTTTTAACTCCATTAACAATATATGAGAATTTCCATACAATTGATGGCTGAAAAGTGAGAAGGTCGGTTGAGTATCATCACACCTTCTCATTTTTCTGAGAAATCAGGAGATGCCAATTTTCAGTTGAAAGTTTCTGATTTTTAAATGTTGGCAAGTAATCCAATTGTTTTAAATAAACTGACCTATCACAACGTATTCACAGCCAGATTCTTCCTGCAGGCCACCAATTTGACAATTCTGATGTATTACATACTTCCTTAACTTCTTAGAGTAATTTAAACTGGTCCAACTATTTCTTGATGATTTAGACTATTTAGAAGTATCAATTATTATTCTGTAGTATTACAGGACAAAGAAGATTTGTCTCAATACAAAGCAAAGCTCGAAGTTCCAGGATTTCTTGTTTCACACCACTTCTGCCTTTTGTAATTCTTCTATCTTCTTTGTTGTCATCGAGCCATTTGCTAAATTCTCAATGATACAGAGATGATCATTCCTCCCATTTCTAATTTATTGCTTCCTGATTTCCTTTGGAGGAATCCAGGTGATAACTGTTTCTTAAAGAACTCTCTGTAAAATAAGGACAAGTCAATTTTGAGTGAAAAACCCATACGTAAAGTGTGAGATTTGGTACATCAACCTTGGGGTACCTATTTTTTTGCTTAGAGTGGCCTGTTTATTTCCTGGTGCTAAGCCATCTTCCAGAGAGGGGAGTTCACAGAGAACTGAATTTTTATATAGCTCAAGTATTAGTTTTATATCAGGAAGGGATTTCATCCAAGGACAAAGACCCAAATAAGGGACTAATAGGCAGAAGTATAAGATGTTCTTATAATGTAAAGTTCTTCAGAAAAAAAGCCTTTCATTATACAACAGACTAGTGTTTTATGGTATTTATTGTGAATATTTATCAAGGTTGATATAAACCATTGGTTCTCAAAAGACTATTAAGTATTTTTGGGAAATGCAGAAAGTATGTCTAACTTCTTGTTTAATTTTGAAACCATAATTGAGTGTTTACTACATGCTTGGCACCATCTAAGCATTTTACATGCATTATCACATCTGATCCTCACACCATCCAATGAGTATAGTTATTATTATCAGACTCGTTTTCCAACTGAGAAATCCATAACCCAGACACATTAGTAAATGGACCAAATTCACTCGGTTAATGATGAGAGCAGAAAACGAACCTAGAAAATTTTCTTACAGAACCCATGATATTATCCACAATGTTACACATTTCTGGGTCACATCTTTTTCTTTTCTAGGTCGAAATTTTGAGAAAATAATTAATTTAATTAATGTCATATTTGCAATTGCTTTGTTAACTTACAATAAATCATTGGCATACTTCCCTACATTCTACTATAAACTGTCAGAAATCACTACTGAATGAGCAACATATTCTGAATAGGCTATTTTTTAACAAGCCTCTCTATTAAACGACAAAATTGTTAAGCCAAAATGCTTGCCTACATAATAGATGCCTTTGAGGTGTTGTAAAGAAGACTGTGAATGGTCCATTCCATTTATTTCCACTGCCATATTTGCAATATATTCACAAGTAGGTACTGACTATGTAAGTTAGTTTGACACACCACTTAGAAAATCAAATGATTTATATCCTAGGTACTTAAAAAGAACAATTAGATTTCTAATAGAAAGAAAAGAATCTGTGTAATTGTACATAGACAACAAGCTGAGTAGTGTTTCCTTGTGTTAAATAATTAACCACATATCCCAAAAATGTTCCACTTTATTGATTTACTAGGAAGGCTTTTCTGTGTTGCTAGCTACTTCACAGAGCCCTGTCACTCCAACAGTTATAATTAGCCATGAGTAGGATTTCTAAATTTGAAATATTTGCTTGGTAATTAACATAACTTTTAATATAAATGTGTGAGTGGGTTTGAACATGTTCTTAAAAAAAAACTCCTACAAGAATATAAAATATGGGGTCTTGGAATGTAGACATTCCCCGCACTTCATCTCACTGAACCTCACCCCTCTCCCACTTTTACTAGAATTGGAAAAGTCAGCCTGAGGGATGCTCCTAGTTTGGAAAGGCAGCCTCTGCCGAGGGCTTTCCACACTCCTCCTAGGTTCTCCAGGCCTTGACAGGAACCTTGTCAGGGAGCAGCTGGGCTCCCATTATTCATTCAGCTCTTCACTGCGTCGCTGCAAAGTGCTAGACATTGTACTAGCTTCTTCGAATGCAAATATGAATAAAGAACACATTCCCTTTTCCCTAATGACTTAGCAAACTCCTCTCCCAACAGGAACCAGTATTCTCTCCCAGATTGTTAAAAATACTAAAAATTTCATTTTTTTCTTTAAAAAGTTAAAATACAAATAATAAGGCAAGTGGGGGAACTTTGGCTCATATATAGGTTTAAAGCTCTCTGGCTTAGCAAGGTGCATATTAAAACTTCCTCTGATTTCTTGAAGTAAGCATCATTGTTTGGTTGTATAAGCTTTCAAATTGTTGTTAGCAAAAGACTGAATAGGACTAAAAGATTCTGGTAATTAACGTCATCATCATATTACAGAGAAGCAAGTTTCACATACAGATAAAATATTTAACACAGAAGGCCATGGGGTTAAGAGTCCCATCAACTTACAAAAACCAAAATTCATTTTCTGAAGACTTCTTTTTACACCAATATCGACATACCTAGGAATACAGAAGGCATGACAGTTTCAGCTCATTCATTACCCAAAGCA
This sequence comes from Equus quagga, assembly GCF_021613505.1. Lineage (NCBI taxonomy): Eukaryota > Metazoa > Chordata > Mammalia > Perissodactyla > Equidae > Equus > Equus quagga. The sequence goes on from NC_060284.1 coordinate 38,804,403, forward strand.
ATTGCCATTACTAGGAACAGTCTTTGAGGTTGTTCACTATATGACAATATGTTTTGACTAAGCATTCAGGATTAGGGATAATTAAGCAAATATAAGCATATCAAAAGCTTTCAGATCCACCAGGAGTTCCTTTAGTGTTTTAAAGACACCCCGCTGAGAGAGGCAAGGCCCTCTAACTGTCTTCAACACAGTCTCATCAAATCCCCTCAGCAAAACTTCTAAGAAAATTGTATGTGAGCAATATTATGAGAATATTTTGGTACGATTTCATTGGGAGATTAAGTTCTCTATGGAGCGGCTCAAATCCTTAAATGCATTGCATTTTTATGTAGAAAATGGATAACACTCGTTATTCTTCTCCTTAAGGACGAAACAGAAAGAAAATGGGATACAAATTAACTCATTATGGTTTTATAACATCTAAAAGGAATAACTTCCTTAGAGAAGCTGCTGATAATCACTCGAATGTATTATGGAAATTTGTTTCTCTAGAGGTGGCAAACTAGTGGCCTGTGGACTGAATCTGGCCATCAGACACATTCCTCTTTGCTTGCACTGTATTTTAAAACATTGAGAGATGCCTCGTGAAAATTCAGATTTCATGCTTCTATCAAATGATCTGGCAACTCTGCACTCAGATAACTGCCTGACTGTGATCAGCCGGAGCTGAGCAGTGGCTGTCTCCTATGCACTGGACATGCTCTCTCCAGTTTACTCTGGTACCCTCCTATTCCCATTGCCAAGGCTTTGCCTGCTTTACACATTTATTTTACCAGCCTGGCTCTCATGGTTTTCAACCCCTTTTTCATTCATCCATCCTCGCTAGTCATCACTTACTATATTTCCGCTTCTAAAATTTCAAAAACATATTAATTCTCTGTCCTTCTCAGTCTTGACTAAATGCAGAGAATGAAGTAGCAACACATTCAAGAGTTTCAGTCTCCAAAAAATTAGAAAATAGGCAACTCAAAGCAAACAGCCCCACAGAGTCCAAAATATCTGGAAAACTTTAAGTGTTAAAATATTCAGCTGAAGAGCATTCAGTGTCTTCTGAGAACAGCATATGGGTAAGAAAATATTTTCTCCATTCCCACCCTCATGTTAAGTGCTGGATGTGAATTAACACAGGGTGAAATCTAGGAATCCCTCAAGATCAGAGCTTTTTCTCAAGTCCCATGTCACTCTTCAGATGTCATTAGATAATGTCTTACTTGAAAAAGCAAAGAAATGAAATATTCGCAATAAAAAGTGGTTTCTAGGGACAACCATAGGTCGGCACTAGGTAAAACCTAGAATCACCCTAGTATTCAGGGTCAGGAAACCAATAGGAACAGAAACCCTAGCACTGAACCAAAGCCCCTTCTGGCATGGATTTCTATAGGTTACACTAGTGTACCTCGTGTCTTTCACACTGGGAGTGGACTGTTTGTTAACATCCCTCCTCTACAGGCCAAAATTATAGCAGTTATTGTCATGAAATAAAGAGAACAAATATAATGGCCAGTAGAGGCATACGGACAATGAGAATTTCCTTTTATTGAACTTTGTATGTAAAATCATGCCAATTCAACCAATTTAAAAATTAAAATAAGTATTACAGAACAAAAAAGGTAATGGGTTAGTATTTTCTAATTACACTAATTTTTTTTAAAGGGGAAAACTTATACTTAATATTAGTCTGTACCAGTAATAGATAACAATATTATAGTGTCTATTAAGTAAATTTTAATAAAATCAAAACATCTGCTCACAATTTACCACTGATGTAACATTTTATTTTCTTGACTCTTTTTTTTAGTTTTAAAATAAATGGCTAATGGGACCGGCCTGGTAGCATAGTAGTTGAGTTCATGTGCTCTGCTTTAGCAGCCCAGGATTTGCAAGTTTGGATCCATGGCGTGGACCTACACACCGCTCAGCAAGCCATGCTGTGGTGGCATCCCACATACAAAATAGAGGAAGATTGGCACAGATGTCAGCTCAGAGTCAATCTTCCTCACCAAAAAATAAAAACTAAGTAAAACAAAATAAATGGCAAATAATTTTAAAGGAATAAGCCTCACTTTAAAATGCATTATTTAAATTCCATAAAATATTTCACAATATGGACTAAAATTTGCACTTGCCAAACAAAAATATTACACCTTACAATTTGCTTTCTGTTTCACTCTTTTAAATTTTAGACACAAACAAAAACTCAAAGTGGTCAGATAGGATGACAGAACTGAAGTAGCTCAGGTTCTCTTTCTTTGTCTTGGCAGATTACATACCCCCTATTGCCTGCACCAGCAACTTCCACGGCCCCAGTGACCCAGCCCCAACATTCTACCTCCATCCTGACAAGAATGCACCAGCAAGGCTATAAGAAGAACCTGAACAGCATTCCTGGTTAAGGCTTTGTTAAAACATAAAGTAAGACATATTAAAAATTTTAAGAGTTTGAGCAAAATTGATTTGAAAGGGGAGCACCAAACCAGAAGTGGTAAGGAGCACTCCACCCACAGGAGCTAGAGGAAAGACTCTTATAGAGAAGAGGTGGAAGCAAAGCAGGGATATCATTTGGTTGGCGATAGCTTAAGCATTTGCCTTATTTGGAAAAGCCTCGTGAGCTGCCTGTGATTGGTTGTCCTTAAATTTTGATTTCTTAACGTTGAGGCACTCACAAGCTTAGGTTTTGGTTTGCTTGGATAGGCTGCTAAGGCATTAGAATCACCTCAGTCTAATGGTGTCCTGTTTAACTAATTCAACAGCTTTCAGATAAGAATTAGCTCAACCTTGTCTGCTCCCTTGCCTAACTTGGATCTCAGGAGAAGGAGCAAAGTTGCATAACTCAGCCCTTCATTCTAGCTGTTAGGAGACTGAATGAGCAACAGGATTGAAAATAGAAAATGTGTGATAAGAAGAGGACATTCTAGACCCCATCCCAAAGCACTTCTAACTCAAGATGACCAAGCCATGGTCAGGAATGGAAAGGTATCAGGTACCATCTCAGCTTCTGAAGTCTTCCTGGCACTTCCTAGAACAGTGCTTTCCAAGCTTTATTTTGCACATGAATTATCTGGAATTCTGACTCAATAGGTCCAGGACGAGGCTATGATTTGCATTTCTAACAAACTCTCAGATGACACTGATATTTCTGGGCCCAGGACATGTTAAACATCAATGGTGTCTAACGTCTTACCTTTTCTATGATTCTTCCAGTAGTTGCCAAGGGGCTTTGGATAAATGTACTGTCTTGGTCTGTTTGGCCTACTATAACAAAGTATCATAAACTGGGAGACTTATAAACAACAGAAATTTATTTCTCACAGTTCTGGAGGCTGGAAGGCCAAGATCAGGGTACCAGCATGGTTGGACTCTGGTGAAGACTCCCTTCCAGGTTACAGACTGCCAACGTCTCACTGTGTCCTCACATGGTGGAAGGGGCTAAGGAGCACTGTGGGGTCTCTTTTATAAGAACACTAATCCCATTCATGAGGACTCCACTCTCATGACCTAAGCACTTCCCAAATGCCCTCCCCTCCTAATACTATCACATTGGTCATTAGGATTTCAACATATGAATTTTGAGGGGATACAAACACCCAGACCATAGCATGTATGGAACTTGAAAGCAGCAATTAAAGAGATAAAGAGAGAGAAAAATTGGGTGGTGGGATAAGTATAAGTCTGAGAAGCCACCCATGCAACAGTTGTAAATTGTTTAGATTGAACTTTCAAACATCAAAATAGTTGATCAGTAAACATGGTTACCAACGTCTGATAAAAACATTATGGTTTCAAATTTATCTTTTATTAAAGATCATTTGGTTTAATTTCCAGTGATTTTCAAAGATAAAAATTAAGTGATGCTAATGATTTCACAGTCTATTCTGTGTTATTCTGATTGTGAATTAATTCTAATGATAGTTATAGGTGATTGTTAGTAAGTCACATTTAGGCAATTGCTCATTTTAGATCACCCAAATCTATATAAATTCAAATAAATTTGTAGTTTATCAGTATTTATATATTAATAAAAATACAAATTTTTCAAAAAATTTTGACATAGTGCTTAAATGGATTCTTGGTACTCCTCAGAGTATGCAGGTTAAACAACTGATTTGTGATCAGTTCTATCTGTCTAATGCAATGGAGAGATTTCAAAGTCATTTCTTTAGTCCAGATTTCAGAATCAATCCCTTAGTATTCTTATGTCTTCCTTCCCTGCAAGGTAACCAATTTAAGTGAAATAAAGCGATTTTTAATGGAATAGACTTCAAATGACCCTATTTCCTGAAGAGGGCATTTTCATGAATATTTATTTAATCTCTTTTACTTTTCTCAGGTTTTATTTTAAATTATGTTCACCAGTATAACCTCAGGAGTTGAAAAATCTATTTTTTCATGAAGACATTAAATAATAAATATGTACCTGTTGCATAAGTTTCTAGGAGACTTCTATAACTTGCTTTTGAAAGATTCATCTAATGCCATTCAGCCACAAATAACAGATATACCTCCTCATTCCTTTGGATTTTTAAAAATAGGGTAACAAAAGAAAACAAGGCACATAGAGCTGATATACCTGAAAGATAAAGCCAAATAATTATATTATTTAGAAAGTTATCACAAATACAAAATATTGATATGTTCATGATGAAATGAGGAAATATGCATATATACTGAATGCAAAATTTTATCTATCTGAAATACATTAAAAAATGAACACTTTACATAAAAAGTTTGAAGATTGCTCATCCCACAGAGGAAGTTTGTGAAATTTTTGTACTAGCCTGGGCAAAAATAACTCATTTTTAGGTTTTTCTTACACTGGCTTTATTCAGAATCATTAAAATCTTTATTTAAATTCTAATTTGTCTTTTGAATGGCTGAAGATAATTCGTGAGTAAATTTGATCCATGATGATTCTTTTCCCAGAAAAGCACCATTATTTGAGCTAGTGAGAAGAAAAATATATATATTTTCTAAGAGAAATTCTATTATGATTCCTCCAAGACCTAACAAAGATAAAAAACGCAGACTCATGGACCCTAGATTTATAAAATTACCATTAGGTACAAGGGGCTCTGGCTGAGGCCCTCCTTTCTTTCCTGTATGACTGCTGCTAGGGAAATCCCCTCTTATACCTTCCAGGTTTAAATTCAGGACTAGTTCACCTTCCATAGAACTAGTGTTAAAAGTAATATTTAATAACGAGCTTTGTGAGAACTTCACCTGAAAACTCTAAACCACTTTTAACTACTCTGAACCATCACTTTGAACACTTTTAACATTGGAAGTATCAACACAAATAATCCATAACCAATCTATAAATCAAAATTGGGGTGAGATTATTATGAGCTAGATCTGAGGACCATATAGCCCGGGAGAGTCCTTTCACAAAGGAATGCAGCACTCCAAAGAAGTAGGATGTACAGAATGGTTATATACCATCAAAGAGCATGCATCACACGTGATTGGAACATCTCTTTTACAATAGTCATGAGATTGCTCTGCTGGCACAGCAATGCACACAGTAATTTGATGAACACAGCAGTTCAGTAGTCTCAAGGTGGGTGGTCACAAGATGAACACAGCAGGTCAGCAATCAATCCTTAGTTTAAGGAGAGATGCTTATCCTTAAGGAAATGCTAATGGGGGAAGTTACATCTTTATCTTTAAGGGCATTGTTCTTGTCTTTGGGACATAGTAAATACTTAAAGCAGATATACAATGCATGCTTAATGGTCATGTCAACCGCTTTTGGAAAAACAGGTTGAGGCTGAGTTAGTTTTACACCAAATGCCTTCCTCAGATACTTCAATACATCCTATTGCTTGTCATTTATTTTTCAGAAGCATTCTGAGCTTGAAACAAACTTACAAAAATTAGCACACAGCCTGTACATAGTTTGGGGCCTGCTAAGTTATTTAACTTCTGTTTTTCTCAGTTTCTACACCTTCTATCTATAGGATTACGTGAAATGGCTAGTGAATAGTGCCTGGCATCATGCCTGGTATATAGAAATCAGTCCATAAGGTAGACGAGTCCTCTCTTCTTCTCTCATTGTTCTCCCCACAACGCGATTCCGAGAATCCCAGAAACAGATGGCTGCTTGAAGTTGTTTATCATTATATTAAATAGTTCACCTGTCAATCTTAGATTTCAGAGCCAGAAAACACAAATGTGAATTTAGAGCTGATACTATCTGTGTGAGTCATAAATGTGCTCAGTTTCCTCATTAGTAAAATAAGAATAATAATACTCCGTACTCCACGCAGCTGTTGTGAAAAATCGAATGAGAAAAATATACGTGGAAGTGCTTTGTGAGCCAGTTAGGGTAACAATTATCATGAAAGCAAGGAGAAATCTAATTCTAAGTTCAAAGGTGAATAACTCCATTCAGAACATTCACTAGTGTCAAAAATTAAAAAAATAAAATTAAAACTTGCCCCTAAGCGAATTTCTGTCTTCATATACTTCTTTCTCCGAAAAACCAAATGCTGAGTGGAAAGGTAGCTCCAGCACTATAAAGCAGCACGGTGCCAGATCTATTTCAATGCAAAGCCTAGAATCAAATTGCTATTCCTCTTCACTTTGGTATTCCTTTCTCGGTGCTGTGGTTAAAGGCCACAGGCACCAAGTCTGTTCACCGTGGAATTGCCCATCAACCTTCTAAAGGAACCAAAGTACAGCAAAGTCTGAGCTTATTTTGTTTATAGGTGTAAGATCACAAAGGAACTGACTGAACAGCTCTTCATGTGAAAAAGTCCTAAGGCTTTTAGTTGACGGTAAATTCAATATGACCTTACTCCATGAAACATCTGAAAATAATACTAATAGCAGAATAACAATACTAATGATAATAGTTAATATTTATTGAGCACTTAACAGTATCCCAGGCATTGTCCAAAGATCCTCCCGTGCACTAATCTGTTTAATACTCCTAATAATACTGTGATATAGGTATTATCATTATCCCCATTTTCCAGATAAGTAACCGACAATAACAGCTACCATCGATTGCAAAATTATTTTGCAAATTAACCTATATGTTTTATATACCTTATTTCATCAAATTCTTAACTTAGTAATGTGGTCCATATACAAGAAATAAAAGCCAAGAACAGGACTATCATACACTAGAACTCAGATTCTATAAGTGTTTTTCAACAGAGGTGGACAGAGAACATTCAGAATGCTTCGGGAAATTTAGCCTCCCTGAACCCCAACCACTAAAGGTCAGCAGTGACCCTTCCCTAGACATTGTGACAACCAAAATATTTCACTCATTTCTCAGTTCTCTCTGGCGACAATCGTAGCCTTTTTTGAGAATGAAATTATAAGAATAATGGCAAAATAGTTCCTTGGATTTAGCTAGGAATGGATTTTGAATTTGTTCATTAATTCATTCGTTTAACAAATGTTTAATGGACCTACACTGTTTGTAAGGCAAATTAGGTATTGCTGTGTCGGAGAGAAGAAACATACACAAACCATGTCCTGTTTTCAGTTTATAAAAAGAAGTAAAACATAAATAGAAATAACCATTAAAGAAAGAAAGTGACATATACCATAAGACATGTGCAAATTAAAATGTTCTTGGAGCTTAGAGAAGAGTAGTCATTGCTAATTAGGGAGAGACCCAGAAGGTTCTATGGAAAAGATAAGGTTTAGGCCTGGGCTTTGAAGGAAGAGTAGACTTTGGTCAAGTAGAGTTTGAAATGAAGAGAATTCCTAGCAAAAGATCAACATAAGTCAAAATATAGATGTGCCAAAGTGTAGAGCATCTTGAGACACTATAATGCCATTATAGCTGAAGTAGTCTGGTGTGTGGAAGTTGGGGGAGGGTAGCAGGAGAAAATGAAGAGAAGATCAGAAGGAAAACCAAGGAGGATCATGAGGATCAAGCTAGAACAGTGAGGGAGAGTCACTGAACACTTTGAGTAGAGGGGAGCCAGGACAAAAATTGTCTTTTGGAAATATTTACCTGAGCTATATTAGAATGAACTAAAGAGGGCACAGTTTGGAGATAAAGAGATGTATGAGGAGAATTCTGCCTGTGTCCACAAAAAAATAAAACAAAACAAAACAGCAACAGAGGAAAAAGGAGTAGATTTGGGATATGTTGCAAAGATATGCCCAATCAACCCTTTGGCCACTGATTTTATTTGAGAGGGAAAGCTTCAATTACAGTGAGGTTTTGAGACTGGGTGAATTCATGGAGTTACTTATTTAACAAAAAATTATGGAATGCTTATGCCTATCCAGGCAAAGTACTATGTTAGGCACTGGAGACACAGAGAGAAATGATTCCCAGCCCTGGGTGAATAGAAGGGGATTAATGCCAGGTCCAGAAAAAAAAAAAAAAGTCAACATGAGGAGTACATGAGCAAAGATAGATGCAGTTATAGAAACAGTGAGTTTGAAGACCTGGCTGAGAATCCAGGAAGATGTGTCCAATAAATAGATAAGACTTGTCGCAATCCAGCTCTATCATCTCTTTGTGAAGTGCTTTCCTGACTCCTTCAACAAACATTTTTTTGAGGCTATCTATGTGCTTATCACTGCAGAAAACTCGGAGGATACAAATATCTAAGTGCTGTTGACTCTGCTAGATTCATATCTCTCTGATAGGTCCAACTTATTTATCCTCCCAAAATTACCTAATTCGGGCCTCCATCTCCTCTCAATTAATGTATCAGTCTAACCAGTCCCTTGCCTGTAGTATTAACCCTCTGTAAATCTGTTATCTTTACTGGACCCTGAGTGGTTTTCTAAAGCATAAATCTGATCATGTCCCTCCCTTGCAAAACACCTTTCGGTGGTTCCTCACAGCTTGAAGAACAAAGTCCAAATTACTCAGCATGATACACAACTCCTGACTCCTGCTAACCTCTCCAGCATTGTCTCTCAACATGATTCTCCTCCCACACTAGGCTTTAGTCACACATTCAGATCTTCAACTATGCTGTCCTCTCCCTCACTACCAGGTCTTCTAGAATGATGTTCCTTCTGTACGGACTACTCTATTTCCTTCTTCATCTGCCTGACCACTTTTCATCTTTCGGTTATCAAGTTAGACATCTCTCCTCATACACCAAATCACCGATACAATGTTCTTATAATGTGCTTTCATAACACACTATATTTCTCCAATCATAACATTTATCATACTACCTTTTTATTTCTCATTATTTCTTAAGTGCCTGTCACCTACTGGACTGTAAATATCATGAGGACAGGGGTTATCTTTATCTAATTCACAATTGCATCACTAATGCCTAATAGCACCTCAGACATAGCAAGTAATTGATAAATATTTATTAAATTAATGAAAGGGGTTTATACTCTAATATAATTAAACACTGCTTTTTCTACCAATGAACCTACTATATATGGTACTATTATCCTCATCCCAACATAATTGCAATTATTTGTTATGTATTCATCCAATATATCATGAACTTCTTGAAGTCAAGGATCGCCTTTGATAATCTCTGCATGCCTTGTATCTCCCAAGCTGACTTTAACATGGTAGGAACTCAATAAATTTTTTCTAAGTGAAAAAGTGAATAAAAACCAGTGCTTTACATATGCTATCGCATCTAATTTCCCAGGCAACCCTCTGTTATATTTATAGATGAGGCCTCTGATATTTTTGCAACTTATCAGCAAAAGACTATTTTCTAAAATTGTAGATAGACATCATAAATTCACAATAGTTCATATCACTAACTTCCCCAAGATACTCACTCCAAACAAGTCCTTTCTATGTTATTCTGATAGATTAAAACAGATACCCGTTGGGCAGAATACAGACCGACTTCCTAAGAGCTACTTGGGGTGCTAATTAAACATACAGATTCCAGGGCCCCACCCAGAACACTTGTATCAAAATCTTATGACTAACAAAGTTTGAGAAGTACTAGAATAAAAGAGTTAAAGAATTCTCACTCACACTGACCTGAAAGATTCATTTCCTGTAATGTAACAAAAATCCAAACTGTTGTCCTTGACAGAATTATAATCACATCTGTTCTCAGGAATCTCTATTTTAGGATCTGGGCATATTTCAATTACCAGTTAAAGAACAGAAACTCAAAAAAAAAGTTGCATTCCTTGAACGCTTCTTACATAAACGTTGTTCTGTCTTTATTCTCTAAGGCAATCACATTTTTTACATTATTTAGTAATGCATTGTCCCCTTGCAGGAGCATGATTGATCCTTTGATAGGACACGGAGCCTGTGCTGGGAAGAGGATGTATTTACTGTCTAAGGATGTCCACATTTAGAAAGATGCAACTGATGAGGCAAGTGCTGCCCAGATTAATAGGTCACCAAAAAAATGAGAAAACTTAGCTTATTCAGAGTTCTCTCAAGAAAGACCTTTGGATTTTTATTTTGAGGTTCATCATTTAAAATGTATTTAGCGCAACTGAATGATCAAATTGTCATGTTTTTATAAGGATATATATTTATAACAAAATGTAATTATGGAACTGGGTGGGAAGTTCATTTATCTATCAATAATAGAAGCTCAATAATAGAAGCTTCAACTATGTGAGAATATACCATTTCTTCTTTGTTCATTTGAATATGTTATGAGGGAAACACCTCTTGGTGGTTGGAAATTCATTGATCACAAAGGCTCACATGACTATTTTATGATCTGTGATCCTGAGAATGCCGTGTCACCACTGTTTTCTCATTTACTGTGTTAATGAAGGTTCTTATGACTGTAAGCAATAAAATGCAACTCTCACTTACTTCAACAAAAAGGGAATTTATTGAAAGGATGTTAAGAGATCTCACAGATTTCAAGGAAGAGTTCAAAATAAAAAGTAGGTTAGACACAGAACAAGTCACAGAATTTCAGTAGCAGCTCATGCTGTCATTAATGTATCTCAAAAATCAGCTCGGTCTTATTGTCTCAAAATTTTAAATTCTAAAGAAGCAGAGAAGTTTCTTGACCCATTCCTCTTGCAGCATGATTGCATTGAAAGTAAAGATTTTTGTTCACCAAAAATACTATAGAAAAAGTAAAGAAAGAGGTTATAGAATGGGAAAAGATATTTGCAACGTCCAAAACTGACAAGGTATTCATAATCAGAATACACCAGGAACTCATGTAAATTAGCAAGAAAAAAAAAGTGACCCCGATAGCAAAATGGATACAAATAACGCAGAAGAGAAAATCCAAAAATTCATGAAACATGTGAAGAGATGCTAAAATGTTCTAGTAATCATAGACATGCAAATGAAAACCACAACAAGAAGTCAATCTAAACCTATTAGTTCAGCAAAAATTACAAAGGCGGTAATGCCAAGTGTTGGCAGTAATGTGGAGCTGTTGGAACCTTCAGGCACTATTGTTGGGAGTGCGAACTAGAGCAGCTATTCTGAAGAACAATCTGGCTCTACCCAGTCAAAATAGTATGTGTACAACTTGTCATTTCCAGTTCTATTTTGGATATATATCCCTGAGAAGTTGGTACAGAAGTCCAAAGGGAACATGTATAAGGATATTCCTTGCAGTGTTATTTTGTGGAGGAAAACTTGTGTGTCCATCACTGGAAGAGTGATAGGGGCAATGTTTTGAATGCACAGTATGGAGTTCAAAGCACAGTTAAAAGCAACAAGTTAGATGTAATCATAGCAATATGGATAATCTAAAGGCATTGCTCAGGGTGAGAAAGAGAGGCTGAACAAAATATATTACATAATGCCATTTATGCTAATTAAAATTACATACTAAAAAAAACAACAATATACACTTTGCAAGACTGCATGCAAACAAAAAGACACATGTTGTCTACATTCGAAATTTTGCCTATGACAGAGAAAGGGGGGAAAATGGGAGTTGGAAATGGAGATACAACGGAATCATTAAATAACCGAAACAAGAGAGGGGACTTGTATGGATCAAGGATGATATTGAACTATGAGATAAGTAGTTACCATACTACTCACCACATGGCTATGTATTTATATATGTTTTATTAATGTGAATCTGATTAAAAATAAAAATAGAAGTCCACATAAATGCATTATATAGATTATCTGAAGAAGAATCTCGGTTGAAGGGCAAGGAAGGTGAATATGAACACGGATTAAAAATAGCTACTCTCAACTTTTGAAAAATTTTGTGATTCACCATTCTTTTTACTATTGCAATGCATTTTACAGTGTTCTTCTTTTATTAACACAATTTCCTAAAACCCCATTATAACTAATTTCAACTGTACAACTGTGTACACATTGTCTTTCCAGCCTGATCTTTCCTTTCATTCTTGTTGACTTTTACATGCATGTCATGACCCATTCAACTTTCAGTCTTAGTTTGTGGCCCCTCCATGAATCAGCCAACAGCTTCCTCCATCCTGCATTATTCATGCACAAGCTTGACCATATCCTAGACTTCATTGTCACGTGGTTTTCTTCTTTACAGGCCTCTAATAACTTCTTTACAATGTACTCTCCCATTCACTAAACCTGCTATTTTCCATTGCCACTGAGACTCTAATAGCTCAAGCACAGGTTATTAAGAACTTCGATTACAATTGACCCCTTGATAGTATAGTCACCTAATTCTTCAACATCTAAAATCTCACCACTTCTCTCTTAGCAGATGGTCTCATTTCAGACTTTATTAAGGACATTGAGCTCCATAACCACCCTGCACTTCAATTCCCCAAATGTTGATCATCATCCCTATCTACTCATCTTTTTCTCACCTTCACATGAACAGAGATCTTTCTTCCTATCTAACTCCTCCACATCAGTCATAAATCCCAACCCTTTTCAATTCGTGAGAAACTTTGCTTCCATATTTATCTCATTTTTCCTAGAAGCTCCAGTTTCTCCCTCTTCAGTGGGTCCTTTCTCTTTCGTCAAGCATGCCTAAGTCTCCTCTCATCTTGGAAACAACCTTTGTACTGAAATCATCCCTTCCATCTTAAATCTCTTTCTCACCGATCCTATGGAAGCACTGACAATATTTATTAAATGAGGCATTGAAACACATATCATCTTGCATTGTGGCTTAATAATTTTTTATTTTGGATAATTGTTTCACTCTCTCTACCCTCTCTGCCCAACCCTACACTCACACACATATATCAGGTCACATACAATTGATTTCCTAGACAAACTGCAAACTCTTCATTACAATATTAGAAACAATTACGTTCACTCTGGACATATCCTTTCAATAGCAAAGATCCAGAAATATAAATTATTTACAACTCTTGCCTGAATAATTTCCACTGCTTCCTAAATGAATTCTCTATCTCTGCTTATCCCCACTCTAACTGCTCGCTTTCTACAACACAAATATCTGTATTTCTCTATTGCCTAGAAAATAAAGTTCATCTCTAGCAGGACATGCAATCCTTTAGCATAACATATAATCTTTTTCAAAAATGTACCCCTAACCCTTCTTTCCAGTTTTGTCTTCTATCTAAACCCTTCTTTCCTATGTGTTCCATGTCCAAGACATTTCAAACTATTTGCATTTCCTAAAAGAAACCTGCTGCCTTTTTGTTTTATTTTCATGCTTTCTACATTCTAGTCAAGCTACCTGGAATGTGTGTTCTCATCTCTACCTGCTAAATTCCTATTCAGACTTTAAGATCCCTCTCAAATATTACCTCCCTTGTGATTTTTACAGGCATTAAGGTGAATAGTCGTGCTCTTTCTGTTCCCATGGCCCTCTGTCAGCACCTTGTAGTTCTGCTATCATAACACTCATCACACTGTAGAGTCATTACCTAAGGAATATCGGCCTTCACTACCAGAGTACAGCTGAAACAGTCTACCTTATTTACCACTGGACCACGAGCACCTAAGTCACTGCCTATTATATAACAGTCTGTAAAGATTTGTTGTGTGAATAGAAGGAATAAATGAATTAGTTGTATTCATCTTTATATGTCTTCCAATTCTTCTACTACCCACCAAATTGTTCCAGAGCAATAGTTAGTGCTTAAGAAAAGGTTGTTGAGTGGATACATAAAGAAGTAAATGAATGAATGAAATCTTCCATTTTCCTTTGCTTAGGTCTTATCAAACCACCCCTTCTTCCATTTAAATTTGTTGTTAACCATTAAAATTGGTAAGAGATTGACGTCTCTTAGCTTTATGGGTTCTTGACACATTCAAAAGTTGTTCAATATTATTTAAAATATATTTATAAATCTATTTTAGAATAGTTTACTTTTTATTGTTATTTTATCAGAGGCATAGGAATACATTAATCATTAATTTTGTCCATGAACATTATCATCATTGGTCACTGATGCCCTTTTAAATGTTACTTGTTTGCTTACTTACTGAATAGAATTCTATGAACCCATCAAACCACCTAAAAATAGAATATTACCAGTGACTTATATCTATCTCTGCGTTATTTCTTACTCCACATCTCCCCTTCCCCGCTGTGCCAGTGTCATCTCTATACCGAATTTTGTTTTTATCATTCCCTTGTTGATTTTTTTCACCTTTATTGCATATAGATGTGTACTTGCTTTTGAACTGTATAAAACATGTGTCATACTGCATATATTCTTCTGGGAATTCCTTTATTCCCTGAGCATTATACTATGAAGAATCAGCCAATTTGTGTTTTTCCTATAGCTATAATTTCTTCTCCTCTGATGGTTAAAATCCATTGTATTGCAATTGCATTATCAGTTACAGGAGAGCAATGCCTCCTCTCTGAGAAGTCCCGGTTCCCTCAGACATGTGGGCCTCAGACCTCTGGGTCCTATAAACACTTATACAGTAATAAAATTAGCATATTTTTAGGTTGAGACTTAAGAAAGGATATATCTAAACTCTAAGCACCTTGTCCATTGATTCATTTTTTTAAAATAATGCATAAAATTTAAGCATATGAGTCTGCAGCTAGCTACCCAGGTACATCCAGGATTACTCTATGGCTCACTAACAAGAACACAATCTTTTCTTGTCTAATTTGTTCATTCAGGAAACATTTTTTTTTAGCCTGCTTACTGTGTAGCTGGCACTGGTTACAATGCCAGGTTCTCCTTTTGTTTGGTCATTTTCCTGACATACCTTTCACGAACCAATCACATAAAGGATGAATTCTGCTTATCAGGAACCCAGTGTGCAGTGGTTGATATATAATTCTCACCAGCCAATAGAAAATGATTATAGCATGAGACACAAGCAGAGGAGGCAGCAGCAGTAATAGGACGCCACAGAGGTAGAAGGCAGCAAAGTGTTAACAGCGAAGGACACAGGCCTGAACACCTGGCTCTGCCATTTTTCGTCTGAGTGTTCTTGAGCAGATGACTTAAACTCTCCGTACCACTGCTTGTTCACCTGTATAATGAGACCAACACCAGCACTGACTTCCCAGGGTTCTTACGAAGATTCAATGATTTAGTATTTACAAATATCTTAGAAAAATGTCTGTCGCATAATACAAGCCAGTATAAGTATTTGATAGGTAAACAAATGATTTTACTGATATTTTCTATTTGCTTGCTTCTAACTTTAGCTGAATTTTGCTTCCCTTTAAAAATCAACAACAGGGGCTGGCCCTGTGGACTAGTGGTTAAGTTTGGCGTGCTCCTCTTTGGCGACCTGGGCTTGGCTCTGGGCGCAGACCTACACCACTCGCCAGCGGCCATGCTGAGGCAGCAACCCACATCCAAACAGAGGAAGATTGGCACAGATGTTAGCTCAGGACAATGTTCCTCAAGCAAAAAGAGGAAGATTGCCAATGGGTGTTAGCTCAAGTCAAATCCTCCTCCAAAAAAATTCCAAAAAAATAATAATAGCAGTCTGTTGGCATTCTTTCTTTGAGAGTCTTTTCTGTGGGAAACCATGATATTTTATTCAATATGGCAACTCTGGTATAAGACCCTGTTCTTGATCATTATGGGTTAGAATTTCATTTTGCATATATGTAAATTTCAGATGAGGACATTGTGTTGATCTAATTCATTCACAAAATCATGCAATAAATATTTATTGATGTCTTACTTTATGCAAATAACTGTGCAAGTGCTTTAGCAAATGTAAAGATGAATCAGACATGGGGCTTGACTTTGAGCTGCTTACAATCTAGTAGCAAAGATGACATGTAGGTGTCATAAGAGAAGTGAAGGTAAATTGTAATGGGAGATATTTTACCCAGCTAGAGGTACCAAGAATTTCTGATGAGGATGCAATTGATGTAGACCCTGAGGGGTGAGCAGAACACGCAAAAGAAGAAGGGCATTTCAGTGTGATAGAACACAGGATTGTGTAACCAGGCAACAAGCTAGTAAAGTTTGACTTTAGTATAGGCTGTAAGAATAAGTAAGGCTAAAAAGGCAAATTAAGACTAGATTGTAATAGCAACCATCATTGAGTCTATATCAAACTTCCGGCACTGTGTTGACTGTTCTGAATATATTATCATATTTAATCCCCACAATAACCCTGTGATTAGGTATTAATATTATCCCATTTTATAGATGAAAATACTGAAGATAAAAGAGTTAAGAAGATCCCTAATTTCCCACACTATCAAGTAAGAGACTTGAGTTTTTGAATCAGGTAAATCAAAGACTAAGATCTCAGCTGAAACAGTAAACAGACTGCCTGGAATTAATTTTGAATTAAGATTTTTCATTTTCATTTCAATTTTTCATTTGTGTCATAATTAAGAGCCAAGAAAGGAAAGATTTGGGTTCTAAATAAGTAAATATTAAAATCCTTGCTATGCAAAGAGATACTATTTGGAAAAAGGCTCAAAGCCCACATAAAAGGAATGTGTATCTCAAACACTTTTATTGTCATTAACTCCTTGCACACTCAGATGGAGATTATAATGCAGGGTATTCCGTTAAAGGGAGTGTTCTTGGCATCAACGGATGTGGAAGGGAGAGAGGAAGGAAGCAGAACTGGGTAGAAGGAATTGTTCTATAATGAAGTCTCAGCAAAGTCCTCAGCCCACCTCATGGGGAGCTCTGCCACTGAGATGGTTTCTCAGAGTTATTCCTAGTTGAGTTGAGGGGGCTATAAGACTTTGTACCCACTTGTTCACCAGTCATTGGATAAAATCCACTCCTGGAAGGGAGTATGACCTTTGACAAGTCAAAACTCTTCAGTCTAGGCATTCTCAAAAGTGGCTGATGATGGGGGCCCATCTGATAGCAGCACTCCCCGAGAATAAGTCCTTCGTTCCTGAAGAAAGACCTTCTGGAAGAAGGCTCATCACAGTTTCCACCACAGGTAATAGATTAATCCCTAAATCTCAAAGATTTAAACTAGGAGAAGTTAATTTCTTTCTTCCATAAAGTCCAATTGGTGTCTATGCCATCGTTCAGGAACCTAGGGTCATTCTATCTGTCACATTCAAGACTTCAGCACCCTCTTCATTCTTCCAGCAAAAGGGGAAAGAAAGAGTAGAGGATTCCGTAGAAGATTTCCATAAACCAAGCTTGGAAGTGACATATATTACTCTTGCCTGCATTCCAAGGGGCAGAATTCAGTCACATGAATTACTTACCTAAGGGAAGCTAGGAAATGTAGTTAATCTGTGTACTCAGGAAGAAGGAGAAACATGTTCTGAAACAACCAGCCAGTCTTTGCCAGAAGAACTTTCTTTATACTAAATTTTCTGTCTGTCTATTGTACTAAGCAAGGTGCTTTCCAGACCATTCAGCATGGAATTCCGTACACATGGAACTCCTCAGTAGTGAATGGCATCTTTGAGATCAGGCAGTTCTAACAGCTGACCTCGCCCTAGACAGAACTTACAAAATGTGCAAGCACATGATAACAGGGTCAAAATAATTGACCAAAAGTGCACCTTTCTTGTGGTTATTTATCTCAAGTCACTGTTTTCCTTCTTCCAACTTTCTCCCTCCAAAAGAATAATACTTTAAAACATTTGGTCTATTTACAGTAATATTCTATTGCAAAGATAATCATATTTTTCTTCTTTCAGTTAAACTCTTTAGAATCTGGGGCCAAGAGTCTAGAGAAAAACATCAGCAGTGCTTGTGTTCAAAATGTTACAGTATACACCACTGAAAATTCTTCAGTAAATTAAGGGCAAGAAGCAGTTTTCATGGCAAAAACATAGTAAATACTACAATTTTATATTCATAAAATTCCAAGTTTTTAATAAACATTTATCCTAAACTCAGCAGGAAAAGGAATGTGTTACCTACTTTTTGGACTTATCTCTAGCTCAGATGGGCTGGCGTACAATAATCTACCATGCTGGCATGCTTATTTTCTTAAGTTATACGATACAGCTACTTCTCTCCCTCACTCACATTGCTATATTTCTAAAACAACATCCTGACACTTTTTACCCTCTATTTGTATCATTCCAGTACTTTCCTCTTCCAACTGCAGCATGAAACGTGCATTAACAAGTGTAAGACATCTGGGGATTATTTCATACATGGAGACCAGCACCGCACTAAAAGCAACGGGAAAAACTTAAACTTGTTATTGCTCTTTCTGCCTGAACAAACTTTAAGGGCAGACTCTTAGGTCCATCCATGGCTACCTTCTAAACCCTCTACCTAGGGGCAAATCATTTCACCTTTACACTTTTCAGTATTCTTATCTGTAGAATAGGGATAATGATAATGTGATATTGTGATTTATAATAAGAAATATATCTTTGGTCTTTGTCCTTGTTTCTGGCACAGAGCTCCTAAAACATTAGAATTTCCAAAGTGATGAGAGCATAAAGGTGTCTTTTGTTATGTTAATGAGGTGACTTTTGGAAATCATCTAAGGATGGGGGCTTGCTGCCAGGGGACCCAAACATGTGATGAGAGGGTTGGAACTTTCAGTCTCACCCCCCTCCACCTCCTGGTAGAGGAGAGAGGCTGGAGGTTTAATCAATTGCCAATGGCCAAGGATTTAATGAATCATGCCCGTGTAATGAAATCTCTATAAAAAAAAACAAAAGGATGAGTTCGAAGGACGTAGGGTTGGTGAACACGTGGAGATGCGGGGAGAGTGGTGCACCTGGAAAGAGCATGAAACTCTGTGCCCTTTCCCCATACCTTGCCCTATGCATCTCTTCCATCTGGCTGTTCCTGAGTTATACCCTTTTACAATAAACTAGTGATCTAGTAAGTAAAATGTTTCCCTGAGTTCTCTGAGGCACTCTAGCAAATTAATCAAACTCAAGGAGGAAGTCCTTGGAATCTCCAATCTATAGCCAGTCAGTCTGACTGGCTATAGCCACAGGTGACTACCTGGGCTTGAGATGAGAGGGGCAGTGTTGTAGCACTGAACCCTTAACCTGTGGAACCTGACACAATCTCCCAGGCGATAGTGTCAGAATAGCGTTGAATTGTAGGATGCTTAGCTGGTGTCTGCGAATTGCTAACTGGCGTGGTGGAAAAAAAACCCTTCCCACACATCAGAATTGGTGCCCAGAACCTTTTAGTTAACCATCATACAGAGTTGTTGGGGATTCTTGGTAATTAACACTCATTATGTGCCTGGTACTGTTCTTAGTGATTTACTCATATTTAATTCTTACATACTTTTATTGCATGAGGTGGGAGCAATTACCTCCCCTCCCATTTTATAGATGACAAAAGTGATGCCACAGTTCAAACTGATAGTGTGGGCAGGGCCAGAATCTGAATCCAGCCAGTCTGACTCCAGAAATTACACTTTCAACCAATATGCTATATGCTAAGAATTGAAACTATTTGACTCAGGGTCACTTAAAACATCCCTGTTGAGGAAAAGTCACTCTGCTTTACAGGATGGAAACTTAAGTGACATTCACTAATTACTTGTCCTACACCTGTGCTGTTGCTTAAATCTTCGAGTTGATATCAGCAATGGAAAGTCTGAGTTCAAAATCCTTTCAATTCTCCAATAATAATGATGATGATAATAATCCATACAACTAAAATTTTACCATCAGACTCAGTTTATTCTCCTAGCAAATAATCTGTATGAATCCAACAGGTAATGTTAAGATTGATTTCTTTAAAATTGAAACAACTTGTGTAAGCTATTTAAATATTAATGCTATAGGGATAACAAGTCAAATCAATCATGGTTCAACGACATGAAAAAAGTCTTCAAGAATGGAAGTTTTGAATGAGAGAATTATTTCTTTCTAAATACACTTTCATTTTCAAAGTACTCTTTCTCTGTGACCCCTCTGAAGTGAAAGATAAAATCCAACCCTTTGATTAAAATTGTCACTTTTCAAAACATAGGAAACTGGAGGCATCTTCTATTTTTGTTATTAAATACACCATTCTTAAAAATAACTTTTCATATTTCTATAGCTCACTTTTCTAAGATACTCAAGCCAAGACACGTGTGGTAATAAATTTGAAAATGTCACATGACAAAGTATTTAAATTTAGGATTTCATTGGTAAAATACCTCAGAGACTCTAAAAGTCCTCTTTATCTGGTACTGGCTCTGAGAAAACCTGGAATGGAGTATTAGACAATAGCCACGTGGAGGAAGGAAGCTACGGCTCTGCTTGTTTTGAACACCAGTGCTCTGACCGCTAGGATTGGGACCAGGAATTTTTAAAGGAGGGTATCTAATCTTCTTGAGTGACGTACAGTGGCCCACCACAAACCTTAACTGCTGCTATAGATCTTGGCCACAAAGAAGTTGTTTTCCTGTCTTCAGATATCTCATAGCACTTTCATTCTTCGTATTAAAATTCTTATTGCATTCTACACTGTATATTTGTGAATTTCCTGTATCTTCCCTAATGAATTAGAAATGCCTGAAGAGAAGTGATCAAAACTTCTTTATCTTTGAGTCTCCACAACACTTAGCAGATACTAATCATTTGTTGAATGAATGAATGAATAGATGGATGGTGTGTGCATGCCTGTAAAATGATAGTCTTTAGGACTATACTCTAGTCAGGTTATGTATATCTTTCTCATAAATACGGAGTCAGCATATTCATAAGCTGGGGACTCTGAGCCTATTCCTGATAACACATCACTAGCTACCATTATTGAGTCGCCATGTGTCAGGCAATGTCTGGATAATCATCACAATTTACAATCCTCACAAAAATCTTTCAAAATAGGAGTATTATCCCCATTTTGTTAATGGAAAATAGATACAGAGAGGCTATATACCTTGCTCGCATACAACTAGTAAACAACAAACTTTAGTCTAAACTCAAAGTTTGTGGTCTTAAAAAGGTGTCTTACATAGTTTTTTTCTCAGAGTACATTATTACTATCATATTTATAATGTAATAGACATAATGTATGACAATTAACACAGTGTCAATAAAGTACTTGCACACAGTAGGAAGATAAATGTTCTATGATCTCAAACCATTCTTTTCTTGTCAGCAGTTTTTTTTTCTTTTTTAAAGATTGGCACCTGAGCTAACAACTGTTGACAATCTTCTTTTTTTTTTTTCTGCTTTTTCTCCCCAAATCCCCCCATTACATGGTTGTATATTTTAGTTGTGGGTCCTTCTAGTTGTGGTATGTGGGATGCTGCCTCAACATGGCCTGATGAGCGGTGCCATGTCTGTGCCCAGGATCTGAACCGGCAAAACCCTGGGCCACCGAAGTAGAGGGTGCCAACTTAACCACTCAGCCACGGGGCCGGCCCCAGTTGTGTTTTTTTAAAATTATTTTCTTAAATTATTTCTTTTTTTGTTTCTCAAAACTCAGAGTATCACTCACCATTCCTTCTTTCCAAAAATATATGCAGAAGTTTTACTAGCCAAAAAGGAAGTAAAGTTCTAACTTATCAACTGTGTCGTATAAACTATATTGATAAGCTATGGTGTATGATGAGGACTTTAGGCCTGAGGCTGAAGTGGGGTTTCCTATCCTTCCCTCCTTAATTGAAAACAGCAAGGCTCAAAGGATAGGCCCAATCTGACTTATCTGACGTGGCCAGCGGAGAAGCTGACATGCAGAGGAATTAGAGAGAAGATTCTGCTGAGAGGTACTTCCTGCAAGGCAATCAAGAGAGCCTGCTATCCTCGGGCTCAGCTAGTTTTGTGGAGTCCATTACATGCCTCCAAGCTTAGTGATTTCTCCCACCAGTAAACTTTAGTCCAGTGAAATTCTTAGATCATGAGGAATCAGGTAAGTCACTCCTCTCCTCTATGGACAGGAGAAAGTAGAAGACAGAGAGGGAAGTTGTAGGTTCTGGTTTCAGTTCACTCTTCTAAGAGCACAGGAATAAGAAAGCAAAATGAGAAATTCCCTCCCACCCCAACCCATGTAGCCTATAAGACCAATATGTAATCTATTTACACTTCAGATCTCACTTTAGGTGTCACCCACTCAT
Organism: Equus quagga; assembly: GCF_021613505.1. Taxonomy (NCBI): domain Eukaryota; kingdom Metazoa; phylum Chordata; class Mammalia; order Perissodactyla; family Equidae; genus Equus; species Equus quagga. Next base: position 38,826,694 of record NC_060284.1, read on the forward strand.
CCTGAACACAAAATCGAAACCAGCTCTCACTCCAACCACATTGCCCCCATTTTATTTCCTTCATAGCATTTATTACTAACTAAAATTATTTTGTTCATTTATTTTTTCCTTGCTTATTATCTAAATTTTGCCATTAAAATATAACCTCCACAAAAGTAGGGACTTTTCTTCAAGGACTTAAACAGTGTCTGGCATCTAATGAGTATTCAATAATTAACTTTCAAATGAAAAATGCGGTCTTACTCATATGCATATATGTCCGATCTCATCACTGAGATTGCTTGTTGTTTTGTGGCCAAGAGCCATGTCTTATATTTCTTTCAATGTATCCACAGAATTTGCCACTTGGTGAGAATTTAATAAACACTTTTTTCTTGTTGATATATTTGTACAAGATTTTCAACAACTTTTTTGATGGACTCACAGTCTTTTTCTATTAACTACTAAATACTTTTCTCAATAAGAGAAGTGTCTGATAATTTTCACTCAAATTAACAAGTCTGCAGTTAAGTAATAAATTACTGGAAATAAATGGCTTTCCTCAGGCCACACAAGTCTTCTGGGAAGAGGGACACTAATGAGCTTCTCTTAAGAAAATAAATAGCCTTCCATGATTCATCCTCACCTGTTACTATGAAATCATAGCCCCATGAAATATTTCTCTCAACAAGTAAATTTTGTTTTTTCCGATAGAATCTATGAGGTTTTTTCTTAATTAACAAACTCTATTTTTTAGGGCAGTTTTAGATTTACAGAAAAATTAGGCAGAAAGCACAGAGAGTTTCTGTATATCCCTTATCCCATCCCCCTGAACAGTTTTCCCTATTATTAACATCTTGCATTGGTGTGCTGCATTGTTCTAATCGATAAACCAATATTGATACAGTATTATTAACGAAAGCCCACAGTTGACATTACGGTTCACTTTTCATGTTGCATAGTTCTATGGGTTTCAACAAATAAGTAATATCATATATCTATTCTTACAGTATCACACAGAAAAGTTTCACTGCACTAAAAATCCCCTGTGTGCCACCTATTCATCCCGCCCTCCTAGATAGAATCTAGGTTTGAAGTAATGTTCGTCAATAAAATCTATTGTCTGCTGTCATGTGATGGCTTCTTTTTTCTTCTCCTGTTTCTTCTTCCCTCATGCAGGTCTGTGGTCACAGGCTGCCTCACACCACAAGCATCCAGTGCCAACATGGGGCACTGCCCTACACAACTGAAGCTCCATGGCCTCTGCACACCAGAGCCCAACAAAGTCTTGATGATCTTTGGAATATAGAAGGCACCAGGTATTCCATGCCTCTGTCCTTTCCTTGTGTTATATTTTGTCATATGTGGACAAGAGTGATGCTATTATCCCCCAACATCTTAAAGAATCTTTAGTAAAATCACTTTTTCGAGTAACATTTGCTACACTTTATGTCCCTAGTACTTTATGTCCCTATGCTGCCTCAACATGGCCTGATGAGCGGTGCCATGTCCGTGCCCAGGATCTGAACCGGCAAAACCCTGGGCCACCGAAGTAGAGGGTGCCAACTTAACCACTCAGCAACGGGGCCGGCCCCAGTTGTGTTTTTTTAAAATTATTTTCTTAAATTATTTCTTTTTTTGTTTCTCAGAACTCAGAGTATCACTCACCATTCCTCCTTTCCAAAAATATATGCAGAAGTTTTACTAGCCAAAAAGGAAGTAAAGTTCTAACTTATCAACTGTGTCGTATAAACTATATTGATAAGCTATGGTGTATGATGAGGACTTTAGGCCTGAGGCTGAAGTGGGGTTTCCTGTCCTTTCTGAAGAACAAGACTCATGGGGGAACTGAGCCCAGCCATAATTCTAAAGGCCTTGACATCCTGAGCGGCAAAAGGATTGGGTGCCATAACCCAGGGCTCAGCCAAAGTTTTCTATCAAGGGCCAGATAATAAACAGTTCAGGCTTTGAGAGGCTCATATAGCTGCTGTCACATATTCCTCTTTGGTTTTGTTTTGGTTTTTCTTCAACTGTTTAGAAATGTGTAAACATCCTTAGTTAGTTTGAGGGCCATATAAAAACAGGCCAGAAGCCAGATTTAGCCCATAGTTTGCCAAACACTGCTCTAGAGTCAGACCAATCTGGGTTTGATTCTGTCTCTGCCGCTTATTAAATATATACAGACACATTTGATCTCTCTGAGTTTCCACATTTCTAAAGATGAATAGTAGCTCTCACCTTAATAGGATAGAATGGAGATTAAGCATAATAATGCTAACAAAGCTCTTAGCATCACACCTGACACTTGGTAAGCACTCAAATGTTACCCATTGTGATTATCATTTCTCAGAAGGACATCTCCCTAACCACTGGCTCTTTATTACTGACCAAGCTTGTCTGACTCCCTTTGCCTTTAGGATAAATTCTCTTGTATGAGCTTCTTGATTCCCTTATGCAAATCGAATCTTTATGGACCTTCCCATCCTTCTGCCAGATATGTTCCCATGTGTTTAGTTCCACTATGGAATGTGCGTAGACATAGGCTAAGACCCTTCCTACAAAAATGAAAGTAGGTAGTAATAGACAGATGCACATCACTAATCAATACACGGGCAGCAAATTATCCAATAGTGAACAGACCAGTTCCATTCTGAATGCCCCAATGACACCTGAATGTGCCAGTTTGCATAAATATTGGGGCGAGTTATAGCTACATCTCATTATGTAATTTCTTGCTGATCTTAGGTACTACCCCAATCAGTTTCTAGTGAGAAAAATGCTCATTTTTTCTTGGCACAAACTGCAGTGTTTCAATTCAACAAATATTATTGGACATCAATGTTGTAAAAAGCATTGTTCCAGGCATTATAGGGGAAACAAAGATAAACAAGACACAGATCTTCCTTTAAGGAAAAAGGAAAAAAGACGACGGGTGCACAGATAGGTGTGATAGAAAGTGTTGTAAAAGAGGCACAGAAATGAGGGATGAGAGAACACCACCAGGAGTTTGCGTTGCTTCTCTAAGCAATCAAAAATGGCTGCACGCAGCTTTTTGGCTCTATCTTAAGAGCTGGATAGGATTTCCACAGGGTGAAATTAAATAATAAGAATGGTTTGTATGAGAAAATAGCCAGAGGTATAGTTGACCAAAGCACAGGGATGGTGATGGGGATAGGGAGTGCTGAAGACAGAATTAGAACAACCTGAGAATACGTGAGTGGTCCTCCAGTCCTATCCTCTTGCATCGCGCAAGAGGAAACTGAATCGCAGAGAGATTAAGCACCTTTCCCACGTCGCACAGCTAATGGCTGAGCCGAGACGCTCCTCAGCAACCCAGCTGCCCAGGCTGGTTCACTTTCCATTACCTAATAGTTGAGGACAGATAATGGACGAAATCGAATACCATACTCAGGCTCTTGGTTTTCCTCTGTAAGAAGGGATTTGACACTGAGAAACTTTGAGCAGTAGAGTATCCTGGCGAGGGATATAAATTTCTGACTGAAGCAGCGCTGTGAAAGGGGAACTGAAGAAGGAAAAGGTTGGAGGCAGGGAGATGGACAAAGGCTGCCATCACTCAGGGCCTGAACCAGGGAAGCGGCTCTGAGAAAACCTTGGATGGGACAGATAAGAGGATCACTGTGAGAGAACAACCAAAATGACTGCAAGAAGTAGAGTAGAGAAATGAGAGAGAAGAAAATGTCAAACCAGCTGTGCAACTGTGGGCAAATTATTTAACCCCTCAGCGCCTGATTTGTATAAAGTAGTACCGAAGAGCAATTGCCTCTGCTCTTATCCTCTGCATTATTGTGTTGCCACAGACCTAATGCATTATCCTTTTGTACACAGAAGAGACAGAGTAGAAAGAATTCTGGGCTCCCTCCCAGATCTGCTGCTTCTCCTCACAGCTCCTTGCAAGTCACTTCTCTGAGCTCTCGTGTCTCATGCACAGCCTGGATGAGGTCTGATGCCCCTTGCAGCTCTCCTGACAGTGGGTCTAATTCTCAGATGCAAGAAGGAGCACAGGAGCCAAGGACTGCCAGGTAGAACGATGCTTCCGCCTGGAACAAAATTGTTATGCACATCTTTGGAGTTGGAGGGGCACAGGTTTGGAGAAGTTGCTCGCCTGTCTGAGCTCAAGGAGAATCCTGCTTGGTTGTTTGTCATCCTCCCTGAACTCTGAAGTTAAACACATGGCCTGATGAGGTGGCAGAAGAGGCTCCGCAAAGATGTAACTTAGCAGCTTGCCTCTAACGCAGCAAGGTCCAGAAATAGCACACCCCATGCAGGAGGCTGCCCTGTCCGCGTGCCCTTCTTGACGGTTCGCTCAGCAAGTCTCTGAGGTGTCACCTGCCGTGGCAGGTAGTCAGTCAGGGAGTCGTCCTCAGCGCTCAGGAAAACGGTGTCTGTGAGTACACCTCACTGAACATAAGGCTTTCTGGCTACTGGGGAAGATCTTTTACTTTTCACTGCGTTATCCATAGCTTGGTGTCAGGAACCTGTGACTAGTCAATGCTCTACACCCAGCCACCGCAGTCTTCTGTATTCACTGTGCAGAGTTATCAGCCGAAGCTTCAAACACACATTCTTCTGAATAGTTTTTCTGCTTCTGAGCCAAGGCAGGTGCCCTATGGCACAATGTGACGGATGTATCTTTCAGTATCAAATAATCAATTATGCAGAATGCTTCATTAACAATAACTACTAGAGTCAATGGCCAGGGTCATCGCAATGCAGTTCATCTGTGCTTGAATTCACTGACCCCTCCCACTCTCCTTGTCAAGAGATATCAAGGAACAGATTCATCAGGAATAATGGCCAGATGTTTGCTTGTTAATGATCCTTCCATAATCAGAAATGCGATGACCACAGGACACTTAATCTTGTCAATTTTTGTGACAGAAAACATGCTTAATTTATCATCAGCTTTGCAGAAAACAGAGCTCTGGTAGTCCAAACCAAACTAGAAAACAAAATAACTAGAATTTAGTCTTATTTGCACTAAAAGCCCAATCATAAGCTTTGCATAGTTTGGCCAAACTGCTTCTGCTTCTTGCACATCCCATAAACTCAGCGTTGAGGACTTGAACAAGCAGCTCCCAGACCTCACTCTGAGCGCTGAGCTGAGCTGAGTGTATTGCTCAAATCAGCTGTAATGGAATCAATGCCAGGCTCTTCAGTGTGGCCTGAGGTCTCCATCAGTGCTCTGTCTCGCTGTACAGTGTGGAAACTCCTCACTGGCTTCTGCCACTCGTAATGCTCATCATCACCTCTGCACGGAATCATGGCCTCCACTCTCTTCTCTGGCTACCTAAACATCCCACAGACTCAGCGCTCCTCTCCAAGTATGTCAGTGCGTGTGTGTGTCCCTTCACGGGCCAACCTCAGCTAACACTAACCACAGTGCACTTCTCTTCTCGAAATATGAATGTGCCTACTGTCTATACTCTACACGGTCGTGCTGCATGCAGGATCATCTTGGTCATTGTATACAGTGCCGTCTGTTTGTTTTGTGTCCTATCTCCCCCGCTGAATCGGGCAGGGTCTGAGTAAAGGCTGTCTCATAACTGCCACAGCTGATGAATTGGGTGAAGGCGTAAGAAATCCTCAGAAATGAGAATTTTAAAAAAGAAATGAGAAATTTAAAAAAGAACTTGGAATCTGAAGTCCAGAGCCAAGTGTGAAATGATAACTCAGACTACTACCAGCTGTGTGACTGGACAAATTATTCAACCTCTCTGAGCCCCAGATTCTTCACATATAAAAGGAAGTTCTCGCAAGGACCAAGAAAAAGAACCTATGTAAAAAGTCTGGCACAATGCCTGGTACACAGTAAGGACTCAGTAAATGTCAGTTTCCATTTCTTTTTTCTTAATGGAAGTATAGTGACATACAATATTATAATAGTTTGAGGTGTACAACATAGTGATTTTACACTTATATACATTACAAAATGATCACCACGGCAAGTCTCGTAACCATCTGTCACCGTGCAAAGTTACTACAGTATTATTGACTAAACTCCCTATGCCGCACGTTGCATCCCCATGACTTATTTGCTTTATACCTAGAGGTTTGCACCTCTCGATGTCCTTCACCTATTTCACCCATCACTCCACCCCCTGCCCCCTGTTGACTATCAATTTGTTTTTTGTATCTATATGTTTGTTTCTGTTTTGTTTTGTTTTTTCATTTGTTTTGTGTTTTAGATTCCACATATAAGGGAAATCATAAAGGATTTGTCTTTCTCTGCGTGACTTATTTCAGTTATCATAATTCCCTCTAGGCCCATTTCCTTTTTGAATGATTCCGGAAAGAGATCAGAACCTAGAATCTCAATCTCTCTTTCTCTCCTTCTGTCTTACACACACAAACACACACACACATACACGCATGCTCTCTCTCTCTCACATAAACGTAATGCCCAGAAGTTGATACTTATGTAAGAATAATGTGAAAGATAAAGAAGAAACAACAGTGTTGAAACTAACAATATAAAAAGCATACACCTGACCTAATGAAAGGTCTTGTTTCAATACCATCTCAATCTTCCAAGTTTAGAAAGGTTGCAAATACACAAAAGCAATGGAGCCATGTTGTCTTTGTCTGTTCGGGCTGCTGCAACGAAACACCACGGACAGGGCGCCCACTCCCGGCTTCATGCAGTCACCTTCTTGCAGTATATTCCCATGGCCAAGAAAGAGGTTTGTTTCTCCCTCTCTTTTCACAAGGGCATTAATCCCATGGGGGCCCCACCCACATGACCAATCTGCTCCTAACTCCCAAAGGCCCGCCTCCAAATACCGTCATATTGGGGATTAAGGCTTCAACATACAGATTTTGGGGCGACACATTCAGCATATACATATTGCTCATAAAATTGCAAAATGTAGCCACCTCATTATGTTTCATGACTCTGAAAGTGCTATATGTTTATTTTTAACAGTGAGCAGCCACTTTATTGGTTTATTATGTATTAACTTTATTAGTAATATTTTACCAATTTAAAGCCCAAGTTGTTTCTCTAACACTTAATTTATAGACTAATACCCAGAGAGCCAAAGTTTTTTGACTCTTTGCAGAGTCAAACAAATTAGGAGTCTGCTCTGGTTTAGTTTTTGTTTGTTTGTTTGTGAGGAAGATTGACCCCAAGCTAACATCTGTTGCCAATCTTCCTCTTTTTGCTTGAGGAAGATTGTCACTGAGCTAACATCTGTGGCAATCTGTGTCTATTTTTTTTGTATATGGGACGCTGCCACAGCATGGCTTGATGGGCAGTGCATAAGTCTGTGCCCGGGATCCAAACTCATGAGCCCCAGGCCGCTGAAGCAGAGCACATGAACATAAGCATTATGCCACTGGGCCGGCCCCTCTAATTTAGTTTTTTAATTGAGTTTTTGCTCCAAAAATAATAGAAACATGATAAACAAAGAGAGATAAAGAGAACTAAAATAGACTGCAAGAGAAAAGGCAGTTCCATATTCCCCCATTACCTTGGGAAATGATGTCAAGATATCTCAAAATGCTATGGTAACCCCTAGGAGAGCTTGACTGAAGCAGCAGAAAAATAGCATTTTACTCCATATCTATTCTCAAGTATGAGATTATAGCAATATTGAGTGTCCTAGAGTTCTCCAACTTCTGGAATGAAGGAATATCCCTTTTACTCCTCTCATGAAACTAAGCCAGCAAGCCACTGAGAAAGACTCCTCTCCTCTTTCACTTTATGTTTCAGTGGCTGGTGTCTATTTAATGCTCTAGTTTTATCCGTCTTATTATCATCTCCCTCAAGGCAGCTATCATGGAAATAAGTGTTAATGATGAAGCGCTAGGTGCTGTGAGAGAGAAATGGGGGAAGACGAGGATATGAAAGAGGAAGACATGGAAATTTCTAAATACCAGAAAATATTTGTATGTGTAAAATCCATCAAAACCACCAGAATTGCAGCAGGGGTACATGAAAGTGGTTTTCCATTGGAGATCTATTTCTTTGGCAATTTATTACAAAATGTTATTATGAAATTTTTGAGTATTTATTCCCAAATTTAAATTGACAACGCTCATGCCAAATGACATTAATCTAGTTATATAATAAACAGCAAAACTTTAATGGACATCTTTAAACCTCATCAACAGCAATAGTATGAACAGAACCAGCTCATCAGGAATTCACTCCTTTTTTTTATTTATGCGCTTGCTCAGGCCAAGATGTCTGCGAGTCGTCTTTGAGCCTTGCCTCTCTTTCACCCTAATCACTGCCAATTTGCCACCAACTTCTCTTAATTCTACTTTCCAAACCCACCTCTAATCCATTCAATTTTGCTGCGTCTTCTCTCTTACCAGCCTAAGACTTCTTCTTCACTAGGACTTCTCCAGCGAAGGTCTAACTTGTCAGCATGCATCCGTTCTTCCCTCTCCCCATCCGCTCTCCAACCGTAGCCAGAATGAGCTCCAGAAAATGCAAGTCTGATGATGCCACTTGCTATGCTCGAATCCCTTTAACTGCTTCCTGACATTTGTTAGAAAAAAAGTCAAAATTGTTAACAAAATCCAGAAGTTTCTGCATGACCTGGCCACTGTTTGCCTCTGCAACTTCTTTTCTGTCACTCTTCCTCTCTCTCCCTCTGCTTCTTTTCACTGGTCTGCTCTTTCTTTCCTCAAGTATGCCATGTGCATTCCTCTATCAGCCCTTCGGTGCAAGCTGTCTGCCTGAACCACCAGCTCTCACCCCTTTTATCTGGCTAACTCCTACTGATTCTTCAAGTTTTGGCTTGAATGTTACCTTGCCGAGGAGAACTGTCCTGACGCCGGAGTCTAGTTTAGGGTCCCTGTCATATTTTCTTATATCACTAGTTATATTTTCTTCAAAGCACTTAGTGTAATTGCAGTCACAGAGCTATTTGTGTGATTGTTGATTTGATGCCTGTATCCACCACTCTAGTCTAAGCAGCATGAGGGCAGAAACCAGCTCTTTTGTTTGTCATCGCCTCCCCAAGCCCAGCATGGCATCTAGTACAGAGTATCAGCGCTTTGTTGAACTAATTCATTAGTAAATTCCATTTACTCCTCCGTAATCAAGCAGCTATGTTCCCACACAGCCATACTTTTGTGCTAATCAATGGCTATCATTTTTTGAGCGCTTATGTGTCAGGCCCTGAGCTAAGCATGTCACATACCTTCTGTTTATGGCAACTCTCTAAGGTAATGCAGTTATCATCCCCATTTCATAAACAGGAAACTGAGCGCTCAAGGTCACAGATTAGTAAACTTGAGATTCAAAACAAAGCCTTTCAAGCTTCCCTGGCCCATGTTCTCGAACAATCCACTATACTGCTCCCTTGCAAGAGGTGGTCAATTCAGCTTCATCGCGTGGGGAGAGGGATGGAAAGCATGTGTTTTGTTGAAAGTCAGGCTATCCCCTGTTAGTGTTTCACACTGACCCAAGGACAGAGTTTGTCTCTGTATTTGTTATTTCCATCGACGATGACTCTTACCACACCATGCCAAAGGGGGAAAATGTGTTTCTGGGTTCTGTAGGATGTTAAGCCACAGACGGGAATGAATTGCAGCCTGCCTCTTTCAGCTGTTTGGTTTTTTTTGTTTTAAATATGAGCACATAAGATTTCTCCTTTACTGCCCTCAATACTGGTTTCCCTACTTGCCATCCTTGCTGGCCAAAGATTGTGGATGACAGAAACAGCAGTGTGCATGTGGCATGATTCACACCAGAGAAAAGGAAACAGGAATATTTCCAAGGGAAATTAAATACACCTTACTTTGGTTTAAATCAAAATGGAGAATGATATTTAATTGCTTTTTTAAAGGGCAACGAACTTTCCTGCCATAAGATTCTCTCAACCTGCAACCTTATCCATTAAAAATCCTGGAAATAGCCACCTCCTCTGTCTTATAAACAAACCTTCAGGCCTTTGCTCCTCCAAAACTGTTCCCTTGGTGACAAGTCTGTTCCCTGGGTGACAGCTCATGGTTTCCTTCCCGATGTCACTCAGATGGTGACTTTAATCTGAAGTAAAGCTTCAGCTCCTTGTGAGGCATTAAAAACGGAATGCAATCATGGCTCTCCTGAGGATGACAAATGGAACTTTCTTGTAAGCAAGGAAAAGCCCCATTCGGTGCTAAAACTTCAGGAAAATACCAGTAGAATTCTTTTGGAGAAACATTTCCATGCTCTTGTCCATTTAGGGTGGTTCTGTTCTATGTTTGGACTCTGAGCATGGAGGAGTGAAATGTCTGCATTGCACGGAAATGTGACTAGTAAGTACATTTGCTTAGCCTCTTCTCATCACTGAAGTGACAATATTTCACAATCCTGGAGAGAACCTTAAGACAGCACATCCTGGTAAGCCAATTTGTGGAAGGGAACCTTATTTTTTCCGTTAATCTATTTTTGTAGGAAGCTTCAACTGCAGTCAATAATACTCTTTGGTGTTTATTGTTTATTTATAAAAATGTTTATTCTCCATGTACTTTTTTCTGCCTATTAAATATCAGGTGTCTCAAGTGGGAAAATAAAGCAATTAAAAACTTTGAAGTGAGCCAAAAATCATTTTTACAATACAATTCTTTTTCTCTGATTTCCTGCAGATGATAAAATAGCCTAGTCCACAGGGGCAGGAAAACAAAATTGATGTCCACCTAACACTACATCGTGTTTTTTTAGAGAAATTATTAGGAGGCAAACAAAATATCCTAATGCTAAATGTCCATTTTGGCCATTGTTCTGAGAACTCTGGATTATTTCATAGAGTGTTTTAGGTAAGAAAGCACCTGGTACATATGTTAGCTTTCTAAGTTAAGCCTTTCAGATCACAGTTGAGGTTTTATTTTAACAGCCTCCTTTAGATGCCTTGATATAACTTCACTTCAATTATTGCTGCCATTAAAAACAGAATTTTGAGAGTTCACATATGCCATATTAAAATGCTAAATTTTGGTTGTTACAAAATCTATTATCTTAAAGGTACAGCTGAATATGTCATTAGGCTACCTGATAGAGTTTTTAATACTCCCATCCCACTTGCATTTCAACACTGTTGACTATTCCAGTTCCTTTTCAAACTTGTTCAGTAAATAATTGCCTTCCAACCTTCTCCTGGTGTCTTCTTAATGAATATTCCAGGAGGACAAGGAAATACAGAGACATTGCCACAGTACTGGTGAAGGAAAGAGAATTATGAATCTGGAAGTGAAAAAGAGAGGAACCTAAATTCTAACCCAGATTCTGTTTCTCATTTCTTTGGTCATTTTACTTTTAGCCCTCAGGACTTCATTTTTCTCAGATTATGCCATGAGATCTACACTATTTTTTTCACCTTATTACTATCTGAAATATCAATGCTAACATAGTACTTTGACCCTCTAATTGTGAAGGCAATGACTTAGAAGCAACATTTTGATAATCCCACATTATGAGAGAATACATTTTATCTCAGTTTTCAATCCAGTGATGTTCCCCAAAGTCATGCCAGTTATCAATAGACAGGAATGATAAACGTGACCAAGGTAACCCAGGGCGATGGGGAAAGCGGAATAGCCTTGTAGAGAGGATGCGAAAAGCTCGGCAAGGTGTGAAAAGAGAGCCCTTTATGGGTAAGCCATTGAAAATGGCCCAGGGACTTTTAAAAATATGGTAAAATATCAATTTCAAATTGTTTGCATAAGGCCTGCAATGTAATCCATTGCCCACAAACTTCAGTAAATGATGGCTAATCAAATAGCCTGCGGTCACTATACTATGGGACAAGAAGGATCAGATTGCTATCCAGCTGTGAGGACCCACTGGAAAACAGCTGTGACATGTTTGCAATGATGAGATAATTCACAATTAAATGAATTTAATGGTAGCAGAGACCTGGAGCCAAGAGAGACGAAGAGAAATCTAGGTCACTCAAGGTGCCCCATAGACATAGAGAAAGACATTTCAAAAGTCAGGATACTCCCACGGCTATCTGTGTTACTGGTAGTACAGACATTAAATTCTCATTTAAACATGTTTCCAGCCTTTCAGACATTGGCAACACAAGTAGTACATGTACTACAAACATGAGAAGCAAGCCTATACTACATAACATTTCGTTGGCTCTATTTAATTGTGGGGGTTTGGTGGTTGTTCAAGGTTTTTTGTTTGGTTGGTTGACTCCACGAGACAGAACTGGGGATTGAACCCATGCCTACCTGCCTACCTGGCTCCCAGGCTATGGTTATCCTGTCTTTTGAAATGAGCTCAAAAGAAAGGAGGTGCATCACTCTGGAAAGAAAAACAATGATGTTCCCCCTGAATCAAACTCTGGTCGTGAGAGGAATTTGGTCTGTGAAACAGAGGGCTCTTTGCAGATCTGACTTATGGGGAAAACTATGAGCCCCACTGGGTTCGTAAATAAAGAAGAGGACTTTGATTCTTTCATGTAACATCCAGGATACCAAAAACAATTTGGAGTGGCTCTAATGAGCATAGGATGGGAAGGAATTTAGCAATGTGGTTAAGATCACCTTGAGGCCCTTCTTGAGGTTCACAGTGCAAGTCTGGCTTCAGATCCAACTGCAATATTCACTTCTCTGTGTCTCTGTTTCCTCAACTCAAAAATGGGTATTGTAATACATTCTGGGTATGTCCCAGAGTGATCATGAGGATTAAATGAGTTAATGCAGCTAGGTTACCTGGTATATATACATCAAATAAAGCCAGCAATGAAGATGGTGATATGTAACATCACCACTCCAGCTAAAGTGAACAAAAATATCCCAGACCTTAGTATCTGGATTTTGTTTTCTTTTAATTAAATTCCTCCTGACATGCTAGATTAGGTGTCTTTATAAGGGGGTAACAAAAGGCTTTCTGGTAAGATCTTTGTCTCAGTGTTTTTGAGAAGGGCGAAAGGCAAGAAAACCTAATGAAGATAAACTGAGTCCTTCCTACACGTTATGTAGGTAATGATAGCAAAAGGAGCAGGTTACTGTTAGCAGCTTTTATCAGACTTATTGGTTTAAACTGTATAACTGTTTGAGGAACAATGTACTCTAAAGACTGCAGCCCCTGAAGGACCAAGGATATAGGAAGAAATGTTTCCTGATTGAGTACCGCTGCTTTTGGAGTTCTGCTTTGCCAACCTAGGAAAATCATTGCAAAATCTAAGCTAATTAATATAAAATAAATTAATATCCCTATATAGGTCGTGAAAAGGATGAGAAAAATGACACCTATTCCCTATCTCACTGACAAAGGCACTTTTTTTAAAAAAACAAGCAGACACACTGCTGGCTTCTAGGTGTGTTTAACTAATTGGAAAAACACTGAATTTTGAATAGATCCCTCTGTCTGCCGAAGGCCACATTTTGCCACCGAGGAACATAGCTGGTAATGTGAATTTAAGCAATTCGCTCAGAACCATCTCAGTACCTTGAAAAAGAGATGCAGAACACGGGAGCAAGGTAGTCTGTCTTCTTGACTGATGGACTCTAATTTGGCCATCACATCCCCAAAGGGTTAAACCACAGTGATGTGTTAAAGGTTGGGGTGGGGGAAATGCTTAGGAAATAACAATTTTCACTGCTGTATGGTACTTCTAAAAGGCTGCTACTGTAATAAAATTAGGATGCCACTTTATTATTGCAGTGAAAGTAATTTTATTTACTTTTTTAGTCAACACATACACACAGGGTGGCAAGAGCAATCAGCTGCTACACTTGTTAGCTCACTGATTAAATATGTTGTCACCTAACTCTGAACTAATTAAAGGAAATTGAAGCTGTTTGTGCATGAGCCAACACGGTATTAACTTTGTTAACTTAGGGTTTTGAGCTTGCTTATTCTTTCTCTGCCCTATTTTTTTAATCACTTTTCTTTTTCACTAGCAATTTCACCCAGAGTTATCAAAACGTATCAGAGAGATCCTTGAATTTTGGAGGTGTATTATTTATCATAGCTATTCACATCTCTTGCCATCTGATTGTGGAAGAAACTCCAAATAAGAAGCACTAGAGAACTATAGAAGCCAGCAATATAACATTAATTAATATAAGTTTTAACTATTCTTTTCCTGTAGGATATCTCTATTTGTGAGTGAACCTGTGAATTTCAATAGAATGAAACCTATGGATGGGCTTAAGGAAGAGCATCAAGCAACTGACCCTGTGAAACCAACCTGAATACTGAGAACTCTGTGACTCCACTCCCCAGCCTCTCAAATCAGCTGTCTGAAAGTATCCTGGCCAATGGTATTGCCACTATCTATGCCCCTATATTTAATAACCCCATAATCCAGCTGTCCCAGTATTTCCAAACGCAGTTAGATATCAGTAAGTTGTTTTTCCCCAAACGCCAGCTTTGAAATATTTATCTGTTGCTTTGTTTATTCTTTTTGCTAGTAGAAAAGCAACTTCAGGTTTTCAGGGATCCAAAAGAGAAAGCCCTTGAAGTGCTTCAAAGGAAAGGGAGAAAAAAATGAAAGAAAGAAAGATCTAGAACAAAAGTTGAATTACCTTGTTGTACTAAACCTGCTTCACCAAAGTTAGTTTCTCAATTGAGAAAATACGAGTACCTATATTTATATGCTGCTTTTAACTTTTTCAAAGCACTTTCACTTATATTATCCTGTGGAATCCAGGGGCTAACTTTTATAAATGGAAAGGACATAAGTGATCCTAGGGTGCTTCTAGAAGTTCCAAGCCAAAAAAGCTGTCAGATTTAATTAAAGGAAAAGTGCCCAGAAGAGAATCAAACCAGTGCTAATCAAGCAGCATGCAGCTTATCAGGAGAGACAAAGGCTGTCCATTTAAACAGCTGAGAACTCAACAGTTCAAGTAATGTAATAGCAATTCTAAGCAGGACTAAATGTATGGGGATCAGCTGGAACCACTTTTAGCCAAGATTGATTGATTTCGTTTTTACAACAACAACCAGCCAAACAAGTAAACAAAGGTATTTCAACTCCAACTGGTTATATTGTCTGTGTCTTATCAGATTTTGAAAATTATAAACTCAGGAGATAGACAATCTGAGACCAAAATTGGAGTTCGGGTGGGTAATACTTCTTGATTTTAAAATGTGAAAAAATAGGCTACACACACAGCATGGAATAGTAAGTGGAAAATAAAATTAGTCCAGATAGTGAGCAACACATCCACTGCAATTGGTCATTTTTTAAGAATTGCAAGTCTATGAATTAGAAAAGAAGTGTTTTGGGCAAGTCACTGGACAAGGTTTTTCTCTGAGATTCCTTGCAGCATTAATAGATTATGATTCTGTAAAGAACACCTTGAAAACATGGTGTATCAGCATCTCCATCTATAGTAGCATATAGCTTTTTACTTTGTCAGTCATTAAGAGGAAACAGAATGATCAGTTTATTTAAAAAAAAAAAAAAGGAAAGAAACTTCTCAGGGGCCATCAAATCCATTTCTATAGTTTTACTGGATGTAGAATCTCTCAGAATTTTCCATGAGCTTCCAGACACGGTCCCAATAGACCCTGGTGGCTGGCCTGCGTCGGCTGCCAACTTAATCCATCAACTGCTTTAACTGAAAGCTCTGGAGAGCTGAGGCAGCCAAAGGTATGGGACTCTCTCAGCGCAGCTGAGGAGACGTTCCCTCAATAGCTATGGAGACATGGCCCAGGATTGCTTTTTCACTAAAAGGATGTAATTGCTAATGTAGTTATTGACTTGATGGATCTGTCCCAGCTTAGGCTATTTCATTAGGGCTGTTTCCTCAGCCATTTTAGGATGAAATTTCCTAGGTATCTTATGAGGAAAATATCAGTCATCCTTTTCTCCTTTTTTTAGCATGTCATAATTGCTCCATGTTTTTTAAGGGCTCCCCATGTACTAAGCACTATATAATACACAGTTGTAATCCCTCAGTGGTTTATATCCTAAATATCCCTACCAGTGAATATGAAAGCAGCCTCCATATTTGAGATCCCTAAGATGCCTGTGAAAAGCTTTGCTGTTTTCATGAGTCAGTTATTTTAGGCCACTTATGGTTCATTGATCCACTTAAACAGTCGATTGATCATTTCCTTGTTCATCAAAATATGGGCAACATCAACAAAGAAGCAGTGGTAGCCAAAAGTCTGTGATTTTCCTCTTGTAGGGTATGAGTTTTGAAATCATTTCTCAGTTGCCAATTAGAAGAGCAAACCCCTTATTTTTCATCTGTTGGCCAAAGAAAGATCCCAGTGATAACAGTTATCAAAGTGGTTCACATAACCAAGTCTGAAGAACGTTTGCTACAACCACCTGAGGAGGTTGGTTATTCAGAGATGGCCATTGCTTTGATCCAAATCTGAGGAATGAAACTATTCATTAGAACTCTAAAGGTAGTATTTCTTGGAAGGGGCAAAAAAACTGAAATAAAACAGAACCCATGTACAAACTCAAGGACTTTGAAATACACATTTTCAGAATTGAATTGAAAAGCCCACCAGCACTCGAAGTACAGTGTGATGAAGGAGTTAATGGCATGCTTCTCGCCCTGGCCCTCGCCACACTGTAATTAGAGTGGTGTCAGCCTTCCTCTCTAAACCACTGGTATGATTTTCAGAGGTTTATGACTCAACCATAAAAATTCACTCTAGGCTGAAGACTGGCACAAGGCAATGAAACTTGAGAACACAATTTTTGTAGAGAAAATCATTTCACCTCTTTTAAGGTTTATAGAAACGTTCTTTTTTAGTTTTCATGCTTACATAATGAAAATAAATCTGCTTTGTATATACAAATTTTCTATGAGTTTATTGAATCTCAATAATCTATTATGTTTAAAATTCTAAAATATTTATTTTTATACCTCTCCCTACCTCCTAATAAAAGTTTTGATGCAAGCAAGTATTGAGAGTTTGCAGAATTTGAGTTGGAAAAAGCACAAGAGGGTATCAGATCTAATCCTTTTCCTCCATGCAGATAGTTTCTCTGACAATGCTTCTTTTCTTCCCCTTACATCCTTCTGCACATTATTTATAAGTGAAGATTAATTTCTTCCTTGGATTTCCCAAGAATTCTTTATTTAAATTTGTAACACTTCCAGGGAGATGAAAATACCTATCCTAGTTGGAAATAAAACGTAATTCCACTATTTTTATAAACTGTCTCTAGAAGAATCTGTAGTAAAGAGGGTAATGTGGTTGGTACCTTAAAGGTCATTGATCAAGAGTTGGTCTCATTGTTGTGGACAATAAAAAACGTCTTCTCCCTATGAGATGAAAGAATATATCCTGAGGCAATGGAATCAGAAGGATGGATGTATTTTTCAGATACAAGAATTACAAACCTGTTCTCTCACCAGTCTCTTTAGATAAAACCCTTTTAAAGTCACACATTATTAGATGGCATTTGCTTCATATCTGCTGTCACTTTAAGAACATCTTAAAAGGTGTGAAGATCCATTTATGAATTCAAAAATTTCTCCCTTGAAGCAGCAAACACTGCTATTCACAACAAAAGAAGATGAATTCATTCTTTAAGTATGTTTCTTTCTCTGCTCTTTAAAAACTATAAGCAAAGAAATCCAGTCCTAAATCTGTTCTCTGATGAGCTTTACTTCTTTCCATATTAAGCATGCTATTTTAATTCCATTAATTTAAAATAATTTGGGTGGTAAAGGATATGTTATGGAAATCCTTCAGAGAAAAATTATTTTAATTATTTTATTTATTTATTTTTGCTGAGGAAGATTCACCCTGAGCTAACATCTGTGTCAGTCTTCCTCTATTTTGTATGTGGGTCGCTGCCACAGCATGGCCACTGACAATGTTCTAGGTCTGCATCCAGGAACCGACATGGAGCATGCCAAACTTAACTACTAGGCCACACGGCCAGCCCTAAAAATTTATTATTTTAATTATTTTAAAAGATGAGTGAGGGGCCAGCCCCGTGGCCAAGTGGTTAAGTTCACATGCTCTGCTGCAGGTGACCCAGTATTTCGTCAGTTCGAATCCTGGGTGTGGACATGGCACTGCTCATCAAGCCATGCTGAGGCGGCATCCCACATGCCACAATTAGAAGGACCCACAGCTAAGAATATGCAACTATGTACTGGGGGGCTTTGGGGAGAAAAAGGAAAAAAATAAAATCTTTAAAAAAAAAAAGATGAGTGAATTAGAAGAAATGAAATGAAGTCACCATTTAATCAGCATCTATTATGTGTCAGGAAGTTTGCTAGGCATTTAACATTTACATATTGTGCTTAACAAAGCCAAAAAAAATTCCAGTTGAATCTGACACTTCCTTTAAGAGGTTAAAAGAGCCTAAATCACAGGAAGAGAAGGGAGTTGAGAGAAAGCACTGGATTAGAGTAAAATTCTCTCTCTTACATTCTTATGAGTACATATAACATACACACCATGTCCACAGGCAGAAGGCATAGACTGTCCTGGGAAAGCACATGGGAAAAATTAACCCCTATACCAAAACGATCAAGCCATAGGCTCACAGTGATTCCTACTCTTCCAATAAATGTGAGGGCAATGAAGGAGAGTGCTCTTACATTCTGGCTCTCTTTGTAAAAGCTATCTCCAAATGGCAGAGTTCCATCCTGACACATATCTTTAAAACGTTGAGCTTCCTATCCCAAGAAAACAATGGAATATTCCAGGTGATCAGAAGAATAACTAGAGGAAACTGAAGGAATTTTGGCTTGCGTGCAGCCGGCAAGAAAAATGTTTCCAATGACCTAGTTTAAAGGACTATAACCTTGTAGGGCATAGAGCCTGTAGGACAGGTAGAGTTCTGTGATCAAAAGTGAAACAATTCAGTTTGACATCGTCTGACTTTGAGGCCAAGACCACCAACAGAGCGCGCTTGGCAAGCTGTACTTAGAATCCTTGCTCAAAGGACAAGCTGGACTGGAAACCAGAGGGTGCAAAAACTGCTGATTGGCCGCTGGGATTTTCAGCCACATCAGCACACACAGGAAGAAACACTTTCAACTCGGCCTTCTCTAAATGCAACGGGCAGGGGCGGATAGTGGATGGATCTTTAAAAACTAGGGAAAATTCCTTCCCAGCAAAGCGTTTTTGAGCAAAAATATTTTTCTCCCAGGATGGACTTGGGCTTTTCTTTGTCTGTTTGTTGTTGTGGTTGTTGTTGTGGTTGTTGTTTTGGAGTTTTTTTAAATGTATTCACAATAATATGCCAAATGAGAACATGGACTTCACACTTTCCCTTTAGTATTATTTTTCTAAAACAAAAATATACTTGATCAAAGGCTGTATTTTGAGCACTTTCTGCTTTCATTTCAATCTGAAAGTTTGGACAAAGCAGAATTGAGGTATAGATATGACCTCCTTACATTCTGAATTTTCTCATCATCCCTGAACTTATATAATGTTTTTTCAAGTAAATTTTTGGTGAGATAATTATGCACAAATAGATCAAAAATACTTTTACATCTTTTAAGGTCTTTTTCTTCATGAATCAATTTAGATTTGGGAACATGATTTATATACTGATGTTCAAAACATAATTAGGGCAGTTGTAGATTTGTAGATGAGCTCTGAACAGATCTCGTATTTTTTTATGGATACCAGCAAGGAGAAATCGTCATTTAATTATTTATGCGTGAAACTGTTCAGTTCACCTTGACTGAAAAAGCTGCCCAGACTCCTAAAATATCTACTAACCCAACTTCCCTGAGTCTAATCCCTCCTCCCCATTTATACTGAGCATCTTAGAGGCTGGAAAGGAAAACCATGAAGTTATGAGCATGATACCTTTGTCCTCTGTGATATATACATAGTCCATTGTCTATGCTGAGCATTGAACCTGAATTCTCCCTCTTCCCCATCATGGATCACATGCCTCCATACCTCATTAGCCTGGATCCGCAGCATAGGATTTCTCACCTGAGGCCAGTTCCCATCTCCTGGTTTCGCCCTCCAATCCTTATCAAAACTTATTTTCTGCAAGCTGTCACTTTGAAAAAGACCAGATCAAGTAAATCATCACTTAGCTAACACTCACCCTTCAGGTCTCTAACTAAATTCTATTGCAGGAGCCTTCCCTAAAATTTCAGACTAGATGAGCTCTTCCTATTGTATGCTTCAAAGAACTTTGCCCTTTGAAGGACTCATTGCAATTAGGATGATATAACTACATCTGTGTAATCATTTGTTGAATATCTGTCTTTCTTACAGTACTATAAGATGCCTGGGAACTTGCTCTGTCTTGTTTCCTGCTGTACCTTTAGCACCTAGCAAGTGCCCAGCAAATAGTAGGGCCTCATATAATACTCATCACTGCTAAGTCAATAATCACTGGTGATTTAATGTTATTCTTCACATGAAGTATTTGACTTTTAAAGGGAGAGAAGAGAAGCACGCTTATTAGGCTTCTTCATGGACCAGTACTATGATGGGATCAAAAGCATTACCTCATTGGTCTTCTCGATAACCCTGTGAGGAATGCATTATTCTTCTCACATCAGTTCCTTATGCAAACTCCCACAGCTAGGCTAGTCTTTAAAACCTAATCTGCCTGACTCCCAAGTATTTTCACTACATCTTACTTTTTTTGTTCCCAAAGAAAATCATCTCTACGATAGAATGCACAAAATTCCTTTCTGACTCTACATTCACTTTACAGAGGTGACCACTCATGCTTTTCATGAGCTTTTAACTGGTCTCATTGCTTGCCCTCCTGCCTCCTAAAATTCTTTGTCTGTATGACAGCCAGAGTAATCTTAAAATATAAATCAGTCATGCCCCCTCCTGCCTTGAATCTTCCGGGTTTTCCAATGTACCTAGAATAGAGTCCAAATTCCTTGCAATGGCCAACAAGGCCCTCTGTGATAGGGCCTCTGTCTGCTTTTCAGACCTCATCTCTCACCACAATCCCCTTTGATCACTATACCTCAGTCATGCTAGTCATTTTAATTTTCCTAGACTACACCAAGCTCATTCCTGTCTTAGGACTTTTGTGTTCTTCTCTCCTGAAATTCTACTGTCCTGGCATTATGTGATTGCAGGCTTCTTGCCAGTCAGGTCTCAACTCAAATTTTACTTCCTCAGGGAAACTCCTCTGACTCCCAGTCTAAAGCAGCTCCCAGACCTTGATCCCTATCACCCTACCATGCTATCCTGAGATATTTCCTCATCTCGCCAAGTCCAGTCTTCACCTAACTAATTCTTACCGTCCAGGCCTCAGTCTAACTGTCACTTCCTTAGAGAAGCCAACTCTAAAACTTCAGAGGGGGGAGGCCCTCCAAATGTGGATTGTTTTTAAACTATCCATTTTCTTTGTTAAAATTATAATCAATTAAATATTCGTGTTACCCCTTTTAACTAACTGATTTTATCTTGTTTATTTATTTGTGTCATCTCCCAAACATAAATATGAATGTAAGTTCCACAAGAGTAGAGATCTTGTGTGTCTGTATTGTTTACTGCAGAATCACCCAGAGGTAAGTAAGTGGTTCCTTTTCATGGAATTTAGAGTGTAGGAAACATATTTTTAAATAGTTATGTAAAGTAATTGTTATTTTAAGTAATTATTTAAGTACGTATTATTATTAATTTACTACATACATTATATAATTATTATAATTTATTTATTATAACTATATAAGTATAGTTATTTTAAGTAAGTTTTTAATTATTTAGAGTAATAAATATTTTAAATAATTATTAAAATAAATAGTTTAAAGCGTGATGAGTATTACAAAAAAGAATGCACAGAGAACTGGGGGGCACAAGAATGGAAAGGCACCTATTCTAGTCTGGACAGAGGAGAGGTCAAGAAAAGCCTTCCAATCAAGTGATGATGAAACTGAGATCTGAAATGCAAGTAGAAGTTAGCCAAGCATGGTGTGGAAAGTGGAGCAGGATGGCGAGGGGAGAATGTAAGAATATTCCAGGCATCTGTGAACACATGTATATCCTACACTCCACTCCAGACATCCGCTCACTCTCTGTCCGGTTGCTCTGTTCTCTTCATAGAATTTACAATCATCTTATGATACATTACTTTCTTTGTTTATGGTCTGTCCCTCTAAACTATTGAAAGATAAGTTTCAGGAGAGCAGGAACTTTGTCGGTCTCACTCGCCACTATACTTAAGTGCTTAGACTGGTGACTGTCATTTAGGAGGTGATTGATAAATGACTTTTAAATGAATATGTGACAGTTGTGAAGCAGTAAAGGAAAAAGCAAGGCACTCAAAGAAAAGTACTATGGCTTGGACATAAGGTAGAAGGAGGCAATGGTACGAGATAATTGGGGTTGAGGGCAGGTGGGCAAGCAGAGAGCAGAACTCGGAAGCATGTTTAGGAAGTTGGACTGTATCCAAAAGTAATGAAAGGACGTAAGTTTTAAGCAAGTGTGTTCTATGATCAAATATGTGACTTTAAAATACTGCTCTAGCTAAAATGTAGAGAATGGATTAAAGAGGAGCAAAACTGAAAGAAGAATGCCAGGACTGGAAAATTTTAGTTGTCCGCATCAGACATGACAGTCTCTTGGAACAAGGTAGAGGCTGTGACAATAGAGAAGAGCAATTGGATTTAAAAAGCATGTGAATAATAGAATTGAATTGATGTATTAGATAATTGCATATAGCAAGTGAAGAGAGAGAAGATAACGTTGATTCCCAGGCTTGAGCCATAGATGAACGAGGGAGGCATTACCCAAGTAAAAAAATCACTGGGGAAGGAGGAGCACAGGGTGAGTTCAGTGACTGTGTGGATTGGGGGCCAGTTGGCAGGTAGATATACACATCTAGAGCTCAAGTAGGTCAGGCTAAAGGTAAGCACATTTAGGAGTGATCTGCATTATTGTTGGTCACTTGGTTGGTTTTGTTGTCACTGTTTGACATAAGGCTCTGGAGTCAAAATGCCTGAATTGGAATCCTAGGTCCCCTCCACTTTTGTTGACTGGCCTTGGCCAAGTTACTTATTATCTGCAAGCCTCAGTTTTCTCATCTGCAAAATAATGTTAATAAAAGAACCCACCTGACAGGACTATTTTGAAGGTGAAATGAGATAGAAGTAATAATAGGCATGAAGTAATAATATGCATAAAACATAGCCTTGTATAAAGTAAGCTCTTAATAAATGTTAGCAATTCTTAGCCATTACTAGCTATTTTGGCATTATAAAGGGCTACCATATTCATGGATTTTTGTTAAATACTATGGAGATAATGCAAAGCCAAGAGAATCTCACAGGTTAAATTTTTGCAGTCTTCATCCAAAAATAGATCACATAGTTCAAAGCTTCGATAGTGATGCCTAAGTTCCTATTTATGGGCTGCTGCCTTTAATTGTTAGAGCAAGTACTGACACCATTTTTGATACATTCTGTTTCATATTTATTCTGTTCTTCAGATTATACTTTTGTTGTCTTTGGTAAGTAGTTACCAGAAAACAAATATGCATTACTTTAGTAAGGAAACATTGATAAGAATTAAAGTTACATACCCTAAATTTATGTCATAATTATTTTTCCTGACTAATCAATGAAAAAGCATTCAAAATGTAATACACAGTAAAATGGAATACCTCCCAGAAGTACATGCTGAAAGCTGCCACTGAAGTAGAGGTTACCTTTTTACCTATAATAGATGATAAATATATACAAGCATAAGGAACGTTATCAGCTGTCATTATCTTGCTCCTCTCCTTCATCAAAAGATGCTATAGAATGGAATCAAAACACTAAGTATAGGGGCTGGTTCCATGGCATACTGGTTAAGTTTACATGCTCTGCTTTGGCAGCCTGAGGTCATGGGTTTGGATCCCAGGCACAGACCTACACACTGCTCATCAAGCCATGCTGTGGTGGTGTCCCAGATACAAAATAGAGGAGGCGTGGCACAGATGTTAGCTCAGTGACAATCTTCCTCAAGCAAAAAGAGGGGGATTGGCAACAGACATTAGCTCAGGGCCAATCTTCCTCACCAAAAAAAAAACCAATACTAAGTGTAAATAGAGATAAAAATATACGTGTATGTGTGTTCTCATACACGTGTTCTCATACATACGTCTATATATATATGTGCAAAGTAAATTAAAATGGAATGTGAATTATATAAATAGAATAGTTTTTAAAAGGCAATGAATCTTTGCCCTGGAAGGGACACTCAAATTCACACAGCTCACTGGCTTCATCACACAGGTGCAGTATCCAAAGTCCAGAGAGATGGGATGAATTGCTTGAGATCATGCAATAAAATATGGCAGAGTCAGGAGAGAACTCTGGTCTCCTAACTCCTAGCCCAGTGTTTCTTCCCTTTACCATGATTAACAGGTTTGCTATTGCTCTTTATTTCAAATTGATTCTGAAGGAATCATGAATACATTTGTTGTGTTCAGTGTTCCGTATCTCTACCATAGCAGTTAGACTCAAACCAAAGTTAAACTGATTATCTATATCTCCTTTATTTAACCATATATTATAGTGTTAAAAGTAAATAACCCAAGGTAGACAATTAAAAGATTCATACAGCAAGTCATTGTCTACAAACGATTTGAAAACAAGGCTGACATCTGTTACAAAGAAGGATTAATTAGGTATTACTTTAAATGATGAATTCTGGCTCCATTTCCCATGAGAACAGTTGGTAAATGTACTGTTCTAATTAGGGATTTGGATCAAAATATCATTTTATTCTAGTCATGAAGCCTATTAAGATTTTTATTAATACTATCAGTTTTACTAACTATATACATCACACATGTTCACATGACAAGCACAAATACTTTTCCTCTGGTGAAAAAGCAATCTTATAAATGGTATCACGTTTATAGTTGGGAGTTGTTAATTTGGGACTAACCTGCTGCATTATAGTTCCCTTTCATCATAGCATGCTTCCTTCATGATATGTTATTAAAGATATTATGTTATTAAGATCTCCTAAGATTCTATAAAATGAGTGACAAAAAAATCCAGGCTATGCTGAGAGGTATGGCAGATGTGGCTGAAATCATAGGCTTGTATTCTATATAAAGGACTAATTCCTCCAAAGAAAGCACATGCCAGGCCACACCTCTTATCTACTATCTTCCTATTTCCATCAGAATCCAGGCACATGGCTTGCCCAGCTCTTATGCTGAGGCCTTTGGAAAGGCAGTGTAGATAGTAGCAAGAATACAAAAATTAGAATACGGAGTCCTGGGCTTAAATCCTGCCTTTACTCCTTACTAGCTCTGTCACTTTATGCTGGTTACTTAAGCCCCTAAACTCTTCCTATCTTCATTTTGTCATGCATAATACAGGGAAAAATTATGATGGTAATACACCCATTTTTCAAGGATTATTGTGAGAATTATATGAGCTAATTTATGGGTATGACATACAGTGTTACTCAAAGAATCATTTATTCAATACCTATCAAGTGCCTCTCCTAGAATTTGTGAATAGCTGTTATACATTTTCCAAAAATATACGAAGCCACCAGTAGATGGGGGGAAGCATGGAGGAAGTTAAAATAAAGACATGTATGTGTGTAAATAAATATTAAATTGCTTGCAAATTTCCACTGATAACATGCTGCTTATTTTTTAATGAATGTTTGATTATTTATTTGTGGAAAAGAATTATCTTAATCTTACTTAGAGCAGCCACAGAAAATCACCTCTGTTTTTAAAATTTTCATAATAATGGTCAGGAAGTTAAAACACCAAATCATCCCATTAAATAATAGACCCTTTGGAAATGCTAGTTACATGAAGCGGCCTGGTCTGTTGTAAATGCATCCTCACTGCCACAACTGCATGCTGTCACCTCAAAGACAAGAAGGTAACGGTGGCTGAGATGGAGGTCACAGTCAGGGCTAGGTGGGAGAGGGGTGTTTGCTGGATGGATTTTCATAGACAGAAAGGAGGCAGCCTTGAAGGAGGAATGTTTGTGTGTAGGAGGGTAATTACATAGCTCATCTTTAAAAAAATCTATTGAGTGTACACCTTAACGGACAGTAAATTATAAACAGGGAAGTAGTATCCAAAAATGTTTAAAAATTAGTTCCTTTACACGTGCGCTCTAATCTAACTTATAATCATATTTAGACTCATATTTTTAAATTTCTTAAAGCAAATTTGGAACATCCTTTACCCAGTAGGCCAAGCAAACATCCATGATATCAAGTGACAAGGAAGTTTCTGGAAGCAGCAAACTTCACTTGTTCTTTACCTTTAGAAATGCATTACAAGTGAAGGTAGTTGCCCAAAAACCAGTGCCCACTTACCCTCTGAGGCTGTGGTTGTTCTTAACAGCCACCATGCCCTCTGTCTCAGGCAAGCTAAATCTTTGCATGAGAACCAATTCAGAATAAAATTTTTAAAAGATATTTACAAGACCCATTTTTAGAATTCAAAATGAAAATAACTTTTATAGAGATCCATCAAAACGCTTATTCTTACAACTTAGATTACTTACTTTATTGAAGAGAAGAAAGCCAATGAGAAAAATTGGCACTCCATTTTAGCTACCAAAATCTTCATCATATCTGGACATATTTCAGAAGCAGCAATAACGAAACAGGTACTAATTTCAAATTGAATATGCATCACAGGGCACATCTGAAAGGTAGTCAGGCCGCATACAGCTCACAGCCACAAGCACAAAGTCTGCATCTCTCTATTATCCAAAGTCTCCAACTCAACTGGCTGTAATCACTCCCTTGTAGATTGCCGTAGTTGGCCCCCTCTCACTCTTTTGTACTTCTCTGGCAAAATTAAGCTGGATACACCCTGTTATCTGCCTCTAAGCTGTATCCTTGAAGCTGAGCATCAATGAAGAGATTTATACAAGTGAGTAAATTTCTATCACCACATTTTTCTGATCATTCACCTCTTCTCCAAAGAGGCCCTGTGCTTCTTTTCTGAATCCAAGGCTCTCTTGCCTTCTCAAGGAATTTACTTCTTTGGTTATTCTTCATCTCTCTTCATCTTAAACCTCTCCTCTCCATTGGATTATTCCTATTAACATATGAGCATATGCTACTATTTCTGATCTTTAAATAAAAAAGTATCTTGTCTCCCAACAATTACTGCTCTTTATTTCTCTTTCTGCTCGTATCTAAAAGTTTTAAAGAATTTTCTTCTTGCCCTGGCTTTACTTCTGAACTTCCTGTTTGCCTTTCAACTCACTTGAATCTGTCACCTGCCTGCAACACTCCATCTAACCCACTCTGGCTAAAGTTAACAATGACCTCCAAAATGGCTTTTTAAGCATTTGACCCTATTGACCACTATTTCTCAAAACACGGGCTTCATCTGACTGCTTGACACCACATTTCCTGCTACTTCTTTGGCAATTCTTTCTCAATCTCCTTTGCTAGCTACTATTCTTTCAACCTCTCAATGTTGGAGTTCCTTGGGTTCAGACATAGTACTTCTTTTCTTAGACTCTCTACCTAAGTGGTCTCATCCATTTCCATAATTTTAAATACTGTCTGTGCTAATGATGCCCAAATTAATATTGCCAGTCCCAACCCTCAGAATGACAGACTCATATCCAATTAACTACTTGACTTAGTCATTTACATGCCTCAGGGTCATTGCAAACCAACTTGTCCAACTTAGAACCTTTATTCTTTCTCCACTATCCCTTTCAGTGGCTTTCCATTTCACTTAGAATAAAATCCAATCTCTTTAAAATGGCCCCCAAGGATCTGCATGCCTTTGACCAGATCTTCAAACTTATCTCACATTTCTGCATGGCAACCTCATTGAACCAACTTCAGTTCCTAGAAAACACCATCTTCTTACCTGCCTCAGGTTTTGCATATGTTATTCCTTCTCTCTAGACAGCTCCTTCAATTCTTCACACTCATCAGTTAAAAGTCTTCACTTGGCTAAAATCAATACATTTATTAGGGTTCAGTTTAAATATTATACCCACTGACTCTCCAATCCAAGTTAGCTCCCACTCTCCAGCTGTTGTTCTCTTTTGTAGAATCCAGTTAATTTACTTCATAGAAGTCATCACAATGTTTACTTGTATAATCGTGTGTGTGTTTATGTTCAACTTTTCTAGTAGATGGTAAACTCCATGGAGCAGGGACATTTTCCATTTTATTTACCATTGTAACATACTGTCTGGCCTGTAGCCAGGATTCAATATGCATGAGTTCCTGAACCAAATGAATAAAAATTCATCACTAGCTACTTAAACAGATTAAGCTATTTAATCTTTGTAATGAGTCTATATATAATGTTGTCCATATGTATTATAAATATAAGACATTTCCTATTTGTGTCTCATATAATATTTGAATTTATACAAGGCTTGTGATATGGCATAACTACCTAGAAAGCTCTCCATTTTACAAAGTGTCTCCATTTTGTATTATTGCATTTGAACTTTCATTAAGCATCACTTTTGTTAGCAGATAATGCAACTGAGGCTTAGAAAGATAAAAGACTTGCTAAAATACACATTTCTAGTAAGATGGCAAACCTTTAGATTCTCATATCAAATCTCTTTATACTATACTATGTTGCTCTAAGACTAAATTTTAAACCTTTGGAGAAATAAGACAGAAGCACAACTTTAATTTGCCATTTATTCTCTTGAAAGACAATCACAAGAAACATTAATTTTGATGCTATGAATAAGATCACATTACCAAATTCACTCCCCACTCACACCAAGTACAATGCTAAACACATTTTGCATCAAAATAAAAACATTTAAATGACTCTATCTAGAGACAAACTATACCATCTTGGTTTCATGTTTCCATCCACTGATTGATATAGGATAATGTGGTATGGGAAGAATCCCCCTAATTTTGAGGAGTTGGCTTGGCCTATTTATTAAAAAATTGTCTTCCACAAGCCTATCCTCTCATCAGGTAATCCACATATTTATTTTGGCAGTTATTTCCCAAGTTTAAACACACAGGCAGAAAATCCTATTCATAGGAAAATGCAGGCAGGTTCTCTGACGTTAGCAAACAGATTCACATGGAGCCATTTCTCAAAGAACTACTACTTTATTGTATTATTAATAAGAACAACAATAATAGATAACATTTACTGAGTATTTAGAATAGTCAAAGCACTATTATAGACTTTGTAAAGTGCTTTATTTTATTCTCAAATCACACTTTAACATAGACACGATTTTTGTCATTTTGTTGATAAAGATACTGAACCTCATCGATCGTAAAAACAGGCTTCAAGATTGCTCATTAGGTAGGTTGTGGATCTGGGATTTTAATTCAGGTTTGTTTACATAAAGTTCATTTTCTTTACATGCTGGTAATATTGACCATCCTCTGTCCTTTTCGATTAGCTGACATTGGTTACTTTATCTTCAAGGTAGTGATTATTGTTCTTGTTCTGGGAATCTAATGTTTTCCTAGGAATCTTTTAAAACTCCCATTAAGAACAAGTGTGAACATTCTTCTCAAGCACACAGGGAGCATTCTCAAGGTAAGACCATATGTTGGGAAACAAGGCAAGCCTCAATAAATTTAAGAACATTGAAATCATATCAAGCATCTTTTCTGACCACAGTGCTATGACACTAGAAATCAACTACAAGAAAAAAAGCTGGGAAAGGGACAAAGATGTGGAGAGTAAACAACATGCTACTGAACAACCAATGGATCATTGGAGAAATCAAAAAAACTTGGAGACAAATGAAAATGAAAACACCCTATATCAACTCATATGGGATGCAGCAAAAGAGGTCCTAAGAGGGAAATTCATAGCAATATAGGCCCACCTTAACAAGCCAGAAAAATCTCAAATAAACAATCTTAAACTAAAATCTAACAGAATTAGAAAAAGAAGAACAAACAAAGCCCAACATCAGCAGAAGGAGGGAAATAATAAAAATTAGAGCAGAAATAAATGAAATTAAAACAAAAAAGACAGTAGAGAGGGTCAATGAAACAAAGAGCTGGTTCTTTGAGAAAATAAACAAAATTGACAAACCCTTAGCCAGACTCACTAAGAAAAAAAGAGAGAAGGCTCAAACAAATAAAATTAGAAATGAAAGAGGAGAAATTATAATGGCTATCACAGAAATACAAAGAACTATAAAAGAATACTTTGAAAAATGATATGCCAATGAATTTTACAATCTAGAAGAAATGGATACGTTCCTAGACTCATACAACCTCCCAAAACTGAATCAAGAAGAAATAGAGAATCCGAATAGAACAATCTTGAGTAAAGAGAATGAAACAATAATCAAAACCTCTGCAAATCAACATCCACAAATCAATCAATGTGTTACACCACGTTAAGAAAAAGAGGAATAAAAACCATGTGATCATCTCAATAGACACAGAGAAAGCATTTGACAAGATCTCACATCTATTTATGATAAATACTCTCAGTAAAATGAGTATAGAAAGAAAGCACCTCAACATAATAAAGGCCATATATGACAAACCCACGACCAACACCATACTCAATGGGGAAAGACTGTAAGTCATTCCTCTGAGAACAGGAACAACACAAGAGTGCGTACTCTCACCATTCTTATTCAACATAGTACTGGAGCTTTTGGCCAGACCAATTAGGCAAGCAAAAGAAATAAAAGAAATCTAAATAGGCAATGAAGGAGTGAAACTCTCACTGTTTGCAGATGACATGATTTCATATATAGAAAACACTAAAGAATCCATTAGAAAACTATTAGAAATAATCAACAACTACAGCAAAGTTGCAGGGTACAAAATCAATGTACAAAAATCAATTGCATTTCTATACTCAAATAACAAGCTAACAGAAATAAAATGTAAGAACACAATCCCACTTACAATTGCAACAAAAAGAGTAAAATATCTTATAATAAATCTAACCAAGAAATAAATTTAGCCAAGGAAGTGAAAGACTTATACAATGAAAACTATGACATTACTGGAAAAAATCGATGATGACAGAAAGAAATGGAAAGACATTCCATGCATGTGGTTTGGAAGAGTAAACAGCGTTAAAATGTCCATGCTACCTAAAGCAATCTACAGACTCAATGCAAGCCAAATCAGAATCCTGGTGACATTCTTCACAGAAAAAGAACAAAGAATCCTAAAATTTATATGGAACAACAGAAGACCCTGAATAGCTAAAGTAATCCTGAGAAAAAAGAACAAAGCTGAAAGCCCCACAATCCCTGACTTCAAAATATACTGCAAAGCTATAGTAATCAAAACAGCATGGTACTGGTTCAAAAACAGGAACACAGATCAATGGAACAGAATTGAAAGCCCAGAAATAAAACCACATCTATGGACAGCTAATCTTTGACAGAGGAGCCAAGAATATACACTGGAGAAAGGAAAGCCTCGTCAATAAATGGTGCTGGGGAAAACTGGACAGCCACATGCAAAAGAATAAAAGTAAATCATTATCTTTCCCCATGTACAAAAATAGGCTCAAAGACTTGAAGGTAAGAATTGAAACCATATCACTTCTGGGAGAGAACGTAGGCAATACACTCTTTGACATCAGACGTAAAAGGATATTTTTGAATATCATGTCTACTCAGACAAAGGAAACAAAAGAAAAGATAAACAAGTGGGACCTGGTCAGACAAAAGAGCTTCTGGAAGGCAAAGCAAACCAAGATTAAAATGAAAAAACAATCCACCAACTGGGAGAAAATATTTGCAAATCATATATCCGATAAAGGGTTAATCTCCATAGTATATAAAGAACTCACACAAATGAACAACAGAAAAACAAACAACTCAATCAAAAAGTGGGCAGAGGATATGAACCGACATTTTTCCAAAGAAGATATACAGATGGCCAATGGGCACATGAATAGATGCTCAACATCACTAATCATCAGGGAAATGCAAATCAGAACTACACTAAGATACCACCTTACACCCCTTAGAATGGCTAAAATTACCAAGACAAAAAATAGCAAATGTTGGAGAGGATTTCAAGAAAAGGGAACCCTCTTACACTGCTAGTAGGAATGCAAACTGGTGCAGCCACTGTGGAAAACAGTATGGAGATTTCTCAAAAAATTAAAAATAGAAATATCATATGACCCAACTATCCCACTACTGGGTGTTTATCCAAAGAAATTGAAATCAACAATTCAGAGAGATTTATGCACCCCTATGTTCATTGCAGCATTATTCACAATAGCCAAGACATGGAAGCAATCCAAGTGCCCATCAACTGATGAGTGGATAAAGAAGACATGGTATATATATACAATGGGATACTACTAAGCCATAAAAAAGACAAAATCATCCCATTCACAACAACATGGATGGACCTTGAGGATATTATGTTAAGCGAAATAAGCCAGACAGAGAAAGACAAACACCATATGATTCCATTCATATGTGGAAGATTAACAAGCACACAGACAAAGAGAACAGTTTAGTGGTTACCAGGGGAAGGGGGTTTGGGGGTGGGCACAAGGGGTGAAGGGGCCCATTTATATGTTGACTGACAAGTAATAATATACAACTGGAATTTCGCAATGTTATAAACTATTATTACCTCAATTAAAAAAAAAAGAATGAGTGTGGATAGCAACAACAAAACGGTAACTATGTGAAGTGAGGGATGTATTAACTGATCTTATTGTGGTAAACATTTCACAATATATACATGTATCAAATCATCACATTGTGCACCTTAAACTTACACAATGCTATATGTCAATTATATCCAAATAAAGCTGGAAAAAGAAAAGAATGGGTGAGAGACATGAGCATGAAGTCAGACATAGTTCATTGATGCCAGAAGATTCCATTGCCAAAAAAAGTTGTCAAAAAAGTAGGCAAAAATCTGTAAATTCAGACCTTTCTGTGAATGAAAAATACATTATTGTAGGAAGTACAGATGTCTTCTAATGTTTCCAAGTTCCCAACTATTTATCTTTAGAATTAGGGAACTAGAAATCAGAAATCATGGTAATTTTCACAAATTCAAGAAATCATAAGTTCTTCTGCATTTTTCATAGCATATTATCTGTGTTTTTAAATAATAATGAGTGACCATAATATTAAACAATGAATCATTTTATGTGATAGGATTGTGCTAATATTTTCATAGGTTTTCTGTTTTAAGCTGTACTAATAAATACATGGTTTTTATTATTATAAAACAATATATTGTGATAAGATTATATAATTAAATAACATATAAAAATGATCTCTACCATAAAGATGTTTGAAAACAGAAAACCTTATATTAAGGTAATATTAATTAAAAAAATTAAAATCATTTGGAAATTGAAGGACTGCCAGAAATATTTAAAATTTAGATTTATTACTTTTTCCAGTTTTATTGAGATATAATTGTCACAAAGTATTGTGTAAGTTTAAGATGTACAACGTGATGATTTAACATATTTAGATGTTGTGAAATGATTATAACAATAAGGTTAGTAAATACATCCATCACCTTAGTTAACATTTTTTAGTGTCTGTGATGACAACTTTTAAGATCTACTCTCTAGCAACTTTCAAGTATACAATACAGTATTATATTATATTATACTGTTTTTATATATGTTATACTGTACATTAGATATGCAGAACTTATTCATGTTATAACAGGAAGTTTGTACTTTGACCACTGTTGTCTGTTTCCCACATCCCTTAGCTCCCAGCTACCACCATTCTAATGTCTGTTTCCACAAGCTTCTTTTTGTTTTTAATTTTCACATATAAGTGAGATCATACAATAATTATCTTTCTCTGTCTGACTTATTTCAGTTAGTGTAACACCCTCAAGGTTCATCCACATTGTTACAAATGGTAAGATTTCCTTTTTTACGGCTGAACAATATTCCATTGTGTATATATAACACATTTCTTTATCCATTCATTCATTGACAGACAGTTAGGTTGTGTCCATGTCTTGGCTATTGTAAATAATGCTACAATGAACATGGGGGTGCCGATATCTTTTCAAGATAGTGGTTTCATTTCCTTCGGATATATACCCAAAGGGAGATGCTGGATCATATGGTGGTTCTATTTTTGAGGAACCGCCATAGTGTTTTCCATATTCGCTGCATCATTTTACATTTGTACCAGCAATGATCAAGGGTTCTAATTTCTCCTGGTTAACAGTGGTTCTTTTCTTTTTTTATTTGTTTGCTTCTTTAAAAAAATAGCCATCCTAATGAGCGTGAAGTATTATCTCATTGTGATGTTCACTTGCAATTCCCAATGACTACTGATGTTAGGTATCTTTTCTTTAGGGTTTCCTACGTATAAAATCATGTCACCTGCAAACAGACACAATTTTACTTCTTCCTTTCTAATTTGGATACTGCTTAATTTCTTTGTCTTGCCTCATTGCTCTAGCTAGGATTTCCAGTATTATGTTGGATAGGAGTAGTGATAGTGGGCACCCTTATCTTGTTCCTAATCATAGAGGAAAAGCTTTCAACCACTCACCATTGAGAATGATATTAGCTGTGGGATTGTAATATAGGGCCTTTATCATGTTGAGGTATATCCACCTATACCCAATTTGTTGAGAGATTTTATTATCAAAAGATGCTGAATTTTGACAAATGCTTTTTCTGCATCTATTGAGATGATCCTATGATTTTTATCTTTGTTTCTACTTATATGATGTATCACATTTATTGATTTGCATACATTGAACCATCCTTGTAACCCAGGAATGGATCTTATTTGATCAAGTTGCATAGTCCTTCTAACACGCTGCTGAATTCAATTTGCTTGTATTTTGTTGAGAATTTTTGCTTCTGGATTCATCAGGAATATTGGTCTGCAGTTTTCTTTTCTTGTAGAGTCCTTGTCTTGTTTTGGTACCTGGGTAATGCTGGCATCATAAAATGAGTTTTGAAGTGTTCCTTCCTTTTCAAATTTTTGGAAGAGTTTGAGAAGGATTGTCCTTAATTCTTCTTTAAATCTTTGGTAGAATTCACCAGTAAAGCCATCTGGTCCTGTGCTGGGAGGTTTTTGATTACTAACTTAATCTCTTTATTCGTTATTAGTCTGTTCAAATTTTCTATTTCTTCGTGATGTAGTTTAAGTAGATTGCACGTTTCTAGGAATTTACTCATTTCTTCTAGCTTGTCCAGTTTTTGGTGTAAAATTGCTCATACTAGTCTCTTGTGATCCTTTGTATTCTGTGGTATGAGTTTTAATGTCTCCTCTTTCATTTATAATTTTATTTGAGTCCTCTGTCTTTTTTTCTTGGTTAGTCTGGCTACATGTTCATCAATTTGTTTATCTTTTCAAAGGAACAACTCTTGAGTTTGTTAATATTTTCTATTGTTTTCCTATTTTCTATTTTACTAATTTCTGTTCTCATCTTTGTTATCTCCTTCCTCTACTAACATTGAGCTTATATTGTTCTTTTTCTAGTTCCTTGAGGTGTAAGTTTAGGTTGTTTACTTGAAATCTTTCTTCTTTCTTGATATATGTACTTATTGCTATACACTTCCCTCTTAGAACTGCTTTTGTTTTATTCCATAAATTTTGGCATGTTATGTTTCCATTTTCATTTGTCTCAAGATAATTTTTATTTCCCTTTTGATTTCCTCTTGATCCATTGGTTGTTCAGGAGTATGTGTTTCACCTCCATGTATTTGAGAATTTTCCAGCTTTCTCCCTGTCATTGATTTCTACTTTCATACCATTGCGGCCAGAAAAGATACTTGATATAATTTCTAGCTTCTTGAATTTGTTGAGACTGTTTTGTAGCCTAACATATGATCTATTCTGGAAAATGTTTATGAATGCCAGAGAAGAATGTGTATTCTGTTTCTGTTGAATAGAATGTTTTGTAAATATCTGTTAAGTCCATTTGGTCTATAGTGTGGTTCAAATCCATCATTTTCTTATTGATTCTCTTTCTTGAGGATCTAGCCATTGTTGAAAGTGGGCTATTAAAGTCACCAACTACTATTGTATTGATGTTTATTTCTCCTTTTAGTTCTGATAGGATTTGCTCTATACAGGCATACCTTGGAGATATTGCAGGTTCAGTTCTGGACCATCAAAATAAAGCAAATATCACAACAAAGTGAGTCACACAAAGTTTTTGCTTTCCCAGTACATAGGAAAGTTTTGTTTACTCTTGTAGTCTTTTAAGTGTGCAATAGCATTATGTCTAGAAGAACAATGTACATACATTAATTAAAAAATAATTTATTGCTAAAAAATGTTAACCATTATCTGAGCCTTCAGTGGGTTGTAATCTTTGAGCTAGTGGAGGATCTTGTAAGAAATGCAACACCTGCAAAGCG
Organism: Equus quagga; assembly: GCF_021613505.1. NCBI lineage: Eukaryota > Metazoa > Chordata > Mammalia > Perissodactyla > Equidae > Equus > Equus quagga. The sequence goes on from NC_060284.1 coordinate 38,862,840, forward strand.
CAATAAAGCAAAGCACAATAAAATGAAGTATGCTTGTACGTTTAGGTGATCCAGTATTGGGAGCAGAAATGTTTATAATTGTTCTATCTTCTTAAATAATTGACCCTTTTATCATTATATAATAATCTTCTTTTTCACTTGGAAGCATTTTCAATATACAGTCTATTTTGTCTGATAAAACTATTGCTACCCCTGCTTTCTTTTGGTTGCCATTTGCTTAAAATACCTTTTTCCATCCTTTTATTCTGAATCTGTATGTGTCCTTTAAGCTAAAGAGAGTCATTGATAGGCAGCATATCATTACATCTTGTTTTTTCATCCATTCAGTCATTCATTGTCTTTTGATTGGAGATTTAATCTGTTTACATTAAAGTAATTATTGATAAGTGGCAACTCATTATTGCCATTTTGTTGTTTTCTATTTTGTAGATCCTTTGTTAATTGCTTCCTCTCTTGCTCTCTTCATTTGTGATTTGATGACATTCTGTGTTGTCACACTTTGACTCAACTCCTTTATTCTAATCATTGTGTATCTACTACAGGTTTTTCTTTTGTGGTTATCATAAGGCTTACATTAATTGTCTTATAGTTATAATATCCTATTTTCAGCTAATAACAGTTTCACTTCTATAGCATACAGAAACTTTATACTTTTACTTCTTTCTCCCCCATCACATTTTAGGTTATTAATGTTAAAATGTATATCCTTTTTATGTTGTGTATACAATAAATTATTGCAGCTAGAGTTATTTTTAATGTTTGTTTTTCTTACTTTTAAACTAGAATTTTAAGTGATTTATGCACACCATTACAATATTAGAGAATCTGACTTGACTATATAATTACCTTTATTGATGAGTTTTGTATGTTCCTATGTTTTTCCAGTGTTAAGTCGCATTTTCTCCATTCAGCTAGTAGAATAGCATTTAGCATTTCCTGTATGGCAGGTCTAATGGTGATGAACTCCTTCAATTTTCGTTTGTTTGGGAAATTTTTTTCTCTCCTTCATTTCTGAAGGACAATTTTGCTGGGTATAGTGTTCTTGATTGACAGTTTTTTTCTTTCAATATTTTGAATACATCATCCCACCCTCCCATGGCCTGCAAAGTTTCTGATAATAACTCCTCTGATAGTCTAATAAGGGGGGGGCTCGTGTATGTGATGAGTTGCTTTCCTCTTGCTGCTTTCAAATTTTTCTCTTATTTGACTTTTGACAATTTCGTTATGATGTGTCTCAGTTTAGCCCTTTTAGGGTTCAATATACTCAGGATTTTTTGAGCCTTATAAAGCTGGATGTCCATTTCTTTCCCCAACTTTAGGAAATTTTTAGCCATTATTTCCTTAAATAGATACTCTGTCCCTTTCTCTTTCTCTTCTCCTTTCAGGATTCCCATAATGCATAAATTTATTTTATTTTCTTGATGTTACATAAATTCTTTAAGCTTTCTTTACAGTTTTTCATTCTTTTGTTCTTTTTGCTCTCCTGACTGGATAATTCCCAATTGGTATTATAAACTGATTTTTTCTTCTGCTTTTTTGAGTCTGTTGTTGAAGCTCTCTGTTTAATTCTTTAGTTCAGTCATTATATTCTTTAGCTCTAGCATTTACATTTGGTTTGTGATGGTTTTTATTTCTTTTTTTAAACTACTCTCTTTTTTTTTTAAAGATTGGCACATGAACTAACATCTGTTGCCAATCTTTTTTTTCCTTCTTCTCTCCAAAGCCCCCCAGTATATAGTTGTATAGTCTAGTTGTAGGTCCTTCTGGTTGTGCTATGTGTGATGCCACCTCAGTATGGCCTGATGAGTGGCGCCATGTCCACACCCAGGATCTGAACCAGCGAAACCCTGGGCCAATGAAGTGGAGCATGTGAACTTAACCACTTGGCCATAGGGCTGGCCCCCTAAACTTCTCATTTCGTTCGTGAAGTTTTTTAAATTTCATTTTGGTTGTTTGTCTGTTATTCTTGCAGTTCACTAAACTTCTTTAAGGGGATTATTCTGAATTCTTTGCCAGATAGTTCAATGATCTCCATTTCTTTAGGGTCAGTTGTAGGAGCTTTATTAGTTTCCATTGTTGGTGTCCCATTTACCTGATTCTTCATGATCCTTGTATCCTTGCTTGTTATCTGTGCATTTGAGTAAACAGTTTCCTCCTGCAGACTTTATAGGTTTCATTTCATCAGGGAAAGACCTTCACCAACCAGCTCAGCTTGGGGTGCTGAATGGGCCGGCTGGTAGCATCTATGGGGAGATGAAGCTGGCTCTCACGGTCTCTAGTTGGGCAAAGTCACAGCCCCTGCTCTTAGATTGGTGGGGAGGTTGCCCCTGGCTGGGCTGTGTTGTTGAGTAGAACTTCTAGCTGGTCTCTGTGTTCAATCAGTGATGCTGGATGTGCTCTTGGGTTGGGCAGAGCTGCTGGCTGTTTTTCATGTTTAGATGGGGCCGTTTTCTCAGCTTTGCAGTCACTTCTGGTTGGGTGGAGTCACAGTAGCAAGTCAGTGCCACTGGGTGGATTCAGCAACTGGGCAGGGTTTCAGGCTGTGCTCTGCAATTCCTCCTGGTCGGGTGAAGTTTCAGGCTGTCCTCCGCAACTTGGATCATGTTGCTGGCTGGACTCTGCATTTAGGCAGAACTGCAGTCTGGGCTTCACAGTCAGATGGGGCCTCAGGCACTGCTCTGCAATCAGGCTGGACAGCAGGCTGTCCCTTAAAGTTGGGCAGGGCCTCAGGCTGGGCTTTACAATTCGGTAGGGCATTGACTGTGCTCCACTGTTGCGAGAGGTTGCTGGTTGGGGTCTCTGGTCTGGTGGGGCCTCTAACTATATCTGCAGTTATGTAGGCCTCATGACTGTGTTCTGCGGTTAGACAGGGTCACTGTCCTGGCTTCTTGGTCAAGTGGGGCCACAGGCTATGCTCCACAATTGGACAGGGTCACTGGATGGAATCCCTGCTTGGGCAAGGCCTCAGGCTGTTCAGCAATTGGTCAGGGCCATGTGCTCTGCTGGGCTCCATGGCTGAATGGTACCATAGGCCGGGCTCCAAGGCTCCTCAAGCTCGCTTTTTAGGTTCCCTAGTTATGTGGAGCCAGAGGTTTTGCTCAGTAATTGGGCAGGGCTGCTGGCTTGGCTCCTGCCTGGGCGAGCCATGGGATGTCTTCCACAGCTGCAGGATGTTGTGGTCACCATTCCTGGAGCAGTGGGTCTGGATGCTATGCTTAACAGTTGGACAGAACTGTGAATTTGCTCCGCTGCCCAGGCAAGGCTGTAGAATGTGCTGCCGGCCAACATGGCCCTGAGACTGGAGATCCAAATCAGGCCAAACTGCCAACTGAACTCCCTGGCCTGACTAGGCCACTGGCTCAACTCTCCTGATTTACAGAGCTGCTGGCTGGGATCTGGGCTCAGGTGCCGCTGCAAGCAGGAATGCGGTCTGCCAAGATGTAAATGCTTGTTCCTGTAAGTCCATCCCCCTTATCTGCTTCTATCTGAATCCCAGTGGTTGAGCTCCACAGATTTTCCCAGTGATGTAGGACCTAAGTGAGCCTTCTGGGAAGTGTTCCACAATGCTGGGGAAGCTGGATGTCCATCTTGGGTTTTCTTTTTCCCACTGTAGAAACCGTAGGCCCAGGAGGACTCATTCAGTATGGCACTGTGCCCTGTCTCCCCACCCCCGCTGGGTGGGGTGATGTGATCAAAATGAAACCTCTCCTCTTACCCTTCTAATGCAGTCCTTCAGAGGCTCTGTTGTCTAGGGGAGTGCTTCAGCCTCGCTCCTGGGTTCTGCAATTTCACAGTTGTGTCCTGTCTGTGCATAGTGGTTAGTTGGTTTTCTTATGAGGGGAACTGAAGTTAAGAATGACCCATGTCACCATCTTGATGATGTGACACCCCCTTTAAGTTATTGTTCTTTAAATGAAATTTTAAAATACAAAAAGCATTAATTCTTTGATAGCACTGATCTTGTTTTATAAAAAATGTTCCAGACATAGAATCTCTTCTTTCAATTTGCATTTTCCTTGATTGAATTTTTAAGAATGGTTCCAAAAGCATCATCAAGTTGGGCATTAGAGTATATGTTGTTTTGTATAAGCTTATTTCCTTTTTTAAGGATGAAAATATCTTTTCTCCTTGCTCTGATTTTGGTTTTGCAGTTGAAGTCAATATTGCTTTTGCTAATTCAGATTTTAAATCAACTCCTGATTTCATTTAGAGAATTCCACACAAGATTCACACCTTTGTCTCTTTGCATGTCCTCTTTTAAAACATTTAAAAGAACTGTGGCCTGTAGCGAACATTCAAACACTGAGAAATGATAGCAAACATTATTGAGTTGTATTCAAGTACCATATAATTCAGAAATCCTATAACAAGGCAATAGTATTACATAGAATCACATGTCAAAATTGCCAATTTAGTGACTTATTTTGTTTTAAGAGTTTTTTGTTTCTTGGAATGCCACTTATATGTCTTGGAATGCCACTCATAAATTTTGTGTAATGTATTTCATAAGAATAAATGTAACTTTTTTCCCACAAGAATGACTCATCATTAGCAGCAGCAGACAGGGCCAAGGGCATACTTATAAAATGACAACAACTACAAGCATGGCTGCCTGATGAGATCGTGACCACTTCCTCCCACCATATTCCAGGCCCTCTTCCATCAGGCTGGATGACCGCCTTTCAAGCATCCAGAATAGTTGATCTCTAACATCCCCAATTCTCAAATTCTAAGATTGTCCTATGACCCATGCCAGTTAACACATCACAGAAGTAAATATTAGCTAACTTGCTATCCTTTCTGAAACAAAGGATGAGACTATACATTTGATTATATTTTTATTCCACTTTTAGGGTAGTTAAACTCCAGAAAAATTTGCCTGGGAAAGCTACGCATTAATCTATCTTGGGGACCTGAAAGATTGGGTTAGTCTACCATTTGAATGCTTCCATACTGCATCAGGAAAGAAAATCAGATGACCTTGAAGCCACTTAGAGCCTTAAAATAATGCTAAGGTTTTGATGCCAGGGATTAACCCATTAAGCCACTGCCACTGGCTGTAAGCATTATGATACTCTGAGGCTGAGATGAGCTCTGTACTGCTCAGGGCTTAGTTACTACAGAAAAAAGAAAAGTCAGATGAAGCTGTCATCCAAAAAAAATTAATACATGCACTTAATTGGCTTAGGGGTTTTTTATTATTATTCCTACAATTACAATTTGTGTCTATAGAAAATATGGCCATTATTTTTAAATTACTATTTCAGAAAAGCAAGTTATCAGAATTAATGTGATAGCAATAAAGGAAATTCATAAAATGTACAGAAATCCAGCTAAATCCAAAATGAGCATATCAGTACATAAGTAGGGACACATTTTCAAGTTCTTGATATGCTTGGCCTCTATCCCATATCACTAATTACTTCTTAGCTCAAATGGGCAAAATCGTTAGCAATTTGCTTGGCAATAGGTGAAAAGATAGGTTTCTTTTTTTCTTGCCCCGTGAAAAATTGTCTGCATTGTCCTGCAATGCTGAGCAAGTTATTCTTAGCAGCACGTCTCGTCAGACATTTTATGGCAGCTTGGGGAATATTAAATGTATGATTAATAAATAATTACAACTGTGTGTCCAACCTTCAACTGCACAATTCAAAAGGAGTTTTGACTGTGTGAGGCATTTAAGAGGCGTTCTGGAAACAATATAGTTGTACATTTTAATTTAGATTTATCCCAGAGTTAAAGTACAAATGTTTACACATCCCGCATACTTTACATATAGAATTATCTTAACCATTATCAGTCTACAGCTGCCTCCAGGGAGAAATGCAGTAAAGAATTTAGCAGCAGGAACACACAGTAAACACCAATTTAGGACATAAGGTAAAGAACATCATAAACATGGAGAATCTGAAATTAGAGAAGGAATTTTTAATTAGGTGGAATGTAATCACTCAGCTGGAATTTGTCTATGCTACCAGAACAGGAGCATTTTGTTATTGTTGTGGAAAGTGCTTTCAGATATTTCATTAACAAACCAACCAGAAAATCCCATTCCAGTCTTACTCACTGCCTCTCTCTCTATCTGACTACAATGCAACACGAGCTTAGCTTCTCTAGCCTTGCGCGGTGATACAATATGAGAATGATTACACCATTTGCAGCGTGATACAGTCATAGTGAACCTAGGTGCTGAATTTTCTGGAAAAGTCCCAAATTCCTACTTGATCAATTCTCTGTGCTACCTTTAGGTTCCAAAGTTATGACTACTGTGACTGTGAAACAAAAAGCTGTGACTGGATAAGAGAATACTACTAGTTCCAGCTCTACCACTCGACGTGTGCCTGCCCACGAATGTTTCTTACTTTTTTTTCTGTAAACGCATACGTGTTTCCATAGTCGAACTATCGTGATATACACCTGAAATCTATATAACAATATAAACCAAAGTGTTTCTTAAGCAATTTGGGTTGCAGTCCCTCTCTCTTTCTTTATGCAAGGACCTGAATGCTAAAATCCCTGACAGCCTCTCGTTCTGTGGCTCCACTAGTATTAAGCAGCAAGGCACGGTAGTTAAAACCACAGACTGGCACCAGTGGGCTTGGATTTGAATCTCAGCTCTGCTGGTCCCAGCTCTGCATGACCTTGGGCAAACTAACCACTCTTTGCCTCAGCTTCCTCATCTGTAAAATAGGCTTGATGACGATGATAATTTTTCATGGAGTTGTTATATGAGGCTTTGATGAGTTGATATAAATAAAGCACCTAAAACAGCACAGAATAGTCTACATATTGGTTACATAAACGCACATGAGAAAGGACAGCATATGAGCTCAAATTTGCTATTAATTTAGCTATTTAGCTGCTGTTTCCTCTTTGTATTCCAGCTCATAAGACTCTAAGAATGGGTTTTATTTGTTATAACTATGAGAAAACAGATTCGAGAGGTTAAGGAAATTGCCCACAGTCTCAGTTGGTAAGTGACACCCAGTATTAAAATCCTTATATGTCTGACTTCAAATCTGTGCTCTCTAAACTCTGCTTACGCAGAGTCCCCAGTGATTTTGCAGGCTGATTATTACTCTATTATAATACGTCTTGGTCCCAAGCTCATTGTCTGGAAAAATGTGTAACAAGTATGATTTTTGGACATAGAGTGATCAAAAAGCAATGCCTTTTTCACTCTAAAAAACAGCCATTAAAGCATCAGATTTTAGAGCTAGACTGCCCGTGTTCACGATATCAGCTTGACCACCATCTGGGTGATCCTGGGCTCAACCTCTCTGTGCCTCAGATCCCTCTTCTGTTACACGGGCGTAATACTACCTAATTCAGAGAGTTATTTAAACATTAAATTAACTTATAAAAATATAAGTTAATAAAAAAAAATAAAGCATTAGAATAGTGCTTGGAACACAGGAAGCACCCTAGAAATGATCCTTGTTAATACGCTTACCATTACTACCACCACAACTTGGGATGGAGGGGTGGGATGGGTTGGAGAAGAGACATTTAATGGTACTACATAGATATAATCACAGTCCTACAGAAATGGGTCAATGTGTTTTCAGCTTTTATTCAAACAGAAGGTCACTCTTTCTGTCAAAAAGGATTTAATCCTCCTTCCTCTCAAACCATTGCTTTAGTGCGCAGAAGGACATTGATCCCCAAAGAAGAGACACTTAAAATGCTCAGCTTAGAGATACAGACAGCTGGGGATCATACAGGCCCAACTAACAATAAACAAGGGTGTTGAAAGGAGACAAAGCCTTCCATAGAAACTAGCTGTTGAAGAGTATCTAATAACTAGTCTTTGAGCAAGCACATAAACAAAAAACTAAAATTTAGTGGAGTAGGTTCTACTGACCTGGATGAATAAGATCAATATCATGCACAGAAGGCAGTCAAGACTGAAACAGAGGCATCCCCTTGGCTGCACCTGTTCGAAGCTTACAGTAATTAATGAGCAAAGAGGAAAAGGAGATTGACTTCAGAAATCTTGCATAGCCTTGAAAGTTTGTTGTACGTATGTAAATAGTATTTAGCTCTTAGTACAGAATGCAGCCTTAGTTTTTCTTCCATATTCACCGAATCCTAAATATAAAAGTCCTTTCAGGTATTGTACAAGAGAGTTGCCTGAACTAGCTGGACCCCACTCAGCTGTTAGATTTGAGATTCTTGTGTTCAGACTGTACAAAATAAGTAGCACTTACAATATTCTCTCTTAATGAGGCTTATTTTAGAGTGGGTTCTTCTTAGATTTGTCTTGGTAGGGTTTTAGCTTCCCATTTGATTTTTCCTTTGTTTTCAGCAGAGGGAAAAACTTGAACAGATTTGTTGAGAGACTCAGTGAATGGGTCACTAAGAGGATTGTAGATTTTAATAGACTCTTGCCTTGCCTTCCCATGCAGCTAGCTATTTCCTAAAACCCTAAGTTTGAAGGATTTGAAATAGAACTTTAAATATTAGAGAGCCGAATCATCAAAGGGTTTTAAACCTGCCACTGCATGAAGGACAGAAAGAAAGGACCATCTGATCTAATGCCATGAATTCTTAGCAGTAAGGATGGTTCCCCTGAAGCAGAACAGACAAAAGCAGGAAAGAAAATGCTTAATTGAACCAAAATAAGCTACTATGACATATAGGAAAATCAAAGCTTTAAAATGAAAAATTAAAATAAAGGGTTAAGGAAGGAAAGGTGATGTTAACTTTCTCTCCTGGAGGCTGCTGACTTATCTGGGGCAACGGCTCTCAGATGCTAGAAAAAGCATTGGTCCATAATGACATTTTCAATGGTCCCCTACAAAGTGAGGACAAAGTAGTGAGTTTTCTCATTGTGACATTTTTTTAATTTAAAGGATTATTACTTATTCTGGGAGTGTGTTCTACCAACATTTTTGTATTAAATATGATTCAGTTGGAAGAGATGGTGATAACATATGGTCGTTTATGTTTTAGTTTTAGGGTTTTCATTTCAATGTCCTTATTGATCAAAATTAAAGGTAACATCATTGCATTCCCTACTCCCAACCAAAAAAGAAAAAAATTTTGATCTGTTAAAACAAAAGTCTGAGACCCAGCAATCTAAGTCTGATCTCTTCCACAGGGTGGATTAGAGTTACCTTGGAAGGGGTCTGGCCCTCTGGCAGAATGGTTAAGTTCGTGCGCTCCGCTGCAGGTGGCCCAGTGTCTCGTTAGTTCGAATTCTGGGCACGGACATGGCACTGCTCATCAAACCACGCTGAGGCAGCATCCCACATGCCACAACTAGAAGGACCCACAATGAAGAATATACAACCATGCACTGGGGGCCTTTGGGGAGAAAAAGGAAAAAATAAAATCTTTAAAAAAAAAAAAAGAATTACCTTTGAAGTAGTTTCAAAACAAACACCATCCCTCCCCTCTACTGTGAGCTCTCAGAAGGGAAGTAGAAGGTGGGGGAAGGGAGATGTGTATTTTTATATAAGATTCTGATACAGACCCAAACTGACATCCACAGTTCTCAGGGGAGAATGGTCAACTATCATCCTTAGAAGACCCATATCTTCTTTACTCTTGTATTTTGCTTGAACTTATTCACTTCCGTGGACAGGAGACAAATAATTTACAATGGATTTTCCTAAATAAGAGGAAAAATATTTCAGGAGACAAGTTTCTATGTTCCACATAAAAAAGATCTTTGAAGGAAAAGCTTCAAGCACATGACAATTCTTTTCACAAAGAAATCATAATATTAAGACTCTAGGGATATAAGAAATATATTCTTGACTGTGGTAGCAAGCTAAATAAAGTCCTGAAGCTAATTTTAATGGAAAAAGTTTATACATACAAACCGAATAAGTAGACATACTCTATAAATGTATACTTCTTGAGCTCTAAAATGCTACATGGGCAAATGCCAAATTAAATATTCAAACTTGGCCAAATGAGTAAAAGTATAAAAGTAAATCCAGATTTCTTTAACAGTGTGAAGCAAAATAAAATGTTTAAGATACTGAGTTCCTCTCTGTCCTCGAGGAGATGAGTCTAGTATAATCTTTTTGCTCCAATCTAGCTGACTTTCTCACTGGCTTGTACATTAAAAAAATTACTTATTTTGCAATTGATTTCCATGAATGTCTTTGATTCCTTAAAATGTTATTGTGACTAACGCTATGCCCTGTCCCTTCATCCCACCCTAACGCCAGCAAAAAATGTGTCTCAATTCTTCCCGTGCAAATCCTACTCCTCCTCTAATGCCTATTTTGTTTATACAAACACTGAACACTTAGCATGTGCCTGGCCATGCTAAAGGCAATTATACATTTTAAGCAGATTTGTGTTTTAGAGTGGAATATGGCTTGGAAGAAGTGTTGAATAGAAACAGGGAGATTCATTGGGAAGCTATTGTAATAATCTAGGACAATGATTGTCAAAGTGTGGTCTCCAAATCAGCAAAATCAGAATCACCTGGCCACTTGTTAGACCCGCAACGTTTCATGCCCCACGCCAGACCTACCAAATCACAAACTACAGGTTCCACCCCGCCAGCTGCATTGTAGCACGCCTTCCAGGTGACATGGATGCACGCTGAAGTTTGTGAACCACTGACTTAGGAGAACAGTGGTGGAGAGAAGATTAGTGGCAGTGGGTTTGGAGAGCATGTTATTGAACCGAAAGACATGATTACTGGATGGATGACAAGAAAGAAGTGAAATAAAATTTCGAGGTTTATGATTTGTGTGATTGATGCCTAATGGAGTCTTTCTGAGATATAGAAATATAAGAAAATATCAGTTTGGGGTAGTCAGTGTAGGAAATAAATGCTTATTTCATATGGGGATGTGTCAAATCTGAAATATTGGACATTCAAATGGAGATCCAGAATGATAGTGTAATAGAGAGATCTGAAGGCAGGAAAAAGGATTAAGATAAAGTGATCTTAGGAGTGACTAAAGTTGAAGAGGAGCAGGGGAAGCCACCCAAGGAGAGTATGAGAAGAAGTGAAGAAGATTGAAGATGGAATCTGGAGAACACTAACATTTAAAGAACAGATAATGGCAGAAACTAAGAGAGGAAAAACATAATCGTGATATTTTAGAAATTCAGCAATTGAAAATGAGATTATAGTAGGAGGAAAAAAGAATGAATTAGACTTATGATTTTAGCCCCAACATGTAAAAAGCCTGGAATTCATTACTCCATCCTTATGACAAGAAAAAGTTGGACAAACTAAAAATAAATGACTTTTCTCAGACCCATCAGAGAACTGAAGTTTCAGGGAAAACCATCACCCCAAAATCTGGAGCAAAGGATCATCCAAGAAGAAAGAGGCCAGATATGTTTCCCTGGAGTAGAAGCCACTGGAACCTTAAATTGATAGGAACACTAAAAAAGTAATTTTAGCAAATTGCTGAAGAATGAATACGGACTAGTGTGAGTGTGAGAAACTCCTGGGAATTTCCATATGATGAGCACTCCTTCCAGGTGATGATTCCATAAAGATCTCTCCCTGAATTGGTCATGGAGAGTGCTTGGATCGCTTCCTCTTCACCCCACTAGTGAAGGAGGGATTCCACTCTAGGGTTATGCAAATGGCCAAGCACACAACAGCTGTGACTGGACATAGGAGCCAGACACTAATCACATATGCTCACAGCCCAAGAGAGGACGACACCATGCACCATGCAGGAGTACATGGGGGTTTAACTGGGGACAGAGTGAACAATCAAGGGCTGTGGGAGGCAGACTTTGCAGTAGCAAGATGAGAGGTGCTACTCAGTTCCTAGGTAAGGATGTGACAGGCTTGTTTGAATAATTCAGTAAGCTGGCAGGGAACTGAAACCCAGTACTCAGAGATAAACAGGAAGTATATTTGGTCCATTTGATGGGGAGGGTTGTTAGGTCGGGGACCTTGTCCCTGGGAGTAGAGTGAGGAGGGTATAATAACAAAGTTTCCTGGTTTCTGTATTTGATGCTTTGACACCTGAGCCTTGCTCCTCTTGGAGAGACTGCTCCTCCCAGGGCTAGTCAATTCCTAGAGATAGTAAAGGACTTCCCTGTTAGCACAGCTTTCATATTCAAACGAACCAATTCAGAGCCCACACCTTCTAAATTTATTGAGCTCTTATACTTCAGGCCATTATTGCCCTGCCCTAATCACCCAGGACCAGGTACTGGACAACCAGGGATGGTCCCTATACGCCCAAGTTCACTGAAGTTACTTAAACTAGCCAATTCTAAGCTAGCTTTTTACCCTGCCTCATCTGTTCCTTCCTGTGGAAACCACAATAAAGATATTCGTCCATGTTTCCCCCTTGCTCCCTCTGTCTCCTGATTGACACTGGTGCTTCTGCATGTGGCCCTGTGTAGTGTGCTGTGCCTCCTGTTTCTAAGGATCTGTGAGTATAAAACTTCTTCCTTCATGACAGTCATGTCCGTGTTAGCAGATTTTACAACACCTGATTAAAACAACTTTCTGCTACCTTTAAAACAGGGAAATTTAGGTTAGACAAGGCTAGGCTCTCCTGATTTAACCAGATGCCATGAAGGTACATAATATTAATTTTTGACAGGAAAGAATAATCATTGTGAAATATGACGAGAGTCTTATCAGAACAAATACCTATACTCCAGAGTAAAATGTTTGGCCAAAGCCTAACCCAGTTGCTGGAAAGACATTTTTCCACTCCACCCATATCTATCCTTCCTATCTCACAAAAAAGAAAAAAGAAACATACTCAACAAGAGTCAAGATTTCAAGAGAATAGATAGGGAATTCTAAATCCAGAAAAAGGAATAGGCAACAGAAGGAAACCAAACAAACAAGAAAAGCTATACCACTGAAGAAACACTTATAAAAGTCATAAACCTGAGACACAGGTCCATTAAAACACTGAGACTTAATTGGAAGATTGTAGAATGTTTCTCCCCCTGACACACACCTCCTCATTGCACCAACATGGCTTCAGTATACTGAGAGTGGATTAAGCTGAGAGTACTGCAAGACATGACTCTCTCTGAGGAGGAGGCATTAGGAAATCCCAAAGGCAAGAAGGGAGGCGAAAGCAGGGCACTAGAGAAGTTGAAACCTCTGGCCCCCATGGCTACAGAGCACATTAAACACACTTCACTCCTAGCCGGATCACCATATGTCCTCACACTAAAGATCTGTTTCCCTCAATTCCTGTCACCGGATACAAGATGTCCAGCTTTTGACACAAAATTATAAAGCATGCCAAATGTGATTAAAAAAACATAGACTGAAGAGACAAAGCAATCATCAGAACCAGACTGGATATGATCCCGATTTTGGAATCATTACATAGGAAACTTGAAATAACTATGATTAATATATTAAGGGATCTAATGGTAGAAGTGGACAAACATCCAGGCAATGTGAGAGACGGAAACTCTTCAAACAAAATCCAAAGGAAATGCTACAAATCACAAACATTGTAACAAAAAAGAAGAATGTCTTTGATTGGCCCCTCAGTAGACTCAACCCAGCTAGGGAAGAATCGGTGACCGTGATAAGCCATCAGAAACTTCCCAAACTGAAATGCAAAGGAAATAAAAGAACTTTAAAAAAATATAACGGACATCTAAGAAATGCAGGAGAATTTCTAAAAGTCTAACTTACGCATAACTGGAATATCAGAAGAAGAAAATAAAGCAGTAATGGATTGTAACCCAGAGGAAGAAATAAACATCCATGAGTCTTTATTGAAATAAACAAATGATTGACTAAATTAATAATTGGGGAAAAACAGATAAATTGTCCATGCAGAAGAATTTCAAATAAGCGTGTAGATACTCCACCCTAAAGCAGATGGAACATAATTCCTTACTCCTTAAGAATTCGCTGTGCATTGAAACTTCCTTCCAAAGAGTACAGATGTCAGGGGAAAATATAAACTTTTCTACAAAAGGTACTGAAACAATTGGACATTCATGTGCATTAAAATAAATTTTCTGGGCCAACCCTGTGGCCTAGGGGTTAAGTTCGGCACACTCTGCTTCAGTGGCCAAGGTTCAGTTCCTGGGTGTGGACATACACCACTTGTCAGTGGCCATGCTATGGCAGTGACCCACACAAATCCCCATACAAAATAGAGGAAGATTGGCATAGATGTTAGCTCAGGGCAAATCTTCCTCAGCAAAATTAAATAAATTTTTATCCATGTCTTGCACATATACCAAAAAAAATGAAAATTGATCATACATTTGATTGTAAAACCTAACACTATAAAACCTTTAGAAGAAAACAAAGGAGAAAATCTTTGTGACATTGGGTGGAGCAAAGTTTCTTAAACATGACACCAAAATCACAATCTATATATGAAAAATTTTATAAATAAGATTCATCCAAATTTTTTCTTTCTAAAGACTACATTGAAAAATGGAAAGGCAAGTCATAGACTGGGAGAAAGTATTTGCAAATCATATAACTGTTAAAACATATAACTTGTGTTTAGAATATATAAAAACTTATAACTCAATAGTAGGAAGACCAACAGCCCAATATACAAAAATTGGTAAAAATTGAACAAATACTTCATCAAATTAGATATACAAGTGACAAACACATGAAATAATACTCAACATTATTAGTAATTAGGAAAATGCATATTAGAACCATAAAAAGTACCACTAAACACCCACTAGAATGGATAGAATCAAAAAGGCTTTGTAAATTTTGGAAAGAATGTGGAGACACTGGAATTCTCAAACATTGCTGGTAGGAAAGTAAAAGTGGTACAACCACTTTGGAAAAAGTTTGCAAGTTTCTTTAAAAAGTTAACCACACCTTTCCCACACAACATAGCAATTCCTCTCCTAAGTATCCCCCAAGGTAAACGAAAACATATGACTAGACAAAGAGTGGTAATGATGTTCACAGAAGCGTTATTTACAATAGCCAAAGCCTGGAAATAATCCAAGTGTCTAGCAACAGATGAATAACAACCTGTGGTATACCTGTATAATAAAATATTACTCAGAAATAAAAAAGGAACATGCAAGTGATACATGTAAAACAGGAATGAACCTCGAAAACACTATGCTGAGAAAAGCTAGATACAAAAACTACACATTGGACAAATCCAATTATTTGGGATTTCCAGAAAATGCAAAACTGTAGAGACAGAATCAGGTCAGTGGTTGTCTGGAGCTGAGATGGGATTAATTCCAAAAGGCGTGAGGGAATTTTCTGCGGTTATGGAAGCGTGCTAAAACTAGAATGAGGTGATGGTTGCACAATGTATACATTAACTAAAACTCATAGAATAGTATAATTAAAATAGGTAAATTTTATGTCATGTAAATTATACCTCAATAAAGTTGTTTTAAAATGTAGTGAATATTTGCTAAGGAAGTAGAGATTGTACTTAAAAATTGACTATGAAAGGAAAGAGATAAGGCATTAGATAGAAGGTAAACAGGCTTGATGGAGATTTATTTTCCCTTATAAAACTGAAAAATAGTTGAGTATACTTAGTATAAAGGAGCCAATAAAGAATAGGAGGTTAAAAACACAAGAAAGGAAACAAATGAAATGGATCCAGATCCTGAGGAAGCTTTCAAAAGCAAGTAGGTGAATTCACTTTGGATAAAAAGATTACCTCATCCTCTGCGATGGGAGAGAAGGTGGAAAAGATGGATGAAGTTGAAGATAACAAATCATGGCTGGTGATGGAGCAAAAAGGCAGCAAGTTGAGAGTTCTGTCCTGGTGGTGTCACTTCTTACTTAGTTAGAATTAAATGGAAAGAATATATTGCTTGATCATTCTGATTCTTCCCAATGGTTATGAACTCTTCAATTAACTAGTATGAATACAGAGTGGTGTGCTTTCTAGATGAAGGATATTTATACCTGTAGTTATGACAATGCATCTTGGCAAAATAATCTCCAGCATCAATCAACTCTGAGAGGTGTGTGCAGTTGAGGGTCTGACTATAGGAGAATTTAGAGAAGCCCCTGACTGCAAGTGAAGAAGAAGCTGATGAGCAGCTATAGGATTGCTGGGAACTTGAGGGTCAGCTGACCTTGGAGCAAAGAGTAAATAATTTCCTCAGTCCTCCTGTTGGGTGTTTTCCTTCAGCTCTACTCCATAGCACAAGGGAGACAAGATAAAGGTTGGTGGTTAGATGGATCCATTAATGCTCCAAGAATTTCCCAAAAAGTTTTTCGACAAGTGCTTTAACTCAGGTTGATTGCTCTTCCTTCCACCCCTTTCTGCACACCGGCCTCCACTTCACTCGACCACTTCCCTGTCCTATCTGCCGTTATATTTTACCTCAAAATCCTCTTTCATTATTTTCCTGTCCACATCTCTCCTCTGTTGACAGCATCGTGAGTAAGGAAAGAGTATCTTAGGATCCCCTGGGGTCCCTGCATTAGTGCTGAGCAAATAGTACTGCTCAAGATTTGTTAAGCTGAAAATAATTTTAAATTATTGCGGAATAATTACCAATAGGCTATTTGGAAACAAAATCCTTTCTAAAATACTAGTGATAATTGTATTGTCAAATTTCATTGCTAATTTGTGTTCTGCCACCAAAGAACTAGGTGACATCGAACAAGTGATAACTTCTGTGAGCCTCCATTTCTTCATCTGTAAAATGAATGATTTGGCTTAGACATTTTAAAAAATTAGCAATACATTTTTTTTCCAATTCTAAGTGAACAAGGTGATCATGCTAATTGTTTAAAAAACAAAATAAGTAGATGGCTATAACAAAGAAAGAAGAGAATCAGATTTGTTTATTTCTGTATCTACCATTGCAATTTCATGGTACAGAGAAAAAGACATATGTCAATATTATGTATATAGTAATCTAAAAATTGATTTTTAATGAAAGTTTTGTTCTAGCCTTTGATGCTGTTGAAAGAGAAACCAATTTCTAAGAAAGAAAAGTCAATTTTAAAACATGTGTAGTAATAAAATATACGTCGAAATCTGCATCATTTCCTATATCCTGTGGAATAGAAAACGACAACTCAAAAAACACAAATGCATCAATATTAACTAATTACACCCATGATAAGTCTCTATTTCACATACTTGAAAAAAAATAGGCTTTTGGGGGTTTTTGTTGTTTTTGTTTAATGGTGAGGAAGATTGGCCCTGAACTAACATCTGTTGCCAATCCTCCTCTTTTTGCATGAGGAAGATTGTCACTGAGCTAACGTCTGTAACATTCTTTCTCTATCTTGTTTGTGAGATGCCACCACAGCATGTGTTAATGAGCAGTATGTAGGCCTGCACCCAGGTTCTAAACTCGTGAACCCTGGACCACCAAAGCAGAGCATGCAAACTTCATCACTATGCCACTGGCCAGCCCAAAAATGGAATTTTAGTATAATGTCTATTTAATACTTCAGTTCTAAATCTTTTGTAGATAAACTTAAATATGACGTCTTTTTCACTTGATGATAAAGCTAAAAGCTCTCTATGGAGTTAGGTTGTTTTTCTCTGAGAAAGGTTGACCAAGGATTGTAGTAAAAGATAAGGAAATCTTGTCCATATTAGAAAAGGATTCAAGAAAATCTAGTGAATGCTTAAGGAGTGAAAACTAAGATATAATGTAGATAAAGGTGAAGGTGGTTGACTTGTTCAAGGTGGAAGCTAAAGGCAGAGGCACAGATACTGTATGCAAAACATGAGCAATATTTTTTTCTAGTCTGTGCTGCCCCACAATAAAGTTAGCTTTGGTGACCAGGATTCTCAGACAAGAGTGGTGAGACCAGCTGCCAGAGAGACTGTAAAAGGGACTCTCATGGTAGACAGGAAGCTCCAGGTTCCCTTACCCTCATAGAAGTCTTTGATTCATGATAAAGTCTGTGGCTAGGAGACTAAGCAAAATCTAGCAATCTCATAAGATTATAATGTAAACATTCTTTTTCTTTTTAATACCAGAAACTCACCAATTGCCTCATCCAGTAAATTTTTAATAATTATTTACCAAGGAAAAATGAATTCTTTATGAAGGTCTTGACGAGGATTGGTACTAATAATATCTACTAAATCTTAACTATTCACTACTTGCCAAGCACTGTTCTAAATACTATAAATTTGCTATCTAACTGAATCCTCATGACAACCATTTGAGGTATTACGCTATCCCCATTTTACAGATACCAAAACTAGAACACAGAGAATAAGAAGTTAACAACTAACAAAAGGAAAGGCCAGAATTTGAATACCAATGGTATGATCACAGATCCTAACTCCATTCATTACAGGTACACTAGTCCTTTCGTATATATTTTTTACTGAAGTCATCTTTTTTCCAGTGATGTATTTATTCTAGCGTGATGAAAGTAAAAAAGGGAGCAGGAAAAATTATCTCAGCATCTGGATCACTGTCTGCTAGCTCCTTTGACAACCTTCATTAATCTTTCACAATCTTCCTCCTGGTTATAGGATTTTTCAATTAGCTAGCATGAACACAGAGATGTGTCTTGACTAAATGAAGTTTATTTATACCTGTAGTGTTACAATGCAGTATGGCAAAATGATCTTTAGCATCAATCAACTCTAACCCCACAAGATAAAATATTCCATCTACTAGGAAAGACAAAAGCTATCAATTTCCTTTGTTTCTAACAAAGGAGTTTGAACTACTAATTATTTATCTAAAAATTTACTTTAAATAAATAACCAGAATTATGGACAAAGATTTATGTAAAAGATCTTATTTATAGTAGTGAAAATTCAAAATTTTATAAATGCTCCCATAGAAGGGTAATGGTTAAATAAGGAATTGTGGATCTATAGATATACTTTTAGCCATCCATTGAAAATTAAGTTTTGAAAAACAGTTAATGTCACCAGAACATTCTCATTATACAATATTGGGGGGAAAGGATCCCAATATATGTAAATAATGAGTTAGAAGGATACATTCCAAAATATCACCAGTAACTACATCTTGTTGGTGTGATGTAGGCGATTTTAGTATTCTTTTTTATGCTTCTGTTTTCCAAATGTCTACAATATACGCATTGTGAATTTTATAACAAAAAATCTATATTAAAATAAAATTTCATGATTGCTTTTTGAATAATAAGATGATATTTACACTTTACACAGTGTTCTGGAAATAATGAGTATACGTATGAAGCTTTATACATAAACATATTTTAACATGCTATTTCATGTAATTATTAAAAGAAACGTACGAAGCTTCTGCTTCTAGCCAAGATCAAATAACGTACATTGGATTTACCCTCCTGCCTGAAGCAACCAAAAAACTGGATAAAACACATGAAATGATGGTTTTCAAGACACTGGACATCAGGCAATGAAGGATATTGATCCCTGAAGGACAGGACTCAAATGAATGACCCTTAAGATTGTCCTAGTTACTGCCTTGAGAAATTTCCAAAGCATGATACAGAGTGGCTGAGGAGGAACCCAGGCAGAAGACAATGGTTCCCTGAGCTGAAAACATGGATTTGTGACTCCAGGGCACCAAGAAAACTAAAGTTCACAGTACAGAGAGCTGTAAAGAGAGCTACCTAGAGCAGGGACTCTGAAAGTCCATGATGTGTGAGGAAACTACCTGAGAACTAGAAAAGAACCATGCTGATTAGAAGGGACAGTACCAAAGCTCACACAAGGCTGGAAATAGTGCCTGCTCCTGCCAGCCAAACTAGAAAACATCATTTACAAGGCATTGGATGGAGCACTCATAAGGATTTTTCCCAGTAGTGGAGGAAAATTAGTCCTGGACTAAATGCTGCTCTGTTTCCATACAGCAAACCTTAAAAGCAAGACCAAAAGGATGAAACTGTTTCAGGTGATTTTACTGCATTCCAGAATATACCTCAAGAATATTTATAGCAATACAAAAATATCCAGCACACAATGAGGAAAAATCTACAATGTCTGGAATCAAATTTAAAAATAATAATAATAATAAGCCTGCAAAGAGGCCAGAGAAAAGAATCCACAATGAGGAGGAAAAAAATGATCAGTCAAAACTGACCCATGAGCCAGCCCTGATAGCCTAGTGGTTGAAGTTTGGCACACTCTGCTCTGGCAACCCAGGTTCAGTTCCTGGGCATGGAAGCACACCACCTGCCTGTCAGTAGCCATGCTGTGGTGGCAGCTCACATAGAAGAACTAGAAGGACCTACAACTAGAGCATACAACTACATCCTAGGGGATTTGGGAAAGAGAAAAAAAAGAGGAAGATAGGCAACAGATGTTAGCTCAAGGCAAATCTTTCCCAGCAAAAAAAATGAAGACTTCCTGGAGGAAGAAAAAAAAACTGACTGAGAGCTGACACAAATGTTAGAATCAGCAGACAAGGACATTAAGACAGTTATAATAACCGTATTTCACTTGTTCAAAAAATTAAGTAGGGAAATAGGAAAATTTAAAAGACTCAAAATGAACTTCTAAAGATGAAAACCACAGTTTTGAGAAGAAAAATACACTAGATGAGATAATTGGCAGATTAGAACATGAAGACATAGCAATGAAACTATCCAAATGAAACACACAGAGGAAAAAAGAACTAAAAGGAATAACCACAGTGTTAGAAAGCTGTGGGGAAAATTTACATGACCTAATATACATATAATAGGAGTCCCAAAGCAGAGGACAGAGAGGGAGAGTTATAAAAATTTCTCAATGAACCTCAAGCACAAGAAATATGGAGAAAACTACACAGGCACAAAATCAGATAAAGAGAAGAAGTTAAAAGCAGTCAGAAAAAAAATACATATGAATGAACAAAGAAAAAATGACAGCAGATTGCTCATCATAAGCAATGCAAGCAATAATTACATGGGTAGATATAGACTTTTTCTTGTTATTTGAATATCTGGGAAATAAAATTGACTGTTTAAACAAAACATCTTGTGGGGTTTATAGCATATGTAAAAGTAAAATTTCTGATGAAATAGTACAAACATCAGCATGGGATAAATAGAACTATACAATTGTAAATTTCTTATATGCTACATAAAGTGGTATAATATCACTTGAAGATAATTGGTGATAAGTTAAATATGTATACACACAACTATAAATCCTAGTGCAAGGACTAAAATAAAAAAAGAGTTACAGCTAATAAGCCATAAAGAAGACAAAATAGATTAATAAATGAAATTTACCTAATAAAAAAAGACATAAGAAAAATAAGCAAAAAGATGAAACAATTAAAAAATAGTAAAATGATAAATTTAAACATGATTATAACAATAATCACATTAACAATAAAAGTCCTAAATATGCCAATTAAAAAGCAAATATACATAAAACTGATAAAATTGTAGCAAGACTGATTAGGTACAAAGAGAAAAAACTTACATTAACTATATCAGTAATGAGGAAGGTGACAACCACAACAAATCCTACAGTCATTAAATGGATAATAAAAGAATCTCATGAACAACTTTATACCAATAAATTCAACAAATTAACTCTAGATAGTTTAAACACCCCCAACTAAAAGGCAAAAATTGTCAAATTGAATTTTTAAAAAAGTAAGATCCAACCTACATGCTATTTACAAGAAACTCAGTTAAGTATAAATAAATTAAAAGTAAAAGACACAAAAAATAGATGTCTTGCTAAAACTAGTCAAAAGAAAAATGAAGTGACTATGTTAACATTGGGCAAAATATATTTCATAGCACAGAAAGATATCCAAAAAATCCCTAAATATTTGGAAACTAATATACACTTCCAAATTACAGACTTCCAGATAGCCCAAAAGTTAATAAAGAAATTAAAAGAGAAATTAGAAAGTATTTCAAACTGAATAAAACATACCACAATTTGTAGGATGTAGCCAAAACACTACTTAGAGGGAAATTTATAGCACTAAACCCCTATTTTAGAAAGAAAGGGTTCTAACCAACTACCTCAGCTTCCACCTAAAGATATTTGCTAAAGAGTTCAAATAAATTAAAAGTAAAAAGAAGAAATAAAATAAAGAAGATCAGAGTGGAAAATAAATGAAATAGAAAAAGATGATAGAGAAAAATCAATGAAACTAAAATTTGATTCTTTGAGAAGATAGATAAAATTGCTCGCCTGTAGGCAGGTTGATCAGGAGAGAGAGAAAGAGAGAAAACAAATTCCCAGTATCAGGAATTAAAGAGACAACATCACCACAAATCTACAGACATAACAAGAATAATAAGGGAATATTATGAAAATCATTCTACCAATATGTTTGATAACTTTGATAAAACAGGCAAATTCCTTGAAACAAACTCAAGAAGAAATAGATAACCTGAGTAACACTGTATCTATTAGAGAAATTATATATGTAGTGGAAATCTTCCAGAAAGAAAATTGCAGGCCCAGAAGTCTTCACCAGGGCATTTTATCAAATATTTAAGGAAGAAATAGTACCATTTCTACACAAACTCTTTCAGAAAATCAAACAGGGGACAAATTTCCTGATTCTATAAGAACAACTTTGGCCTAATACCAAAACCTACCAAGGATATCAAAAGAAAACAGAACTGCAAACAATATCTCCGTGAACACAGATGCAAAAATTTTAAACAAAGTTTTAGCAAATCAAATATAATATATAAAAAGGATAATACATCATAATGAAGTAGAGTTGTCCCAGGAATGCAATGTTTGTTTCACTTTTGAAAATCAATGTAATTCATCATAGTAACTGATTAAAAAAAAAATCATCCAAATTATCCTCAGTGGGGAGCAGACTCTAGGATGGTCCCCATGATCCTGACCTTAAGACATTCACACCTGTGTGTAATCTCCTACCTTTGAGTGTGAGCATGGCCTGTGACCTGCTGCTAATGAATAGCATACAGCTAAGGTGAAAGAATGTACGTGATTTTGTGGATGTGATCACATCACATAAGACTGTAATATCAGTATTGCTAAAAGACACTTTTCCTTGCTGGCTTCAGAGAAGCAGACTGCCATGTTGTGTGCTCCCATATTGAGGGGACCACACAGAAAAGCACAGAGGGCAGCTCCCAGCCAATAGCCAGAAAGAAACTGAAGTCCTCAGTCCTCCAACCAATAAGGAAGTGAATGCTTCCAGCAAACATTTGAGATTAGATCTGAATTTGAATATGGATCCTCCCTGATGCAGGCTTCACATCAGACTTCAGCCCAGGCCAACACCTTCATTTCAGTCTTGTGAGACCCTGAAGCAGGAGACTAAGCTAAGTAATCACTGTTCATACTCCTTATTCACCAAAACTATGAGATAATAAATATGTGTTGTTCTAAGTTGTGAAGTTTGTGGTAATAACGCCAGATAGAAATAAATAAATAAAATATCATCTCAAAAGATGCAGGCAAAGCATTTGACAAAAATCCAACATCTGTTTCTGATTATTAAAATCTCAACAAATTGAGAATAAAAGGGAGCTTCCCCAACTTGAAAAAGGGCATCCACAGAACACCTACAGATAGCATCAGACTTGATGGTGAAACATTGAAAGGCAAGAATGTCCACTGTCACCACTTCTATTCAAGATTGTATTATAAGTTCTATCCACTGCAATAAGACAAGAAAAAGAAATAAGTGGCATCCAGACAGGAAAGGAAAAAGTAAAACTGTATTTGTTAACAATCAACATGATCATCAATGTAGGCACAATACCATTTAAATTAGCATCCAAAAAATGAAATAGATTTCCATTTCATTCAAAAGCTCTATGAGGACAACTATAAAACTCTGATAAAATAAATCAAATAAGAACTAAATAAATGGAGAGATAGTCCATATTCATGGATAGAAAGAGTAAATATTGTTAAGATGTCAGTTCTTCCCAGCATAATCTATAAATTCAATACAATCAGAATCCTAGGAAGTTATTTTGTGGATATTGATAAACTGATTCCAATGTTTATGTGGAGAGGTGAAAGATTCAGAATAGACAGCACAATATTGAAGGGGAAGAACAAAATCGGAAGACTGACACTCCCCAATTTCAAGACTTACCATAAGACTACAGTAGTCAAGAGAGGATGGCATTGGCAAAAGAATAGACAAAATAAATCAATGGAACAGACTAGAAAGCCCAGAAACAGACCCACGCAAATATAGTCATACTATTTGTCGACTTTTACAGAGAAGCAAAGGAAATACAATGAAGAGAAGATAATTTTTTCCAACAAATGATATTGGGACAACTGGACATCCATATGTGAAAAAAATGATGAATCTAGACACAGACTTTTACACTCTTGCAAAAATTAACTGAAAATGTGTCTTATACCTAAAAGTAAAATATGAAACTATAAAACTCCAGAAAGATAACATAGGAGAAAATCTAGATGCTTGGGTATGGCAATGACTTGTTTAGACACACCAGAGGCATGATGCATGAAAGAAAAAGTTAATTAGCTGGACTTCATTAATATTAAAAACTTCTGCTATGCAAAGGACTCTGCCCAGAGAATGAAAAGGCAAGCTACAGATTGGGAGAAAATATTTGCTAGAGACATATCTGGTAAAGGACAGTTATCCAAAATATATAAGGAACTCTTAAAATTCAACAATAAGAAACCTGACAACCTGACTAAAAAATGAGAGAAAGATCTGAACCAAGGAAGAAGGCATATTTCATATGAAAATATGCTCAACATAATACATCTTTAGGGAATGGCATATTAAAACAATAATGATATACCACTATACACTTAATCGAATGGCCAAATCAAAAACACTGACAACACCAAAGCTGGTGAGGATGTGGAGCAACAGGAGCTCTCATTCATTGCTGGTGGCAGTGCAGAATGATACAGCCAACTTGGAAGGCAATTTGGTAGTTTCTTATAAAACTAAATATATTCTTAACACACTATGCAGCAATCGTGCTCCTTGCTATTTACCTAGAGGAGTTGAAAAAACTTGCAATGGATGTTTATAGCAGCTTTTATTCATAATTGCCAAAACTTGGAAGCAAACAAGATGTCCTTCAGTAAATGAGAGGATAAATAAATTATGGTACATTCCGAAAATGAAATATTATTCAGTGATAAAAACAAAATGACCTATCAAGTCATGAAAAGACATAGAAGAATCTTAAGTGCATATTACTAAGTGAAAGAAGTCAATCTAAAAAGGCTACATGCTGTATGATTTCAACTATATGACATTCTGGAAAAGGCAAAAATATGGAGACAGTCAAAAGATCAGTGGCTACCAGGAGTCGAGTGGTGGGAAGGGATGAATAGGCAGAGCACAGAGGAAGTGTAGGATAGTAAAACTCGTCTATATTATATTATAGTACATGATATGATATAGTATATCATGTAGATATGATACAGTATCTCATACTATGATAGCATATACATGTCATCACACATTTGTCAAAGCCATAGAATGTATGACATCAAGAGTGAACTGTTATGTAAACTGTGGACTTTGAGTGATAAAGATGTTTCAGTGTAGGTTCATCATTTAACAAATGTACTGCTCTGGCAGCAAATGTTGATAATGGAGGAGGCTATGTGTGTGTCAAGAGAGGGAGTATACAGGAAATCTCTGCACCTTATGCTCAATTTTGCTGTGAACGTAAAGTAGTTTTAAAAATTAATTTTATTTTAAAAATCCTCCTCCCCCAAATATAATCCCATGTTGATTGGCTTTTGTGCTTCTATAACACAGGTTCTAAGTTAACTTTAACATGTGATGAAATGCACAAGTTGACAAACCTTCATACCTTAATCTATACTGGGGTTCAAATCACGGTTACACCTGGGATCCCATAAGTTTCAATAATGTATACCCTATACTCCTACAATAGTCACTGGACATAAAATAAAGGACAAACAGATAAGATTCACCTTGGCCATCAGAACTATTGCCATGCATAAATTCTCTACAGCCATTGCACCCATTCCCATAAATTATCCCAGGGTGGGCATGGACACTCTGACGCAACAACTTATAAATTTAAATTAAATTAAATCTTTGTCACTTATAATCAGCTTGACAAAATGGGACTCCATGTACCTCTCTGGTTAAAACTAATTAATATGGCCCAGTGTAAATTAAAACAGGGACTTCAAGAATTGAAATCCATGGTACAAGACCTATTTAGAGAAGAGGTGAAGGCACTCAGTTCTTAGAATACGTAATATTGGGCTCTTGAATAAGGCATTCAATAGAAATTTAACCTCCTTTACCAGCCTCAGGTGTCAGGTCTCATAGATGCTGTAATGGCTTACTTAAGTTCAAATTTAATTGAATAAAGCAATGCATATTTCAATCAGCAGTCAAATATCAAGGGTGAATTGTAGTAAAGAATTCGACTCTATTTTTTTGTTTTTGACCACTGACAGCTTTCAAGTCCCATCCTTCCCCCTTCTCCTGTCGTCCTACTGCTGGGCAAGCCCACGTGCTCCTTAAGGCAGTGCTTAAACTAGGCAAGCCCCAGCCTTTATGCAAGAGCTCTTCGTCTAGCCCTACTCCCTCACCACAATAGAGGTCAAAGCCAGTCACTCCCTCTTTGCTCTCTAAAGCTGCTTGGGAGCTTGCTCTGCTCTCCTCAGAAAGACTCTTTATGTGAATAACACATCTCTTCACACCCTCTTGATACATTTGTGGCATCATCAGTCTCAACATTAAACCAAATTATGGGTGGGGAGTTGAGCACATTTCTTACAAGATAATCGTAAGAGACACTAAGCCAATATTCTTAAAATTAGTAAATAAAGAGAGAGAACCAAACATTCACGCTGCCTTTTCTATATCAATTAGATTCCAGAGTAACTGAATGCAGAAGAAATCGAATGTATATGGATTCCTACCTCCCACCATACCCGAGAGTTAATATCAGAAAGTTAATACAACCTATTCTGCAAATTTAATATTTAGAACTTTCAGGAGTTATAAAGAACTTCTCCATTATAAAATGTCTTTTATTACTTCTAGGAGAAGAATATAATAAATAGGACCCAAAGAGAACAAACTAGAAAGAAAAAATTGTTAGGCTACATAAAAATTAAGATTTAAACAAGTATATCATGAAGAGATGCCATAATTAACAAAAGAAAAGTAAAAGTCTAACATATACTACCAGATAATTTCAATGCATATAAACTGGAGAAGATTAGGATGCAGAATTTACAAAGACCTATAAATCATTATAGCAAAGATTAACAACCCAAAAGAAAAAAAATGACAAGATCTCTAAACTTAAGAGGAATTTAAAATGTCCAACAAACAAGTGAAAATATGTTCAGCCTAACAATCAAAAAATGCAAATTAAAACCAGAATAAGATACAATTTTGCACCTAATAGATTGATAAAAATGAAAAACCCTTGAAAATACCAAGCATTGGAGAGGATGTTGAACAATGGGAGCATTCATATACTAGTGGTGGCATACATATAGATAAAACCACGTAAGAGATTATTGTGGACTGAATGTGTTCCTCCAAATTTGTATGTTGCAGCTCTAGCCCCCAAAGTGATGGTATTTGGAAGTGGGGCCTTTGGAAGGTAATTAGGTTCAGATGACATGGGGAGGATGGCCACCCACCCCACCCCCACCCGCAACAGTGGGATTAGAGTTCTTACAAGAAAAAGAAGATATACAAGAGCTCTGCCATGTGATGTCACAGAAAGAAGATGGCCATCTGAAAGCCAGGAGGAGAGCTCTCACCAGGAACCAGATAGGCTGACACCTTGATCTTTGACTTCCCAGCCTCCAGGACTGTGAGAACCGTTCAGTCTCATGGTGACGTTTAATCAGTTCCTCTATCCACCCATTTTCTATTAGCTTATAGTTAAATCTAAAGGCTTGATTAGATTCATGTTATAATTTTGAAAAGAATATTGAACAGACTGTGCTGGGTACTTCTTCCTGCATTCATGAGGATACATACAACAGCTGGTTGTCTGTCTTTTAGGGCTATTAAGGTTATCAGTCAGTTCAGATGACTCTAGTCTGTCTATTACAAAGCTGCTCATCACCATTTTATCTAACGGTTTTCACAGTCATTGATGATTGTCGTCTAAACCCGGTGTTCCATTAGAGTTTCAACATGATGATGTTCTTGGATTTGACACCTCTGCTCATTGCCCAGAAACAAATCCTTAATTGCCCAATTTACCCCATTAAAATAAAGCTGTTGTAGGAAAAGATTATTACAGCTGATAGCCAAGAGCTGACTGAATCTTTATTTTAATTATTTGTGTGATTGTGAACTGCAAGATATTGAATAAAATAAATGGAAAACTAAATAGATCCTTTTTTAAAAGCCCTCCATTTCCTCTATAGCTCTTAAATCGCTAATGGATTCTTTGCTTTCCCACATGAAGAACATCCAGAGAGCTAAGAACACACAATGCTCTCTACTGCTACTAACTTTCACAAATTAAACATGTACCCCCTGGATCACTGCACTGATTCATTGTTGGGGCAGGACAGTGCAATTTGTGTGGCCACCTCTAGCAGCGGCCATTACCAGCCAGTCACCATCACTGCCAAGATTCTGTTTCTTCTTTTAAGCTCTTTTGTGAAATCTGAAACTCAGCTGACATTTGCTAAAGTGTAAGGCTTCCACTAAGCCTTGGCTCAATTTTGGTGTGAAATCAAGCTCTCCAAGTTGTGTGTGGAACTAGGCTACATTCCAGCTTCTTATACTCCCTAACTCCATCCACCCTCAAGAATCCTCCCCACTACCGCTGTCTCCTTATGGGGAAAACCCTTTTGCTGGACTTTATCCTTCCTGTCTAGTATACAAAAGCCAGGTGGCCTTCTTCCTAGACTTAATTCATTTGCCAATTCTTTCTGTCATCTTTTGAGAGGACAAAATAGGGGAATCCTTTCTTCTTGTAACTTTGGAAATGGAGTAAGATAATATTTGTTTTCTTTAAGAAAATCAAAATGAAGATATCTGGGATCTCTAAATTTTCTACCAATCTTCTGATTGTCCCTGTTATTTGGAATTAAGTGCTATAACAGTCTCAGAATCCTTTGATAAAACTTAAAACTAAAAAACTAACAATTTAGCTAGTTTTTGAAATTTCACTCACATTTAAAATTTAACAACAAAGTTGGCAAAGAGCCCCAACTGAAAATAGAGTAAAAAAATTTTCAAAACTGTTTTTTTCTCCTAATTTGTGTAATTTGTAATAAGAGTGAAGACTTGTTTCAATTTAAAAGAGGTAAAAACATCGTTGCTTTAAGTTGTGCCTAACACAAAAAAACAGCATTAAAACAAAATAAACACAAAAGGTCATCATTAATTAAGAGATTGTGATTCTGATTGGTGACTACTTGAGACAGGTATGTTAGACAACAAAAAAAATTTAATTTAAAAAAGATTTTTAAATGGAAGAGTAAAATACCAACACAATGAAGTTGCCCTCCCAGAAATTTGCTAAGAGATTTGTTGCCATCAATAAGCCAAAGGTTCAGACAAAAATCCCTCTTTCTGCTTCCAAAGAAAACAATTGCTGTCTAAAATATTTCTATAATTTTCAAACTGAGCTAATTGCCTCTCTGCTCCTCTTTACTTATTTGGCTGTGTCTGAGTCCCACTTCCCACTTTTCTTTTCCAACTCTTTCAGGCTGACTGATGTCTTAGGCTAGGAGAAGCCATGCTGCAGTAACAAATAATTTGTTATTCATGTCACAGGTCAGGACCGGCACATTTCTCTTCCATGTGGTAACTCAGAGATCTAGGTTGCTTCTTTCTTACCACCATGTAATCCAGAACATTCATGTTCTAAAGTCACTATAGCAGGAAACTATGGCAATAGGTGGCTTCCTGGCTCTTCTTCAGCCTGCAAGTGATACACTCACATTTCATTGGCTAGAGCCATCATATGCAAGGAGGCTGGAAATTGCAGAGGAATGCATGTGTAGTGGGTGAGTAATAATCATTTCTGATACAGAACTTCTGGACCTGTGTTCATGCTCTCTCTCTTCACCTAAGATTTTCTAATGCTACAGTTTTGCTTACCATGAAAGAGCATTTTTGTGTGTGTGTGGCTTTATTCCCATCTTAGCATCTCTTGCTCTTGGAGTCCATTGAATTTCCCAGTAAATTGGTAACATAGTTTTCAGTAAATGTTTACTCTTTCAGGATAATTTGAGTTAGGCTGAAGATAAGTGGGCGAGTAGCTTGTCAATAGAGGTCTGGCTGCCTCTTTTCGTTATGGACACAGAAAATGAGATGTGAGGCTCAGGCAAGGAAGGGTTCTTTTAATTTATCTAAAGACTTTGTCATGTGAGTCTAGCTCAATAGGTGCGGGAAAGTTAAAAAAGACAAAGTCCTGATATATCCATTTGGAATGCACTACTGTAAATCCACTGCATGTTATTACTTGCCAACATGTATTTTTCATGTTTTGATAAGACACAAAACAGCATTCACAGTCTGACTCACTTGCAAAAAGTAGAAAATACTTATCATGCTTTTTCCAAGAATGAATTCTCATCAGCCAACCTAGCGACCAGCTTAAGCAGAAATGAATATGAAATTGACAACATAGTACAGGAGGAAATGTGTGCAGCTATATTTAAAATGTCTTCACATCATGTAAGCCCCACAGAGAACCACCAATGGATGATATTCAGCCTGAGTTAAAATAGATGCCAGCCCAGAATGAAGAGAATACAGAGAGAAAAACGGAAACAATAGAAACACAGCAACAGAATGACTACGATGTGAGACGGTGCTGGTCCTCAGGCAGGTTAGGCCAGGTGGCTTACCTATGCAGATCATCAACCTTGCAGACTTTGGTTCACATCTGAAAGAGGAGCAAATTAAAGAATGAACTATAGTAAGGCCTTCTTGTACACATACAAAAGAATGCATGTAATTCACTGGGCCCCAGGAATCCCATTAAGTCACAATCCTGAAAAATGTTTCAAAATATGCTAAGGCATCAAGCTGGTTAGTTTAGTTTGGTTAAGCATTGGGATTCCTGATCCCATCCAACAGGACAACCTGATTAAACACACTCACACACATACACTTACACACACACATATAAAAGGATATGCATCTAAACTAGTGGTTCTCAACTAGAGGTGCTTTTCTTTCCCAGTGGACATTTGGCAATCTCTGGAGAAAGTTTTGGTTGTCAAAGATGTATGAATGCTCCTGGAATCTAGTGAGTAGAGGCCAGGAGTGCTGCTAAGCATCCTACACTGCACAGGACAGGCCTCCCCAACAGAGAATTATCCAGTTCAAAATTTCAATAGTGCTACCGTCGAGAAATCCTGATGTATAAATTAATAATGGTTTCTCTGGGTAATAGAATTAATTGTGGGGTTTTTTTTGTTTCTTCTTTGTGCTTTTCTATTTCCTGGATTATTTACAGAAAGAAGTTTTTGTGATTTTTAAAATCAGGGTAAAAGGCAATTCCATTTGGAAAAAATATTTTAATGTATTTGAATTAATTTGAATAAATTTAAACCTGGATTTATTTTATTCAGAAAACCTTGGGAACCTTAATTGTTACAGATAGATAGATAGATAGATAGATAGATAGATAGATAGATAGATGACAGATAGATTTCTATTATGTGACCTTCTAATTTCAGTGAATTTGTGCTGTTCTCTACTGTTACAGCTATTCCCCAACTTTGCAGAATTGCATTGTTGTAATTCTAAAACTGAATTTCCTATTCATCGTTCTTACAGTAAGCCCACAATGTGGAAAGGATTCAAGCGTCAGAACGTGACTGGTCCGATCAGGAATTGGGAAAGACAATTCCTCATTGTCCTGATCCATCTTGAACATTGTAGGATATCTATTACCTCTGCTCCCCCACCCACTAAATGCCAGTAGGTCCCTTCCATCCAGTCATGTAACAATGAAAAATGCCCAAATCCATTTCCAAATACCCCGTGGAGAAGCTATAAGCAGACGAGGTTGAGAACCGCTTGACTAGGTGGTTTCTGATGGTTTCTTCCAATCTTATGATTCTTTGATCTCCCACATACCAAGAAACCTTTCCTGATTCTTTCATTTCAGTAAGACATGCTCCTCAAACAGAGACATCAGGGTTCCCAGACTTCTCATGTTGAAGAAATGTCATTTTATAGACATATTTGGGTTTTGATAAATTAAACCAAAGTAAATTCAAGAGACAAAACAACAGATGATAACACAAAGTTCTAAGTGCAGCCAGTGGAACTGAACGTTTATTAATAAATGTTGACTTAATGTGATTGGTAAGAGCATTTTCATAAGTTTGACATTTCTGTCTACTGCTACTATCTTGAATTTCTGCTTGACTACTTCTAATTTCCAAGTTCTAAAGTAATTTCTATAAATAGGCAAAATTTCATAATCTCCATGACATATTTTTATACATTTGGTCAGGTGCATTATTGTCCAAAGAGTTACTTTTGACGATACTGCTATAGGATAGCCAAACTAAATTTGTGCACTACTCTGAGTAGAATACTACATCCAAAACAAATTCTGTTTCAAAAATTCTACAAAATATTACAAAAAATGTTTATTCCATGAAGAAGATATATTTTTCTTAGACAAATTGTAATCACATAGATATTTAGTGACCTTGAATTTATTTTATTAAAGTACAATAAAGTCTTTTCCAAGCTCATCTTTTTCATATGTTAACTGACATGTATGGGAGGCAGCGAAAGGCAAAAGGAAATGTGAGCACCTAAAGTGAGATACTAGAGGTATACTGAGCTGACATTAGGAGGGGACCATCATAAGCTAGAGTTACAAGCAGAAGAGAAAGAAAAGAAACTGAGAAGTGGCTCTTAAAACGATGGATGAGTGAATAATTACATGGCTACTTAAACCAATAGCAGTGGCACACTAGATTATTAGGAAGTTAATTTGATTTTAATTCAAAAAAGACTCGTGATATTTATGTTTTGACTGAAGTCCACAGCTTTCCTAGAGGCATATAATTTTAAATTCTTTTGAATATATAACATATATGACAAAACGTTATGTAAAATTTAAGGGAAAACTACTTGATTCTTGGATTCAGAAATACTTTTACCAAGGATTGTAAAATAGCCTTTCTTTTTTATTAACTTTTTTTATGGGAAATGTCAAATATATATGATAGACATATGTATGATGAATCCACATGTATGTATTATCTGAACTTCAACCATTATCATCGCAAGGCCAATCTTGCTCTTTGAATATGCTTTAGTTTTGACTAATGCTTATCTGCCTGGTGGAATTTAGGAGCAGCTTCCCCAGAAAGCTTGAACCTAGCCTGGATAATCTCTGGTTTTCCTTCTTCAGTCTCTATAGAATAACTTCAGAAAGATTAAGATTCCAGATTAAGACCTCAAATTTCACAAGCCTATCTACTTTTCATTCCTCTGAAAACTCCACCAAAATAACAGTAAGTGGACATTTTTTCAACATTATCCCACAATAACTAGGAGTATAGTAGAAAGAACAACGGAAATAAGGTTTGGAAGTTGGAAAACAGATGGAAGAGTGATATGTAACTGAATCTTAAATGGGAACTGGACAAAGCTGAAAGCCAATCCAATTTATATCTCTGAATCTCTGAAGAGTTTAGGAATGGAAAGTTCCAAATCCCAGAATGCTAACAGCCATCCTTCATCCCATACAGATAACTGGAGGATCCTTCTCTGCCGAATAGGACCAGCCTAAGATAAAAGCCTGAAGATCAAGATATCAGAGTCTTCATAACTAAACAGTCCAGCCAGATAATCCTACAGCAAAACTCGTAGATGGTGAACTCCCTTCATGTTCTCTGAGCTTCCAATCAGAATTTTAAGTTCCCCACTTTTGAATATGAGACAACTGAGTAGTACCAAGCATCTGAAAACATCTAACATAAGAAATTAAGACCAAAATAATCAACAGGAAAAGCAATTTGAAGGAAAATGAACTATAGAGTGGAGAGAACTCTTAAACAAACTATCATCAATATCCTCAGAGAGAAAAAATAAAGTATTATAATCATGAAACAGGAATAGAATATTTTTTTAAAGCATTCATAGAGCAAAAACAGAGTTCTTGGAAATGGAGGAAATATGGTAGCGGATACGCAGCACTCAAGAGAACACTGAGCATATACGCCACAAATGGAAACAAACCAACCAAAAAAAAGAAAAAACCCGAATAAATGGAAATGGGGGAAAAGGTAAGATAATGAGAGGATCAATATAGATGATCCAAACTCCAAATGACAGAAAGAAAAGAACAGAGAATACTGAGAGAAAAATTATCCATGAAATAATAAAAGAAAATTTCCCAGAACTGATTGAGAAGCCCCCCGTGCCAGTAAAAATGGTAAAAATACTGCCATACCACAGAACATCACCATGAAATTTCTAAACACCAAGGGCAAAGACAAGATCCTAAAAGCTTCTGGAGAGGGGAAGAAAAGAAAAAAATCACATCCAAAGAGACAGGAATGCAAGTAGCCTTTGATTCTCAACAGGATCATTCCAGTAACTTCCACTTTATTACACAGTGCAACTCTGGATAAAATTCCCTAGTCTTAATCATGTAAACAGTGCAATCTGCTCCAACCAAAATTATAATATAGCTGTAGTGAGAGGCTGAGAGTTGAGTTGCAGGAGAGAGCAAGGGAGAGAGAGAGGGAGAGAGGGAGTGTGTTTGTGGTGTGTGTTTGTGTGTGTGTGTTTGTGATGGGAGCAAAGGAAGACAGAGCTAAGCCCTTGCTTTCCACCGCAGGCAGTAGATAATGCCTAAAACTGAAAAATCAAAAAATAACAATTAGGCAAGGTATTTAGAAACAGGAGGTAAACACCACACACACATACACTCTCTATAGATAGAGGAGGAGGAGGATAGATAGATAGATAGATAGATAGATAGATAGATAGATAGATGGATGGATGGATGGATAGAGAGAGAGAGAGATGGTAGAGATAGATAGACAGATGATAGTAAACATAGATATTTAAAAGATGTGAAAGTGATTTCTCTGAGGAGGGGAAAAATGGACAAGAGAAGGAAGAGGAAGCCTCGTGTTTTCTCATATCAAATCTTATTTATTGAATTAATTTATTTTGTTTTGATTCTTAAATTTAATTATTTGATTATTAACATTTGAAACATCTATAATTTTGACTAATAATTTAACACTGCAACATTGACTTAAAAAAAGAAAACTTTGTTCAATGTTTTCAGGTTACATGTAAATTGATATTTGAGTTAATTTCATTTGGACAGACTCCTTATATAATCAAAACACCCCATTTCCGAATACTTCTGAGCAGCCAGCAGTCCTCTGTGTATGTGAGAAAGCTGCTACAAGGCTGATTTGAGAATGAGCTTTGACAAAAGTTATGAAAGTGAAACAGAAAACAACTGACCCACATAGTGGTTAATATGTCTACTGGGCACACAAACGTTTAATTAGCTGAAATGTGTTGACAAAGTAAAACCTTCTTGATGGCTCAACAATTTTACATCATAAGAAGATCCTGCAAAACACTGACTGAGACAAATTGTCAGATTGCTTACAATCGGGTTCTAATATCTACATATGCTCTGCCTTGGGACCAGTTTGAAGAGCGACATAGAGCTTTAACAAACACTAAAGCATTCACGAGATGATAAGTTGTCAGCCACTAGAGACTTAACATGAAAGGGTAGTACTGACATGGCTACAGCCCTACTCTGAGTTAGTGCTGATGAGAAGCAGGTATCTGAACCCTGTGGGGATAAATCGTTAATTTCCTCTACCTGATTCTTTAATTACCAACATATTACTAATGGATCTAACCACTTCTATGTGCACCAGGACCACTACCACCACCCATAAAATACAAAAATACAGACTTATAGATATGAGGAAACTGTGATATAAGTCATAGGAAAACAATGTATCAATGCAAGTCAGAACTGTTTTTACTCATTGGATCCCATATTTTGGAAAATGTCTGAGGAGAAGTGAGAACAGGACGTTTTTTTAAACAGATTAATATTTTAATATTTACAGCGGGTTCATGCTAAATCATAAAATATGTACATGGAAACTTCCTTTCACACAGTTCAAAGAAAGGCAAAGATGTCTAATCTAAAGGAGTTAAAAAGCAGAGAACAAAAGTAACAACAGAATACCTTTATTTATGTTTTCTGTCATGAGACATTCCAATTACTAATGTTTTACTAGAAAGCATTAATCATCATCCTAAATTGTATCTTTATGTTAATATTTAAGTTAATACAGTAAAAATCACTTCAAATAGTTTGTTTTATAATTTACATAATTCTCTTTTTGCTGGTTTAATTTCCTTTGGTCTCTTAGGCTATAGCAAGTTCTGCGCAATCAACAGGAAAAAAATTAAAATGAAATAAAGTCTCAAAATGCACTCCTTCTACTTCTTTCAAGGCTTGTTTTTTAAAAGATAGTTAACTATGTTCATCTGCTTAAAACTCCTTATGCTATCATTTTTCTGGAAGATAAAAATAAGGTCTGTGCTTTAATATATACTTCTAATTTTCTCATAATTTAAAACTATGACAGTCAGGGTCATAATTGGTGTGACCAAATTGTCTGACACTGGATGGGGAAAATTCTGGGTCTTTTTACTCCTTTTGGGTCCAGGTAAACCAGGAATAGTTAAAGAATCCATACAGGTTCCAAATGATTACAATTTCATTAGACCAATGTTCACAAACTATTCTTTTCGTAATTCATTTTATTTTTCTGTCCAGATGCACTGGGGGAAATAAAGTGGATCCATTATATATCTTTACACTATTGAAAACATAGATTATATCTATCCTTACATATTTTTCATGATTCTTATAACATTTCTGACAGAAGTTCGGTAATATCATCTTCAAGTTTCTTGTTTCCTGCAATATAATTTGTCTGAATCAAGATACTTAAACAGTTTAGACAGCTGAACACCTCAGAGACTGCACAGAGGACATTTCAGAGGGGCAAGAAGCTGGGTCATTATGCACAAACTCTTGTCAGTCATTAGTTGAAGGCTTTTCCCAAAGAGATTAACTCTCGAATATGTCTGACCTGCCCCCTGTAAACTGAGAAGTCGCCACCTCTCCAAGGACTTTGGGTTTCGATTCTCTTTCACTGATATTTGTTCTACCTTTTTTATTAAAGGTAAAGATAATTTTTCTTAAGAGAGAAGGTAGAAGCAATATTGGTTCTGTTTCTTTGACACTGGAACATAGATTTCCCATATCTTTATCATTCTTCTTTAGTTCCTAAGACAGCCACTTAGATTGTCCACAGCAATATTCATAAGCTTTAGTTTGTTCTAGATTTTATGGTTCTTTGGTTTATTCATATTCATCCTTACCTAGCTGTCCCTCATTTATTATTTTTCCACATACTTTCAAAATCTGACCCAATTGGAAAACACCCATCTTAGGTTGTGTTCCACTAGAAGACCTTGAGAAAGGTTATGGGTGCAAGGTCATTCTCTGACCCATAGAAGACAGAGTAAATGAGAGAGGGAAAGGAAGTAATTCAACGCAAGGCGTGTTAAAAAGCAGGACAAGACTGTGGACAACAGAGCTCAATTCTGCTGAGGAGCTTGGGAAACTGCACAGACCCCACCTCAGAGGGCAATGGCAGCTGACTTACTATGCACACTCTTGTCAACCATCAGTGAAGGCTTCTACCGAAGAAATTAATTCTAAAAACATGTCTGGGCTGTCCGTTGCAGGCTGAGAACTCTCCACTTTCCCAAGAAAAGTCCCAGGCAAAGAGCTGCAGGTGTTTATAGTAGGAAGATCTTGGGTCAGGTCTTCGAGCACGGGAACTATATGTGTTCAGCGAATACGGACAAGGATACTGACAGCATCTGCTACAACTCACTAAGATGATGAATGTCACTTTAGGAAGCACCTATTCTTTATTTGGATGAGATCATTTCCTATGTCATTGTTAGAATGGGTTTTCAGAAACTCCAAATCCTATTAAGCCATTCTCTGTTGCAGCCTCAGATCAAAGAAGCCCACTGTCTTTCCTTCCATCTCTCTGTTGCCTATGAGTGAGTCAATTATTCCTTTTTCCTGTTACTCTGGCATGAGAATGCCACTCCTCATAGCTTCCACTAGTGGGCAAGGGTCTCAATGTACTCATCCATAAAATGAAGAGAATACTAACATTTATTTATTAAGTTGTAAATATTAAGGAGATTTATATAAGTAAAAACTTTATCATAGTTCCTGTAATATAGTAAACACATTGGGTTAGCTATGATATTATTATTGTTATTACTATAATTCAATTATTGCTTTCTCTAAAGACTTTCTAACTTCCACTTTTTCCTTGTCAATGAAAATCATGCCTAGAAGAGTAGTTTCCTTCATCTCTAAAACATTCTAGGACAGGGTTTCTCAATGTCAGCACTATTAACACTTGGAGCTGGATTGATTTTTGTGGTGGAGAACTGTTCTGTGCATTTATTTAGCAATATCCTTGGCCTCTACTTGCGATATTCCAGTAGCACCCTTGTCCCAAGTATGACAACTGAAAATGTCTTCAGACATAGTCAAATGTCTACTGGGGTTAGGGGTCAAAATCGTTAGGAGAAAGATAGTACATGGCATACAAATAAGCAGTCAATAAATATTTATTGAAAGAAGGGAAAAAGAGGAAAGTAAAAAAAAGAGTGAAGGATGAAGGAAGGGAGGGAAGAAGGGGACCAGACAGGGAAAGCAGGAGGAAACGAGGAAAGAGAGGCAGAGACACAGAGAGATTTCCTACAAATGGTAAGAATTTCTTGTGTACCGCCTTTAGCTGAAGGGAGATTATAGGTAGATGACCTGATAGCTAAAGTCCCCCAATGCTGCTGCCATATACTGTCTCTGTGTGGGTTTTGTAATCAGATTCAGGGATATACAATCCATGTACTTGACCTGGACATGCAGTCCTCTGTTACGTATATTCTTTTCCCCTTCTATTCTGTATCCAAATATTCCCCAAACTACCTCAACCTTCAGTTCCATGACTTTTTACAGTAGGTGAATGTTGTCTTGACAAATGATGTTACTTAATCTCTTCTGCTTAGAGCTCTATTATTTTTGAACAATCTGTACCTGCTTTGTCCAAAATGGTAGCCACTAGCCAGTAGACTTAGTATGAAAAGAGAATATAAAATAGCTGATTAATAATTTTTATTGTATTACCTATAAAAATGATATTTTTAATATATTGAGCTAAAAAAATATATTGTTGATAGTAATTTATCTTTTTACTTTATTAATGTGTACCCAGAATTAGCCAAACTGTGAAGTTGAGGGAAAAATTCCCCAGACTGCCAAGTGTGCCCCACACTTGTGACAACTGCAAGGAGTCCAACTAAAAAGTTAGGGAGAAAACCACCCTCAATTCAGGCACCAATTGTCAGTTTGAGGAGTTTCCAAAATCACCCTCGGTTTTGATAATTCACGACAAGGATTCACAGAACTCATTAAAACCTATTATACTCAGTTATGGTTTATTACAAGGAAAGGATACAAAGTGAAATTGGCCAAGGGAAGAGACTCATAGGGCAGAGTTTAGGTGGGTTCCAAACTGGAAGATTCCATCAGTGTCGAAACGTATTACCACTCTCCTGGCATCAATGTGTGAGAACTCTACACACAGGGTATTGTCAACCATGGGAGCTCACCCAAGCTTTGGTTTCCAGAGTTTTTATTGAGACTTCATTACATAGGCAAGATTGATTGACTGCTTTGACCATCACTAGATTGTGAACTACTGGTAGAAGTCCGCCTCCAAGTTAAATGATACCATTTAACCCAAAGCCCCAACCCTAAATGCCAGGGTTGGGCTTTCTGGCATGGCCAGGCCCCACTCTGACTGTTAGGTGTGACTGTTCCTGAACCTCATGATCTAGTGTAGCCAGCCCCCACCCTAAACAAAAATACTCCTATTAGATATGACATATACTACTTCCAGAAGTGAAGACAAAAGTTAAATCTCCCTTTGTGCAAGGCCAAATTCTTTACTACACAATGTGGCTACTCTAAAATGTTAAATTATATATGTAGCTCATATTATCATCCTATTAGACAGTATTTATCTATACCTTTCCATAGCCAAAACTCTTGTAGTCAATCCTATCATACTAAATCTCAGTAATATCTTGAGATTTGTATAAGTAATTGTGCCATCTTCTGTCATCTTTAGTACAGATCTTCCTCGACTTATGATGGGGTTATGCCCTGATAAACCCATTGTAAGTTAAAAATATTGTAAGTTGGGGGCCGGCCCGGTGGTGCAGCAGTTAAGTTCCCACGTTCCACTTTGGTGCCCCAGGTTCACCGGTTTGGATCCCAGGTACGGACATGGCACCACTTGGCAAGCCACGCTGTGGTAGGCGTCCCACATATAAAGTAGAGGAAGATGGCACAGATGTTAGCTCAGGGCCAGTCTTCCTCAGCAAAAAGAGGAGGATTGGCAGCAGTTAGCTCAGGGCTAATCTTCCTCAAAAAAAATATATCTATATATCGTAAGTTGAAAATGCATTTAACACAGCTATACTACCAAACATCATAGCTTAGCCTAGCCTACCTTAAACGTGCCCAGGACACTTACATTGGCCTACAGTTGGGAAAAATCATCTAATACAAAGCCTATTTTATAATAAAGTTGAATATCTCACGTCATTTATTGAATACTGTACTGAAGTGAAAAACAGAATGGTTGTACGCGTACAGAAAGGTTATAAGTGTATCAGTTGTTCACCCTCGGGATCACATAGC
Source organism: Equus quagga (assembly GCF_021613505.1). Lineage (NCBI taxonomy): Eukaryota > Metazoa > Chordata > Mammalia > Perissodactyla > Equidae > Equus > Equus quagga. The sequence continues at coordinate 38,903,500 of NC_060284.1, forward strand.
TGACTGGGACCTGAAGCTCACTGCTGCTGCCCGGTATCACAAGAGAGTACCATACCTCATATCCTTAGCCTGGGAAAAGATCAAAATTCAAAATTTGAAGTACAGTCTCTACCGAATGTGTATGGCTTCCGCACCATTGTGAAGTCAAGAAATCATTAAGTCAATCCATCGTTAAGTCGGGGACCGTCTGTATTTATCTTTTTTTCATTTCCAGAATGACCTATTGGGAACTTTCTCCACTGTTATTCTTCTTTCCACATCAGTTTAAGGTAACTAAATATATTTACATGGTTTCAAATCTCTGTTCTGCTTTGAGCTAATCAACCTGGCAGATCTCTTAGTAAATGAATTTTCTCCACTCTTGGAGCTCCATTTTTTCCCCACCGTGAGCTCATCATTTTGGTAATCTTCAACCATTATCTAGGAAAACACTGACATCGTCTAGTAACCAAGCTCTTAATTGAAAATATCCTCCTTTTTCTTGCATAGTCTAAACCATAGATGGAGAAACAGGAACTCAAGGCTTCATAGGCCCTAGATATGCTCTCTAGGGTCTTTTTCAGTTTTATTCATCCTTTAAAAATGGTAAAATCAGAATCATGTTTGCTAACTTTCACCATGTCCCCTGTTATAATTACTCCAAAGACATGGTCCTCTTTCCAGTTAGACATTGCAGGACTACGTGTTGCTCTCTCTTGATTGTTGGTCAGATGTAAAATTCTTGGTTCATGCACCATTTATTCAACATCTGTGGTGTGATATTAAGCAAGAGTCATTTAAAAAAAAATGAAAGAGAAAATTTCTACTCTCAATGAATTCTTAGCCTGTATTAAAAACTCAACAAAAGGCCTCACATGGTCAATGCATTTTAGGGTTATAAACTCTGAAGGAATGCGTGCTGCAGCGACTGGGTAAAAGCAACTCAGTTAGCTATGTCTTTGGACTGGGATCCCTAAGTCCTGGATGTTATAAGGTTAAAACAGGTCATTAATTACATTTCCTTTGGATTCATTTTCCTATACATTCCATTCTATCATGGGGCATACACCAATTAAAATGTATACAAGTTATTTTTATGAACACATTAAATGGGATGGCAATCTCTAATGCAAAACCAAAACAAATATGTTGTTCTGCTTCGATTACCTCTGGAGGAGGGCATTGTACAAGATTCTGCAGCCTTAAGCAGTTCCTTTGGTAGTTTCCATTCCCTAGCAAAACCATTGAGGATGACTCTAATAGATGTTACATCTGCACATATGCTGTTGGTTGCCCTTCCTTCACGCTTATTCTACCCTAGCTGACTTAGCACATCTGTCATACTTGGGGGAATAACCATAAGTACGCTTCTGCGATGTGTGATGCTGCAAAGCACAAACAACTGAAAATTCATTCGGCAGCTGAGAATGGGGAAATAATCATATAGTATCAGGGAGCACCTCCTTGTAGCCATCTTGGGCCAGACTAGGAGTTAGGAAAGCTGAATGCTGATCTAATACTTCTCCTACCTTACTGAAAGGTCTTAGGGAAATTTCTTAACTTTTCTGCCTCAATCCTTCATCTGAAGAGTGGGGATAGATACATCTGTTTCAGTTGCTTCAGAGTGATTATGCTTCAGAGTGATTATAAACATTAGTTGAGATTTTCTTTTTTTAAATACTTAAAAAAGTCTCTCACAAGTCTGTGCAAACACTTTCTTTAAGCTTTTATTGACCACAGCCTCATTTTTATATTCCTTAAATCAGATGGTTTTCCAGACAATAATAAGTGCCTTTCTGGGAACAGATTTGAAACTCCTATAACTAGTTCATAAGCCTGAAGTTATCTTCTGAAACAGAAGTCATAATGTTTTGATCACCAACAAAAGACATTAAGGCAGTAGTTAAGAATCTTCTCAAATGTGCCTGCTAATCAGAGAAAGCTCAGAGATGTGGCTGAAACTGAAGACCAGAAACAGTTTTAGGAAACTTTTTATATTTCTTCTTTCTTGTCAACAGGTGGTAGTACGTTTCCCTTCATTACTAAAGCATTCCCTGACAAAGAGCTGTATTACCATCAAGTGGTAAAACAGCCCTTTTCTACCATTATTCTATGCCCATGGAAAGGTTCTCTGCTGTTGACATTGTAAATGAACTCAATGGTGCTGAAATTAATCATCCAGACTCTTTATCTCTATTTAGAAAAATAGGGATTCCTTGGCATTTTGTCATTGGTACCATGAGGAGCCCAACATAACTTTTGCATCATTTATCGTGCTCTGTAATTGCCTTAATAGGTCTAATTAGTATACTGGATTTTGCTTTCCAAGAGCTTGCATATTTTTAATGGGTTTGGTCTCGTTAAACGGTCTAAATGACTTTCCATGAAGACCGACTTCCAACTGAGGCAGACAGCACGCCAATAAAAAGGCTACTAATCTTAGAATGTTTTTCCCCATGATTTTAAATTCAAATATTTGGTGTTGAGTTGCCGCCAATTACAAGCAAATAAGCTGCTTTAATAGAGAAATTTCAAATCTCTTACGAACACACTTATATTTAGAATATTTAGAAGTGAACTCTCAGCAATAAAGTCAATGTGCTCTGTTAAAAATAAAGATAAAATGTCTAATGCTGGTTCAAGTAATTTTCCAAATTACCACAGTCAAATCTTAAATAATAATAATATCTTATACCTAAAAAGCACTTAAAAGTGCTTTCATAAGCATTATTCATACTAATAAATCTTAAATGTTTCAATAAAGGGTGGAATATAGATGCTTTAAAGACTAGCATTTAGAGATAAATATTGTCTTTACATTACTTTTTTTTTTCTCCCCCCGCCCCAGTACATAGTTGTATATCTTAGTTGTAAGTCCTTCTAGTTCTTCTATGTAGAATGCCCCACAGCGTGGCCTGATAAGCACCGTGTAGGTCCACACCCAGGATCTACACTGGCAAACCCCAGGCTCTGAAGAGGAGTGCACGAACCCAACCACTACACCAATTTTTTACAAGTTTGGTACAGTATAAACATTGTTGAAAATTCTGACAATCTGAAAAGGAAATAATTTGATTCCATATGTTACTAAAGAAGAGTAACTACCAAAAAGATGATGGAAGATGCTCAGTGGGATAGGAATCACACCTTCTAAGGAAGATTCAATATATGGCTACTTTGTTTTAAAGAAAGAGAACAGAATTCAGAAGCTGCTCTTCATAGATCAGATATTTTGGGAAATAGGAAAGTAAAGGAAGAGAACCCATAAGTGTTCATACTTTCAAAACGCAACACACTCATTAACAAATATTTTTGGAGTGTCAGTTAGGTGCCAGACACTATTCTACGTCACATTTGTGACCTAGACACATTAGTGAACCAAAAATAATCTGTGATAGAATGTGATATATTCTAGTGAAGGAGACAGCAATAAATAAACATTAAATACATACAAAATAAAATGTGAGGTAGTCAAATGTGCTTGAAGAAGAGCTAGATACAGGGCTGCACAGTGAAGGAGACAACTTTGTAGAAAGGCCAGTCAGGAAAGACTCAAGAAAGTAAGTTGAAGGAAAATCTGACTGAAGTACAGGAGGGGACATGCGGCTCTCCGGGGTGAATGCAATCTTCGACAAGGAAACTGTCATTGCCCTGAAGCAGCAGGTGTACTCAGCATATTCAAAGAACAGAATTGAAGTACCCATGGCTAGAATGCAATGGGAAATCCATCTCGTATTAGAATTCTCGTTACAGTGACTGCTAGAGATTTCCACACACTGGTTTAAAACGCTACTGTCCCACACAATGCAAAAAGAGAAAAACCTTTGAACAAAATGCATAAACATACTGAGTAAAAATCAATAGTGTGATCAATATGTGGACCACACTTATGCTAAGGAAAAAAAAATACTACTGTGATTTATAAAACAAAAACAAAGGCACTGTTGTTTTTTTTTATGATGCCTTAGAAAATCATTTAATTATATTTTCTCTGTCAAATTAAAATCTAACTAACTTTCAATAGGAAAGTGAAAAACATGCTTACAAATTCACTCACTACTAGTGGGAAATTAGAATACATATCTCACAGTCTGATGAAACCGGACTTTCATTCTTCAACTCTCTTAAGTATTATTAATAAAGATGCTCTCTCTTGAGGTATGTGTTTTATAATAATCAGGTAAAAGGCACTCAATATATATGTTTGTCATTGGGATTTCCATAATCCTGGATTTTATGAAATTAAAACAACCCTCTTTTATTTTGCTTCTTTAAAAGATTTTAATTTGCATAAGTGTTTGCTACCTTTGTAATCATTTCTATAAATTTACTCTGGCATGGGGATAGATGATAGACAGATAGACAGATAGATAGAAAGATAGGTGATGGGTAGATTAAAGTATGTGTGCATGGATTTTATTGACACTTTAAATGGAAAAGATAATTACTTATATAAAATCAAAATACCTAAGGTGTTCTTACGTTATTTGCTCTGAAGTTTAGTCTTTTATGAGATTTTCTCTATCATACAATTCGTCTAAACAATATATATTAGTAAAGTGAGAAGAAAGCAAGAAAAATATTTACTACTTAAGAGTAGAATACAGACATTGTGTAAACCTGGCTTTACCACTTCCTAGCTGTATGACTTAAGCAAACTACTCAACTTCCCTGAGCCATAGCACGCTCTTCTGTACAACCAAAATAATAATTTCTTATTGTTTTAAACATACACTAACAAAACCCGTGGCACAGTCGCATGCATCTAATAAGGTGCTCAAAAACTGGCACTTATTTAATTATTGTTAACAGTAGTACTATGTTTTATTTTTATTATCCTCGTTACTATTACTAATCAACTGCAATTCTCGCTTTGTTGATGGCAGCACAAACAGCCTATGCCCAGGTGCAGCTGTAGTACTTGACCCTGCCAGGATCTCCTGGTTACTTTAGAGAAGGCCTTGGTCAACCTTGCCTTATTAACTTACCTTGTGGCAGATGGCAATTTGTGATAACGCTGCTCCTGGGAGTTATGCTGTGTTGCTGTATCATTGTTTGATGGTGAAGGCCGTGCGCACACAGAAGCAGTGACCAACACCTGCAGAATTACAAGCTCAGTGAAGAAAAACAATGAAGAAGTTTGTTCTCAGAACATTTTGGTATGAGAATCCTTTTACAGCAAAGAAATTTTAGTGACCTAACACACCCCTCCTCCAGCAAATAATAGTTATATACTTTTGCGATCTACCTTTTGAGAAAATTACATTAACAAAAGGCTTCTATAACCTACACGATACTTCTTAAAGAACATTTGTTTTATTAATCACAACAGTTTCAAATGCAGGAATACATATATGCACAAAATCCAGGATACATATAGGAATTTAGAATATGTTAAAGGTGGCATCTCAAACCCCTGGGGGAAGGATAGACTGTCCAAACAAAGTGTTTTTTTTTTTTTTTTTTTAAGATTGGCACCTGGGCTAACAACTGTTGCCAATCTTTTTTTCTGCTTTATCTCCCCAAACCCCCCCGTACACAGTTGTATATCTTAGTTGCAGGTCCTTCTAGTTATAGGACGTGGGACGCCTTCTCAACGTGGCCTGAGGAGCGGTGCCATGTCCACACCCAGGATCCGAACCCTGGGCCACCACAGCAGAGCGCGCGAACTCAACCACTCGGCCACGGAGCCGGCCCCAAGACTGTCCAAACAAAGTTTTGAGCCAACTGGGTAACTGCCTAGAACAAAACAAAGTTGGTTTTTTACGTCACACAGCAAAACAGGCTAAATTTCCAAATAATCAGAAGTGAAGCAGCTGACACATTTAGTGTAACACTCTGCGTCCCCAGAAGTCCTCAAAACCTTCAGTATGGGGTCAAGACGCAGCCCATGCTGAATAAAATCACCCTCACTCCATTCGAAGTCAAGAGCCTAAAACCACACCTCCTAGGGCTTCTATCCGCTCACTCAGAAGCTCGCCCTCCCCACGCTCCAATTTAAACTCTTACGTCGTGAAGGGGCTCTCCGCCTGAAACACTCTCGGATTGAGTCATTACGCCCTTTATCGCTATTACAGCCATCACCACACTCTTAGAACAACTACACGCTGATCACAATAAAAACCCCTACATCCTCTCTTCTGTTCATTCTCCGAGTCATCCAATGACTGAGACTTTCCCACCCTACCCTCTGAAACCCACTGTCCCATTACCAGCGAAATCCTCCTTCCTTCACCTTCTTCACCCGCCTGAAACCTGGCTCTCCCCTGCGGACCGCGTTTTCCTTGTAGCTCTCTCACATGTTGTCCCTGGGCTGTAAGTGAGGTGGACATAGGCCTCAAACATCATTGCTGCTTGCAGACCATTCCCTCCCTAAAAAACCCAGCTTTCAATCGCTTGTCATCAGATTATATCATCAATTCTCCCTATTTTTGCTGATGTATCATATGCTCTGGATTATTTCCCCTACTTTCTCAACAATTTTAGCCCCTGAGTCACTGTCTCTTTCCAATACTACTCCCTCCTTCCTCTGTGGTGATTCAATAAACATGCTAGATTATTTTGCTAGGATGCCATAAAAAAATATCAGAGATAGGTAGCTTAAAAAATAGACATTTAAGGGGCCAGCCCGGTGGTGCAGCAGTTAAGTTTGCATGTTCCACTTCTGCAGCCCAAGATTCACTGATTCAGATCCTGGATGCAGACCTACACACCGCTTATCAAACCTTGCTGTCGCAGGCACCCCACATATAAAGTAGAGGAAGATGGGTACAGATGTTAGCTCAGGGCCAGTCTTCCTCAGCAAAAAATAAAAATAAAAAAATTAAAAAAAAATTAGACATTTATTTTCTCACAGTTCTGGAGGCTGGAAGTCCAAGATCAAGGTGCTGACAGGATTGGTTTCCTCTTGAGTTCGCCCTCTTTGGCTTACGGGTGGCCATCCTCTTGTTGCCTCTCTCACATGGTTTTTTCTCTGTGCATACACCTCCTCAGCATCTCTGCATGTCCTAATCTCCTCCTTTCAAAGGACACCAGTCAGTTTGGATCAGAACCCACCCTGATGACCTAATTTTAACTTAATCACCTCTTTTAAAAACCCTGCATCCAAACACAGTCACATTCTGAGGTACAGGGTAGGGGGGTCAGGGCTTCAACATATGAATTTTAGGGGAACTCAATTCAGCCCATGACACACAGCGATAAACCAGCTTATATTCTGTCTTCTCTTTTCCTTAACATCATCTCTTTTAATGATCCTGTCATTAAAGACATGTCCTTTAAAAATATACGTCATATTTGTCATTCACCCTATCGGAGTCACTTGCTCTCAAGATCACGCTATAGACTTGGTCATAACTGCAACCTTTCCATAATCTCAATTTATTGGTTCCCACTCTCTGGGCCTTCCTTTTCCCAGCCTACTTCAAAAAGCTTCTCAGTCACAGTAATTCCTCAACCCCATTAAAATGGATCCCAACATTGAGGCCAGCCTGGTGGTATAGTGGTTAAGTTCGCACATTCCCCTTTGACAGCCCAGGGTTTGCGGGTTCAGATCCAAGGAGTGGACCTACATGGCTCATCAAGCCATGCTGTGGTGGCATCCCACCCACATACAGAATAAAGGAAGATTGGTACAGATGTTAGCTCAGCACCAATCTTCCTCAAGCAAAAAGATGAAGATTGGCAACAGATGTTAGCTGAAGGCCAATCTCCTTCACCTAAAAAAAAAAGATCCCATCACTTTTTCCCTGCCCTTTGATGTCCTGATTCCCCTCTTTACCCAGCTTAAATTACTTGGTACCTCTACCCCTTCTCTCACTTCATTGAACTAATTTGGAAAAGCCACAATTCTGGTTAAATCCAACTCTCAGCATTCTCTACCTGCATCCTTACAGCTGAACATAACTGAAGTAAAACATGCTCCCTAGTCGTTATAATCTAAAGCCAGTCCCCCTACTTGTACACTGGATCCTACCGCTTTCACCTAAGCAAGAGCATCATTTAGCACTTGCCACCACTCTCTCCTTTATCAACAAATTCTTCCTCCCTGCTGTATCATCTCCATCAGCATACACACATGCTATTATTTCTCCCAAATTAAAACAATAAATTTTTTTAAACTTTCTCCTAGGCTCACTTTCCCCACTAGCTACCTTCTCATTTCTTTATTGTCTCATACCAAAATTCCCTGAAAATGTTCTCTAAACTGTTATTAATTTCTCTCTTCCCATCTCTTTTAAACCAACTCAGACAGGTTTTCATCCCCACTACTTCATCAAAATTGCTCTTAATCAAGTTACCAAAGATTTCCACACTGCTAAATCCTATGGTCAATTCTCAGTCCTCATCTTTCTTGATGTTTACTGCTTTCAGCAACATTTGACACACTGTCTTTACTGAATTTCAAGAACACTATATGTCCTTGTTTTCCTCCAACTTTAATGGTTGTTCTTTGTCAGCTTCTTTTGCTGGTTTTTTCTCTTCTCTTCAAAAGTTTAATAATAAAGTGCCTAAGCTAGAGTCCTTGTTCTTCTCTCTATACTCACTCTCTTGGTAATGCCATTGAATCTCATGATGCCTGTTCAATATCATCACTCAGATGCCTATTAAAAATCTAAAATAAAACAAGTCCATACTGAACTTCTAATACCCAAGTCCCAACCCACCACAGTTTCTCCACCCACAGCATTCCCACTTTGGTTGATGACAACTCCAGTCTTCCAATTGCTCATGAAAGGCATCAAGTCATCTTCGTATCCTCTTTTTCTTTTCCCCATCTCCACTCCATCAGGAAATTCTGCTAGTAAATCCAACAGAATATATCAGTGTGACCACATCTCACCATGTTTGCTGCTTTCACCCTGTTCTCAAGCTTCATCATATCTTTCCTGGAATTTTGCAATCGCGCTCTAACTGGTCTCTTCATTCCTACTCTTGTTCTCCTGCAATCTAGTCTCAAGACAGCAGCCAACATGACCCTTTTAAAACATGTCATATTTGTCACTCCTGTGCTCAAAACTCAGCAATGATCCCTCATTTCACTCAAAGTAAAAGCTAAAGTTTCTTTTAACTTTAAGCTTAAAGAGTCTTAAAGGGTCTAGAAAGCTTTAAATGATCTGATCCCTATTGCATCTCTGGTTTCCTCTGCACCTATTCTCCTCATTCATTGCACTCCAGTCCCACTGGCCTCTCATTCTTTCTCAGGCATGCCTTGACTTAGGGCCTCAACCTAGAACTTTCTTCTCCCACGTATTGCATGAAAGTTTCTCACTTCCTTCCTGACTTTGCTTAGATGTTACCTTCTCAATGAGGTCTGCGGCAATCACCTTATTTAAAATTGCAACTTATACTCGCCACCTGGTAATTCAGTTCCCTTAAGTGACTTTCTCTATCTGAATTTTAATAGCACTCCTCACTTTCTGACATATTATGTAATTTACTAATTTCATTGTTTTTGGTTTTAGTCTATTTCCTTCCACTAGAATATAAACTCCACAAGGGCAAGGATATTTGTCTGTCTTAATCATTGATACATTCCAAGTACTTAAAATAGTTAGTAGTACGTAAGATACACTCACTAAATATTTGTTCAATGAATGGATAAACAAATCAAACAAAAATTTAAATATTAAAAAGATAAAATTATAAAATACTGGAAGAAAACTGTGTGTTGAGTGGGTAGAGGAATTTTGTAGGAAAGGCCTTTCTACTGTATCTCAAAATCCTACAGAAAGACAAACAAATTTGAATGAATTAAAATTTTAAAAAACTTTTTCATAACAAAACACCATAAGCCCAAGATAAATTTCAAATCACAAAAAATAATTTGACTATCATATTATAGATAAAGGTTAAACCTTGTAATATATAAAAAGTTTTTTAGAAATTGATAAGAAGAAAATCTAACAAACCAATAGAAAAATATTTACAGGCTATAAATGTACAGTTCATACATACCTGGAAACAGTAATGGCTTTTAACCATATGAAAAGCCCAATTGCTCTCATAATACAAATTAAAACTGCTTTGAGATACTGTATTTACCCATCAGACTGATAAAACCCAAAAGCTGGATAAAGCGTTCTATAGATGAGCCTGATAATAGCACTCTCACACATTGCTGTTGAAAGTATAAACTGGTACAACTTTTGTGGAAGGCAATTTACCAATATCTAACAAAGTCACAAATGCATAGACCTTTTGACGTAGTAATACCACTTCTGGAAATTTATCCTATGCAATTTCACTTGCATATGTGTGACACTAGGTCTGTAAGAGGTTATTTGTTGCATTGCGACTTGCCCTAGCAAAATACTAGAAACAAAACAAATGTTCATCAGTAAGACCTTGATTAAATAAACGATAGAATCTCCATCAACTGCATAAAAGAATGTGGCCCTCTATATTACGATATGGTAGAAGTTCTGAGAAATAATGTTAAGTGAAAACTGCAAAAAGCAGAACAATGGTATCTTGTGTTTTAAAAACAGAGAAATGAGAACATATGTATGTATGTGTATATATATATATATTTGCATTTGCTTATGTATATAAAGAAACACTGGAAGGACATATAAAAAATTAATAAAAGTAGTTACCTGTCAAGTTGGGAGGTAGGGACTAGGAAAAGGAGAGAAAAAGGTAGGAGTACGACTTTTCTATGGGTATCTTTTTGCATTTTTTACGTTATTCTTCAACTCTGAAAATGTATTATCCATCCTAAAAATCAAATGATAAAAAATAGTTGCCGAAAAACAGCTCATAAGAAAATCATATCAGTGCTGCATTATTGAAATGCCGACTAACTTCTTTTTATAAGCGCCATGATTGAACACTTTATATGTACCAAATAGAAAACTAGAGAAAAAGAATATTTCTCCATTTCGACTCCAGGAAGGTTGTGGTGAGGCAGGAACAGGAACTGGTAAAGAATTCATTATTGTTATTTATTAGATATTGTAGGCCTGCAAACATGTCAGGAATCCAAATAAAAGGGGGCAAGAAGCAGTATTAGCATCAAAAACAAGCACTGACAGTGAACAATAGCACTTGCAGAATGAATAAACAGGTGTAGAACCACTTAAAGCTTCATTTCCACATAATAGGAACAAATGGACAAATAAAAAAGAAGCCTTCCCACAAAGACCAAGAGAAATTGGACCAGAAAGCAGTAACATGGCACTACTGTTGAGACAGCAGGGAATGAAAACAGAAGGAAAATAGAAACCCGGGAAAACCGTCCTTGTATTTAGCATCGTCAATTCCCTTCCATGTACCGTTCAAGGCTCCCAGTTGAAAAGAGATGTCCACACCGATGTTCTCACCTTTGGGTCCAAAAGTAAACGTGAAAAAGTGCTCAGTTCAGACAAGTAGATTTTCCCGTTATGGCTCCTAATAAGAGTCTTCATCAATATCTGAGAAATCAAAGGAGTGCAACCAAATGAATTAAAAATATAATTGAAGAAGAATGTAAGAATGAACGGAATTGAGATTATCTTATGTGAAGAAGAGAGAGGAAAGAGAAAGAGCAAGTAGAATCAGCATCAACAGGAACACATATTAACTGCTTACCAACCATTTAGACCTTGGGAATCAGAGAATAAAAATCCAACGAATACTTCCTTCAAGCAGCTTAGGATATAGGACATACACATTAAAACACAGTTTGCAAACTTGTTGCTGGTGGGTAGATCCAGCATAGAAATGTGTTATATTATAGAATTATATGTCAATATTAAAAATACTAGGCAATTTCATATAAAAATTTGGATTTTCAGCTTCTCTTCAAAAACTGGGACATAGAGGATTGCCAAGTATTGAGAGGAGGAAATGTTTCAGGTACCATGGGATGTATTTTACTCTGAGAACAGAGGAAGCACCAGGTGAGAGGAAACAATATGGGCCTTGGCCTACAAAGCTTAGAACAAGACAAAGTACAATGAGGGGTGCATTAGTCAGCATGGGCTGCTGTAACAAAATATCATGCACTGGGTGGCTTAAACAACAAAAATTTATTTTTTTACAATTCTAGAGGCTAAAAATACAAGATTAGGGTGCCAGCATGGTCAGGTTCTGGGGTGAGCTCACTTCTTGGCCTGCAGACAGCCACCTTATCACTGTGGACTCACCTAGGGCAGAGACAGAGCGAGATCACTGTCTCTCCCTCCCTCTCTTCCTCTTCTTATAAAGCCACTAATCCTATCACGAGAGCCCCACAACCCTCATGACCCAAATTAGCTCCCAAAGACCCCATCTCCAAACACCATCACTTTGGTAATTAGGGCTTCAATACATGAATTTGGTGGCGGGAGGAAGTGTGTCATGGGACTCAAACATTCAGTCCATACAAGGGGCCAAGGTAAACTACTTGCTAGGTAAGAAATTTGCATGCCAACGGAAGCCTTGTTGGAAAAGACATGATTTGTCAATTATCCCTTTTCACTCTTTTGTATTTTAAATTCAGTGTGTTTAAAAACCTTTGTCCACTCCAAACTTCACTGTGTAATTTGCAAACATTACATGCCCTAAAAATCTCATCTTATAACACTTCTTACTACCAGCCATCACTTCTAGAAAAGGTAATGTATATTCCATTCTGTGTCAGTTATGTACATAAAGCCATGAGGTCAATTTCACAAACTACATAAGAAAATTGGTCTTGTTAATTTATATTTATCTTTCGTGAAAAATCAATACACGTAGTAAGCAGAGAGTTAGTATCTGGTAGACAATTTGATAGATAAAATTAGTTAATTAACCAATTTAGTGATGTTAAATACAGTCAAAGGAGGTCACAAGTTTTACTTTAAAATCAATTACCTACGCACATTCTTTAACAATACGGAAGCATTTCACTTATTTTGCAAAACAGCTGTTAAATGTTTAATTTTTAAAAACGTGTTGCTAAAAATCTGCTTTTGCCCAGAAAAGTCACCATATTTACATCTATATTATTCTCCATTCCAGCTCCTTCTTTTGAAAGCAGGTGGCTTGCATTTTATAATTAGCAAAATACTAAAATAGATCATCAAAACACCACTTTGTCAAGCTCCTAAAAGAAAGAATTTATATCAGAATACGGTCCAATCCATACTGGCGATAGAGCTGATAAAAGTCAGCTTTGTCCAGAAGAGGGGCTCTCTCATGGTATCGCACAGCCAACTTTCCCATCACAGGCCCTCACTGTCCTCTTTCGGAATTAGGGTTAACCCTGCTAAAGGCAGGAGAAGAACAAGCTTGTCTTTGAGGGCAATGTTAGCCCAAAAGAGACCTCAGAACCTATGCGGATTTGAGAGCCATTTCTTAGACATAGCGCTACCACTTACTAGCTCTCTGGCCACTTCATCTTTCAGTTCCCAAGCCTGCAAAAGTGGCACAATAATGATGCCTGTTACCTAGAATTATTATGACTTAAATTCTTAGCACAGCGTCCAAAAAGGAGGCACTTCGATGCAGGTCAAAGAGAAGACAGAATACACAAATTTACTTTCCTTCTTGAAACCAGGCCATAATGGAGCTGTTTGTTTTGTTTTAAAAGCCCCAAGGATAAAGAAAGGTAGAGAAAAGCAACAAAAGTTTGGGTGCTGGAAAGTAACTGGTAACTGACAGCAGACCCAGGAAGGCAAAACGTAAAGGCAAAATGAGAAGCAGCCCTATTTACATGATATAACTTCGGCCCACCTCTCCATCACTCCCCCCCCCCCCCCCCCCCCCCCCCACAGCCCCCACCGGAACTGAACTGTAGGTGAAAATAAAGCCTAAATATGAAGATTGATGAAAAGTCTTTTTAAGAACCAGTTATCCGGGGCTGACCCAATGGCGCAGCAGTTAAGGTCTCACGTTCCACTTCAGCAGCCTGGGGTTCCCCAGTTCGGATCCTAGGTGCAGAGATGGCACCGCTTGGCAAGCCATGCTGTGGTAGGCATCCCCTGTATAAAGTAGAGGAAGATGGGCATGGATGTTAGCTCAGGGCCAGTCTTCCTCAGCAAAAAGAGGAGGTTTGGCAGCAGATATTAGCTCAGGGCTAATCTTCCTCAAAAAAAAAAAAAAGAACCAGTAAAACCAGATCAGTTGGGTGACTGTTCCTCTGCAGTGGACATTTACATCCTGAATGCTGCCACCCCAGCCTTCTTACCCCTGCACTTCACAGAAGTTGAAAACGGGCCTATGTATAGCCCATCAAGCATGAGATCAGGAGAGCATTCTCAGAAGAATCTGACCTCTACCTTGATAGATAGGGTCCAAAACAAACAAAAATGAAAGGGCTTCTCAGAGCAAACTGAAACTACATAGGAAGAAGAAATTTTCAAAATATCATTAAGACCCCTAGAAGTATAACAAAATCTAATGCACATATAAAAAGAGAACAAAACACTATAAAAAAAAAAAAGGGGGGGAATATCACAGAACAAAAATCTTTCTGGACAGTAAATACAGTGCGTGAAGACTTAGCACACACCTTGATAAAGAATTCCAAAATCAGCAATGGCCACATGTGAGTGTCTTTTAGCTCTGACAACCTGCTTTCACATCCCTTCCTTACATTCATCCTCCCCGGCTCCCTATTCTATTTAGGTATTCCTTATCTGTGCACTAAACACATCCTATGCATATATCTTTCAAAGCGCATACACCATATACCATAATTTTTGCTTGTTGTCTATCTCCCAGGCTAGTGTGTGAAGTTTCTCCAGGGAAGGGACTGAGTATCACCAACACGTAGCATAATGTCCAGCATACTAGTCGGTGCTCAATAAATTCCTGTTGAATGGATAAATGAATGGATGAATGAACCAGTTTGGTATGTCCCAAGGACTGACAATTCCAACAGCCCATTATCAGCTTTGTTGAACCCCCAGTTTAAACTCACATATGCAACTTTCTTGACGGAAAGAACCAGAAAAATGTTTGGGTAGAGGAAGAAGGGATGGATGGGATCCTCCCTTCAGTAAAGAATGCCAATCTGAACAAATAACATCTAATTACATACATGAAAAACAGCTCTGGAGCACCTATGGAATTCTGCCTCCGATTGCAAATGCAAATGCTCTATTACAATAGTTCAACTCTCAATGTCCATTTGTGTATTTTAAAATATTAACAGTGGTCGTATTTAAAGTTATTTTCTTCTTTTTGCTTCTGTATTTTCTGATGCTTCCTGGATAATAAAAATTAATTTTATATGCATAAAAATACATATAAATTCAAATCGATGCTGAAATACACTTAATTTTTTTTTAAATCCTCACCTCTTTATGAAATGTACTTTGAACCAACAATGGTATAGGATTCTCAATCCTGTTCGTGCATCATAAACTGTATTTGTCCTGGCTCCTCTCAGAGCCATAGGACCAAAATCTACAGAAAGAGACCCCGGCATGTGAATTTCTAGCAAGCTATACAGGTATTCTGATGGCCAGGCAGGGCTGAGAATCACCATTTATAGAACACATAAAGGCTCATTAGACAGCCATGATCTTAATCCAAGAACTATGATTCCACCCAATAATTGCGTTCAGTGACTTCACTCATAACTTACAGGGGGAAAAGTAATCATTAGTTCAGTAAGAAGAGGGATGGAAGGAGAATACATAAAGAATAGGATTTCTCAGGGTGACTGCTGAGCACAGTTTAATCCAGATCCAAAGTATCTATTAAATGAAGACAATGGATAAGATAGGATTTATTAGGCTTATTTCAAGTTTATCTTGCTTTTCTATACTTCTAACTGCTAAGGAGTAATTTCTTAAAGGATTACCTCCATTAAAACCCACCCTCTTATCCCTTTTGCTAGCAATTCTTTCCAAAGTATAAAAAAAGCTTATTTCAGTTTTTAAGAAGCTAGTTAATCAAATGGTATTCAAGTTCATTTGCCTGGTGTCCTTTGCTAAGACACTGAAATAAGGGCTTATAGCATATGCGTTGGAGCTATTAACCACGTCTGCTAACCATTTATCTTCCCTTTTTTTTCTAAACTCAAAAGCTGAAATTCTGTTAGCCTGCCACTTTATTTTTATTCACCATATTGCATTCAAACAGCATCACTATTATATTAATGTAATAGATCATCTCTGTAATTGAGTGTGAATACTATCACTTTGCACTGTTCTAGAGTTATTAATTTCAGTGTATTCATTGTATTGTTGAATGTAGCTGCACAGTAAATAATGCAACACAAAGAGGCTTTAACCTAGTCCCAAAGCCTACAACAAGGATATAAAGCCGGTGGTGTATTAACTTAAAAAATAGATCAATCTTATCTTGTAAAAAGAAGATAAAAGGTAGTTCTGTCAGTAAGGACGACCATGCTTGAGGCTGTAAACCATACTTGAGAATGTAAAGAAAAGCCTAGAAGCCTGTGTTAAATTTTGCTTTCTGTCCTTGGAGAAAGTCTTCAAATCAACGGACATTTTAAAAACAAAAACTAGATTCAATCATCCAGGTATTTCCTCCTGTTGACTATGCCAAGAAAGCATAAACTCAATGATAACAACAACAATAATTATAATGCCATTTCATAGCACTTTACAAAGGACTTCAATATACATGAAGTGAAAATTAATTGAATTCTTAAGTATGGCCATTACACGATCCAATGATATCCTAAGGCAAATAAACTAAGTAGCGAACATAACAGCATTTGTCAGAAGAGTAACACAATACCTTCTATAACTAGAAACAAATTCAGTGCAAATTAAATATCTACAGAGCCATGTAGGAAAGATACTTGGATAATACAAGAATTACCCTCAAGTTTTTGAGAAAGACACAACATCATTTGCGAACCATGGACAAACCTGGATTAAATGACTGCCAAGTGGATGGTGAGCTCTTTGGATGTTGGTCTGCCCCAACTGTTGGTTTGCACCCTTGGGAGCTTCCCAGCTGAAATCTGAAACTAGCACCCGCAACAAAGAGCAAGAAGAGACCAAAGAAAGAGGCAGGCCACTCCAGATTGATAAGTGATGGGTTTAATAAGCAAGGGAACTTACTTATGAGGCTGATCTCGGGCTGCCGCAAGACAAGCAGATCTCCATGTCTGTCTGCCACAATCTTTAAAGTTTATACAGAGACCTTCATGGGGTTCAGTCATGTACGCAGTCCAGACAGTTTCAACAACACCTTACTCTCTCAAGGCTGCATCCTTGAAAACAGCTCCCACTGTGGGAACAGTGGACTAAATATACATTTCAAGGATGGAGGAGAGGCATAAGGAGCCTCTAATTGCCTGCAACCAGCTTATGGGTCAACAGGAGGTCACGTCCTCTCAATGACCTCCTCCAACATTCCATCGCTCCATGACTAGTTCTTACAATCTTATTTGTCCCCCTCTTCCACATGTGCCCTGACTGGTCAGCAGGGGGTTCCATTATCATGGAGATGGCTCATTTGGCAGCTATCTGGCTGCATTGGAGGCAGATACCCAAGCAACAATACAGGCACATGCAAGAGAAAACACAGATTAAGATAACGATTCTCAAAATTTTTTCCACGAACAGCCACATAATCCAAACCACTGATTTATTAAATCCGCTAGGCTGAAGGTCAGATCACTCAGGGTGTTCACTTGTGTCCTCACGTGATTTAATAAAGATGATACATTAGCAGACTCATCAGGTATGAACATACAGCATTCTGTTTGGATGATGGCACAGTTGCCTCCCTGCAAGGCAGTAATAATGTCTAAGGCCATCCTATTTTGGAGGACAGTTTATCTCATTACAGACATTTCAGTTCAGTAAAGACAGGCTTTGCTGGCTATCATTTAAGGCTTGTGTGAATTTAGTAAGGGCTCTTATGTATGCTATAATGTCCTCCAGGCCAATGGAGAGAACATAGATAATGGCCAAGTGATGGTACCAGTGGAAAACAGAAAGTGCCCATGTGGCCTTGAGAAGAGGGAGTCTGACAATTTTCGTTACTGTGGGGCAGACTTTCTCCCATGCCCAGGGAAAACCCAAAGTGTAGTGGCCCAACGACCCAGGTGGAAGCCATGGCCAAAAATTTGTGCCACACAACATTGGGTCCCATTCAGGGCTACCTAATAAATACTTGGGCAGGACAACCAGTCAGGGCCAAACCAGTTCCTATTCTTTAATGAGACAGAATGACTACACACTTCTTTCTGGTGATATCCATCCCATGTCCTTGGTACAGTTGGGTTGGTTCTGTTTAGAGTAATTCTTCTGTTCCTAAAATGGGGGTGCCCGGATGCTGAAATGTCCAAAACCCAGGGTGAACCACATGAACCCATCCCAAATCTGAGCACAGCCACCCGTGGCTCTGATGATAGTATTTTTAGGACTCTTCTGGTCAGCAGTTTGATGGGCTGCCTATGTAGTTTGATTCACAGAAAAAGAATACCCGTGCCCAGTGTTTTTGATAGTAAGTGCCACAGGCTAGGTTTCTGGGTCAGTATTGGTAATATCTGATAAATTAAGAGCACTAGTCCTAGCTTGTTCTTCCTTAACGTACTGCTTTAGGGCCTTCCAATTCTCTCCCTGGAATGATAATACCCACCATAGCAATCCTGACAAGCTAGAGGGACAGATGCCCACACGTCCCACAGTTGGATTGATTTCCTTGGCAGGCAAATAAGTGGGCCCACTGTAAAAAGCTATTTCTATCAGATGCCCTTCCTGTAACCAGACAGCACAAGAGCAGCAGAAGTCTAAGGTCAAAAAGACAGATATTTAGTAGGAACTTGTATGGAAAGATCTTCCCCTTATATAAGAATTACACCTGTGGCCTGATCTTTAGATGCCAATGTGGCTGCATTTGACTTGGTTGTACACACCATACCTGTTGGCTGGGAGAGGCAACACTGTCAGGTGTGAGTAGATGGACTGGGGGCAGGATATACCAGACCAGGACCTCCATTTTTTTCCCTCTTTCAGGAGTGCATGTTCCATTCCAGGTATAGTGCATTTCAAAAGGCCTAGAGGGCTTGCAGCAGGACAACAGGATCACAGTGGAGACTGAGTAGTTTCCCCTCACCCAGGGGTACAAAGTAATTCACCCATCCTTGTGGGGCATCCCGTTGCCAATTCCAGTAGATAATGCCTTCCTCAGGCATGATGGAGTTTAGCCTTCTCAGTAGCAGAGCACGATAATCCGCATAAGAGGCAGGGCAATAGCTGTCTCCCAACACTTCCATACCTGTATGGTGTTGAGTGTCTTGGCAAGGGTCCCCAGTCTGACATATGGGGCAATAGGCCCTGTTAGTTTATCACTCAGCCTGGACAGTACTTTAATCCACTCACCCAAGGTTGGCTTTTTCATTGTTATTGGTAGTGCCATCAAGTCGATTCTGTCTCCTAGAACCCTATGTACCCCAGAGGGGAACCCTGCCTGGTCTTTTTGTTCCATCCTCTCATCTTCTGGCGCTGTATCAGACAATGCTCCACAGCTATTCACACGGTTTTCCCAAACAACTTTTTTGGAAGTGGGTGGCCAGGTTCTTCTTTCGAGTCTGTCTTAGTCTGGAAGCTCCAGTGAAACCTGTCTCCACAATGGGTGATCCTCCTGGGAAATACCGGTGGCATAGTTTTCAGTATCACAGCAACATGCAGCCACCACAGCCACAGTATGACAACGAACAGATGAGTAACATGGTTCCCTGACCAGGAACAAACCCAGGCCAAGGCAGTGAGAGCACCAAACCTTAACCACGAGACCACCAGGGCTGACTAAGTGGGTTTTACTTGTTAGTAATTTAATCTATTGTTGTAATATTCCATTTTTCCTTTCTAACAACCCTGCAGGTTATAGGGGAGATGGACCCTCCATTCAATATCATGTCCTTTTGCCAAGTTTTGCATATCAGGACCTTTGAAATGTGACCCTTGATCACTGTCCATTCAATGAGGGTGTCCATACATGGTACTCAGTTTCTCTAATTCCCTAATGGTGGCAGCCTGGTTTGCATGGTGACGGGAAAGCTTGGGTTAGGCCAGACGCAGTAGCTACACAAATCAAGGCATATTTAGAACCTTCACTCAGAGGGAGGGGCCAATATAAACAATTTGCCAATCCCTTACCAGTTGGGAATTCTGGTGAATGGCCACACACACCTTTGGCAGTTGCCTTGGGTGTTGCTTAGAACACATAGGACGTGCTGTTACTGCATTAACCAAGTCACTGTATTTCAAGGGCAAGCTGGCATCCTTGGCAATACGCCAACTCACCCAGGCACTACAGTGGCCACACTTTCTATGTACCCACTCTTTCTATGTACCCAATCTGCCATATCTACTGAAAGGTCAATTGCTAGGGCTGGTCCCCAGTTAGAGCATCAGCATCCTGATTGCCGGGGGTGTCAGTGCCTTATAAGCTAGGATGTGGAAGACACTGAGGATTGCCTCTGGCTCTTGCATGAGAACCCAAATGTTCTTCCACATACCCTGATCCTACAAGGGCTTATTCATCATCATCTGCCCCTCAGTTTCCCATTGTGCAAGCCATAAAGTTAATCCCCTTAGAACAGCTTAACTTTCAGTGCAAAGTGTTTACAATCCAGTAAAAAAAAAAGATAAATAAAAGATAGACATAGCTCCTGTGTGCCTTGGTGTCCCAAATTGTGAAAATAGAGATAATAATATTCACCACATAGATTTTGAGAATTAGAGATTTCCTAAAATACAAACTTCATAAAAACACAGTGTTCTGACACACCCAGTTGGGTGAGCAGTGTGGCATAGGCTGCGGAGAGACCAAAGGAAAGATCCAGAGTCAGCGAATGAGACATTTAGGTTTATTGGGAGTTACTTACAGGGAGGTCCAGTCGTGCCCTACTAGCCAGCAATATGTATCCACAACTGCAGGTGGGGAGAGGGTTTCTCATATAGGCAAGGGACACAAAGGCTATATACCTGCCAAGAGGCTGCCCCTTGTATGACCAGCGTTCCCAGGAACAGTAGCTCACGTTGGAGGGGCTCTGTGTCCCTTTAAGACGCCATGTTCTTTAAGTGAGATAATGTAGGATCCAGGCTGGCCAGGCCCTGGATTGTTACAAATCCCAGCAGCTGGGCATCCTGCCCAGAAGGGAGCTAGAAGGATACATGGTTACAATGGACTTGGGGGCCCTTGCTGAGCAAGAGAGGCCCCAGCCCTACACAGGATTTGCGTCTGTCTTGTTTACCCCATACTTTTTGACACAGAGTATCAAGTGTTAGCAAATATTTGTTGAATGAATGAATAATACATATAAAACATTTCAGGCAATGTCTAGCACATGGTGAACACACAATAAGCTTTAGCTATTATTAGGCACTTAATATATAATATGATAATAAAGGAGAATATTAAGAGTAGTCAAAAGAATTGTAAAGAAAAAAAAACTATGAAATTCCTGGTAGGAATGAGTATTTCCATCTCAGAGGATCTCTGCAACAACAGAAACCAGGTTAAACAAGTTATGGGTTATTCATACAATGGAATACTAGAAAATATGGCAATGAAAGTGAAAAAGACTGCTACACATAGTCACGTGGATGAATCTCACAACCATAATGGTGAACAAAAGAAATTAGACACAAGGGAAAACATACTGTGTGATTAGTTGTATGTGAAGTTCAAAAACCACGTTGCTGAATCTTTTATGATATTATTAGGATACATACCTTTGGGCAGGAGGAAAAGTATAGGATTGGAGAGACACAGGAACAATTATGGCATTGGTAATGTTCTATGATGTGACCTGGGTAGTGGTTCAATAATGACAATTCATCCTGTACATATTTGTATTAGTCAGCTTTGTTTTTGCTGCAGTAACAAATAACCCCAACATCTCAGAGGCTCACAACAACAAAAGTTTTTTGTTCCTTGCTTCCGTTACATGAAAGCTGCAGTCTACTAGGTTCCCCTGGGTTCATTTAAGCTCAGCTCAGCTTGGCTTCATTCCAGGAGTCTTCTCTTCTTAGACCCAGAGTAGAAAAGTAGCCATTATTTGGGGTATACTTTTTCACGGGACAGGGTTCAGAAACTCAAGGTAACTGAGGCAAACTGGACAGCTGGCTGCATTAAAACTTTCTGCCCAGATATGGTACACAGCTTGTTCAAAACTTTGTTTCTGATCTATTTGATCCAGTCATCCCCACATGCCATGAGCCACTGAGCCACACCCAGAGTTCTCTGAGACATGGACTTATTTGCAGATATTTTGCCACATTTATCAAGCTTTATTGAGAACACACCCTTGGTCTCTTTACCCTGAGCCATTTTCTCCAGCACAAAGTGTTATTTTACAGATGTAACTGAAGTCCCAAGTCAGCTGATTTTGAGTTAATTGAAAGGGAGATTATGCTGGGGGTGGGGGGGGAGGGGGTGGGCATGATTTGGACTAGGCCTCCCTGAGGCAATAAGGCCGCTTCTGCTCCCCTTGAAGAAGTAAGCTGCCGTGTTGTGAGAAAGCCTGGGAGAGGGCCATGTGGCAAGGAACTGCCAGCAGTCGCTAGGAGCAGAAAGTAGCCTGCATCTGACAATCAGGAAGAAGAGGGAAACCTCAGTCCTACAACCGCAAGGCAATGAATTCTGCCAACAACAACAGGAGCTTGGAAGAGAATCCTGAGTTCCAGAAAGTAATGGAGTCAGGCTGATGCCCTGACTGCAGCCTTGCAGAGGCCCCAGGGAGGCAGTGCCTGAACTCCTGACCCACGGACCATATGAGATAAAAAAATGTTCCTTGCTTTAAGTTGCTAAACTTGTAGTAATTTGTTATCTAGCAGTAAAAAAAAGAATAGATCCCCCATTCCATAAACTCTACATGGCCTCCCACTGGTCCTGGTACTCTTCAAACTGTCTAGTGCAGCGGTTCCCAGATTTGAGTGTGCATCAGAATCACCCGAAGGACTGTTAGAACAGACTGCAGAATCCCAAGCCCAGAGATTCTAATTCATGAGACATGGAGTGGGGTCCATGAATGCGTGATGCTAACAATTTCCAAGGTGAGGCTGATACCGTTGGTCTAGAAACCACACTTTGAGAATCACAGGTCTAGTGTGACTACATTTACTTCTATGCACTTTAAATGCCCTCAGTAGCAAAATACCATGAGAACACAAGCATCCGATTGAAGTAAATGGTTGGCTTCCTTCTATGTTAAAGGTTTTCACAAAGAGAAAAAGAGAGAGGAAAATCTTATTCAGTGATATTCATTAAGCTTAATACCTGATTTTCATTAAGCTACCTGATTCTTATTACACCTGGGCCAGGAGAAAATGCCTACTTCCAGAGATGCACTGAATCGTTACCTTTCCCCATTTTACAATTTACGTTCCTGTTTTTCTGTACTATTTTCATTATAGTGGCCTGATTTATAGTAGAAATTGTTAAAATGTCATAGCCGATATTTATACTTGAAATTGTTAAAATGCCATATTCAATACTCTAAGAGGGCCCAATAAATTTAAACCAAATTGATAATTATGGGTTAAGTCCATAATATCACTGTTGTCACGACTTACACAATTCAATACAAACATTTTTTAAAAGAATTACAACTACTCATAATAATATAATCAGGGAGCTATGAATTTGCTATTCATCTGTTTTAGTGTTAGGTTTAATAGCTGGGCCAGTATACCATGGATCTAAAGACACTACACACACCAAGAGAATAACGTATACCTAGGCTTTCTATGCTTGATGTTCCGATTTGTTTAAATACTATAATTAACACCTTTTGTCTTCATGTTCTGTAAAGGATTTTTTTTTTTTTTTTTTGACAGAAGTGCCTCTGTCTATGCCGGCCGCTTCCAAGTAACTGCAGAATGGTAAGCACTACACCATTTAATGAATATTCATATCAAAGAGATATTTATAACATTTTTCATGTCATTGCTCCTTTACCCTTTCCCAACACACACTTTGAGAATTATAATGAATTCTTGAAATCCTGAAGGAACTACCTTCAGTTCTTATACAAGGCTTTAAAATACATTTTTAAACAAAAGAACTTCAAATTAAAGAGAGAAAGAAATTAGAAGTAAGTATTTGTGAGAGATAATCACATCAGTGAATCAAGTAATACAGGGAAAAAAGTTGAGAGTTAAAGGCGGTATAATAATTTGCTTAAGTAAGAAAACGTAAGAATAGATAACATTAATACAAAAATATAAGCTCTCCAGGGGTAGGGATTTTTGTCTTTTTGTTTATTGCTATGTTCCTTGTTTCTAGAATATTTAGTGCAGAGTAGAAGTCAAGAATGTTTGTTGAATAAATGAAAGACTAGATAAATGCATGAATGTGTGTGACATACAAAATCGATCATGGTTCTCCTAGTCACAGAAAACACGTCTATGATCCTGTGTGTACTCAACACCGACAATCCGGAATGGGGAAATGGCTCAGATTCCAGCACGACGTGCTTGATTCTCAATGTAAAATACAAAATCTTGGTGTTCAATGTCCGCCATCTGGCCTGGAAAAGCCAGATATACAAATACCTCTTGTACAACGGGATAAGTGAAAAAAGAGTCTGGCCACAGACTGGTTGAAAAAGCTGCAAATAAATGATAACATTTGAGCACTAGCTAAAAAGAGCAGTGAGAGGACAAAAGAGTATGGGGACCCAAAGCAAAGGTACAGAAATGTCCAAGTTCACAGCGCTGTTGGAGAACAGTAAGCTGTGCATTTCGAACTTTTTAACTGCAAGAAATACCTCTATAGTATACTTAACTGAAACAAGTTTTATGAAATAATGCTCATCTTTACTCATTTTATACATTTAATATTTTCTACTTCTTTTTTTCTTAATGCTAGTGAAGATGTACTAAATCAATTTCAAGATCCATTTGTTTGAAAAACATTGGGTCTGAGTATCGAATAGATGTGGGGAGCAGACCACTGAAATGAAAATAACAAAGGACACTCTGCCAGCACAGCTCCAACTCTCCTCTCATCCAGGTGGTTTGCTGCTGAGCTGCAATTCTTAGAGAGGGACTATGATCTAAGTCCCTTTCCTACTTAAAACTCAGTGGTAGAAAAGATGAGTAAAGAAATCCCTCTCTATATTAGGCCAAAGAGCAGGAAGGGAAAGTGCCACAGGCCATTTCTTCTTTACTGTGGGCATAATCCTTAGGGCTAATCATTATTCTATCTAAAAGGGTTACGAGTGTTTGAAAATGAAAGGACTCTTACATCTGGGAACATCCTAAATTCAATCTATATCTGGATTTACCTTAAAGTTTACCAGAGTCAAATTGTTACACTGCACTACAAAAAGCAAAACTCTCTTCTCCTTCCTCTATAAATAACAATTTAACTGCTTCCACAACACTCTTCGTTGAAGACTATTTATTGAGCACTCTCTATGTGCCAGGCTCTGTTCTACTACTAGGAACTACGACAGTGGGGAAACAAATATCCAAGTCTCTTGGAGTTTATATTTTACAGAAAACAGACAAATAAATAGACAAATACATCAGATAATAATAAAAGCTATGAAGGAAATAAATAGCGTCTTGGGTTAGAAAATAGTCTTTAAAGTAGCCAGGAAAGGACTTTCTCGGGAGGTAATATTTAAGTCGAGAGCTGCTGAATGCAAAGGAGCCACTGAAGTGAAGAGCTAAGGAAAAAATTTTCCAGGCCCTGGAAGTACATAAACGAAAATCTGAGACATGAAAGAGGTGTCTAATTTAAGGCCAGTCTATCTCGAGCCCAGTGAGGAGTTGGAAAGAGTAGTACAAGATGAGACAGGAAGTTACGTAAAGTTACTGGATTGTTGCAATAACTGGAATTGGAAGTTTCTGGAGCATGACACGATCCAATTTGGGTTTTTAAAAGCTCCTTCTTGTAGCCATGTGGAGAATGGATTAGACAGGGGTATGATTCGAAGCTGAGAGATCTCTTACAAGACTGATTTCCAAGCAAGCAAAGATGCAGGATTAGACTAGGGTGTTGGCGGTGGAGAAGGAGAAAAGATGGACTCAGATGTATTCTGGAGGTAGAACCAACAAAACTTACATTCAGAGTTTTCTTAAGAGAGACCACAAGTAAGTGAATCAAAAATTGGGTGGAGCACTGAATGCTTTTAAGAGGAAGGAAAAAATTGTGAGGAAGGAAAGAATGGGAGACGTATACACCAAGTAAGCCTAAAGTAAGATATTAAAGTGGTCACATTTACAACTCTAATCCCATGTCCTGCTCTGGGCCTCTCTTTTCTTAAAACGAAATATTAAAACCAGGCAGAAAAAGAGAGGAACTGCTCTGAGAATTTTTTTAGGCTTAAATGGTTGAGCCCAGGCCACTGAAGAAAGATAATTTACCCAATGAAAATTATGAAGCAAGATTTAACTAAGATCATTTTAGGGAGAAACAGTGGTTCTCACTCTGGCTGCGCATTCAAATTCTCTGGCGAGCTTTTAGAACCATATGCAGGCTCCACCAGAGTGGTTCTGAATTTCCTTAGTTTGAGGTGGAACACAGGCATAGGTACTTTTTAAAAAGAAGATTCTAATGAGCAGCCAGAATTGAGAGCCCTGAGGCAGAAGTACACCTGAGGATGTCAGGTCAATAAACTTACCCCATTAAATGATGGATTAATAGAGGGAATGGGGTGCAGGAACTTTTCCCCCAGATATAGAATATAGGCCCATTGGTCAAACAGACATAGTTCGAGCTACAAGAAAATAAAAGTCCATTTTCTTTGATGTGTTTTTTTTTAAGCTTGGAAAAAATGTTATTCTCACCTTACTTGTTAAAAACACAGACCACTCATATACACATATTTTAAAATATATTTTATTTCTATTATGAACAACAAAGAGGGAAGAGATTAATAGCTGATAGTTGACTGAAAGAAAAACAGAAGAAGAAGGGGATACCAATCTTGCCCAGACAAGGAAACACACAGGATAAAATAAGGAATTTTCAGCGAAAACATGATCACAAGGGATGAAGGATTGAGTTATTTCTGGAGGGAAAATAATTATAATTGGTTATCAGTATACACCCGGCAATGGGTTTCATTGTATGACACCACTGCTGCTTTCCAGCTGCTCTTTAATCTGAACCCTTCCAAGATTTAACTCTTGGATGAGCCACAGAATTACCCGAGCAGGACTAAGAGCCAACCAGCTATTCTCCTGAAATAGACACCAGAAACGTAATCCTTCAACTGCCCTGAAGATTCTTTGTTGCTGGTGGGTGAATGGACAATGGAAGGCAAGAGTAGTTATATAACTTGCCCTAATCATTCAATTAATTTATGGTCTCACTGGAATCAGAACCAAGATTTTAAATTGTCAGGTTTTTACTTTGTTCCACTTACGCTTTCTTCGCACCCTAAAGCCACTGAAAACAAAAAAGAAAAACGTGTTAGTGCAATTTCTAAATCTTCAGTCTGGCGAGCTTTGAGAGCTGCAACTGTCCAGGTGAGGTGGTAGTGTGTGAAGGGTGCGGCCCAGATAACTCAGTGGAATAAAATCTGGGTGTTGAGCAGACAAGACAAAACGAGGTTTTTCAGTCTTCAGTGGGCGTGTCCACTTCAGGAAGGGAGTTAAAGCAAGAGAATTGAAGAGCTAAAGGGAAGGAGAGGGAACGTAAAGAATCATAGAATGTGGGCGCGGTGGGTGGGAAAGAGATTCCAGGACACCAAAGCAGCGTATACCACCACACAGTTGAGTAGAATTCGGAGGTATCAAGCGGGCACTGGACCCGCGACCCCGCAGGAAGTGGAAGAAGGAGCGCGCACTACAAGTCCCAGAAGGCCCCGCTTCCTGGAGCTCGCGCGGTGCCGCGCAACGCCCGCCGGGAGCCGGCCCGAGCCGCCAAGATGTCGCAGCCCAAGAAAAGAAAGCTTGAGTCGGGGGGCGGCGGCGGAGGAGGAGGGGAGGGCACTGAAGAGGAAGATGGCGGAGAGCTGGAGGCGGCCGTGCCGCGACCCCGGAGGACTAGAAGGGAGCGGGACCGGCTGTATTACGAGTGCTACTCGGACGTGTCGGTCCACGAGGAGATGATTGCGGACCGCGTGCGCACCGATGCCTACCGTCTGGGCATCCTGCGGAACTGGGCGGCGCTGCGGGGCAAGACGGTGCTGGACGTGGGCGCGGGCACCGGCATCCTTAGCATCTTCTGTGCCCAGGCCGGGGCCAGGCGCGTGTATGCGGTGGAGGCCAGCGCCATCTGGCAACAGGCCCGGGAGGTGGTGCGGCTCAACGGGCTGGAGGACCGGGTGCACGTCCTGCCGGGGCCAGTGGAGACGGTGGAGTTACCGGAGCAGGTGGATGCCATCGTGAGCGAGTGGATGGGCTACGGGCTCCTGCACGAGTCCATGCTGAGCTCGGTGCTCCACGCGCGGACCAAGTGGCTGAAGGAGGGCGGGCTTCTCCTGCCGGCCTCCGCGGAGCTCTTCGTGGCGCCCATCAGCGACCAGATGCTGGAGTTGCGCCTGGACTTCTGGAGCCAGGTGAAGCAGCTCTACGATGTAGACATGAGCTGCCTGGAGAGCTTCGCCACGCGCTGCCTCATGGGCCACTCGGAAATCGTGGTGCAGGGCCTGTCCGGCGAGGACGTGCTGGCTCGGCCGCAGCGCTTTGCTCAGCTGGAGCTGGCCCGCGCCGGCCTGGAGCAGGAGCTGGAGGCCGGGGTGGGCGGGCGCTTCCGCTTCAGCTGCTACGGCTCGGCGCCCATGCACGGCTTCGCCATCTGGTTCCAGGTGACCTTCCCCGGAGGGGACTCAGAGAAACCCCTGGTGCTGTCCACCTCGCCTTTCCACCCGGTCACACACTGGAAGCAGGCACTCCTCTACCTGAACGAGCCTGTGCAAGTGGAGCAAGATACGGCCATTTCCGGAGAGATCACGCTGCTGCCCTCCCGGGACAACCACCGTCTCCTGCGCGTGCTGCTGCGCTACAAAGTGGGCGACCAGGAGGAAAAGACCAAAGACTTTGCCATGGAGGACTGAGCGTGGCCTTTTCTCCCAGCTACCTCCCGAGCGGCCAGCCCTCCCGGGGAGAGGCGGGGCGGGGGGGGGGGGGGGGGGTCGAAGGAGAAAGGGAGATCCCACGTGCAAATAGGGGGAAACAGCTTCCGTCTCCCTTTTTCCCTCGTGGCTCCTGGGGAGGGAGAGTGACTTCAGCCTCCCTTCGAGGAGCTGCTTCTGGCGGTATTTAATTAAAAAGTAATCCCGATGCCCCCAAAGACGGAAACAGCGTGTTTATTAATGGGCTTTTAAGTCTCAAAAGCATGTGGGACCAAGCACTTGGGTTTCTATTTCTTTTGTTTCACGGAAGAAAATGTCACTGTGTGAAAGCTCTATGCACATCCCTGACACTTCACATCTTGTCTAAGGCTGAAACCCGGGAGAAGGGTAAAAGGGTTTAGACTCCATAAATTTCCACTCTGACTTTAATATCGCTCCAGAGCCATATTCTCTCATTCTCTGAATTCCCTCCCTTCCCGCGGTGCCTCTAGGCTACGGTACTTATTTCTCATTGTTTTTTAGAAAACTTTACTACTGGTAATGAGAGGGAGGAGAATGAGGAAGCGGTTTAAATAGCCCTGTTCTCATCACACTTGCTGCTTCCGTAGGGTGCTAGAGTTGATGAACACGTTATTCCATTGAGTAATAAAGATCTTATATTTAATTGTACAGCATTCCTAAGAAATCTAGAAGGTATATTTAGGAGAAAAAGACCCGAGAGACAGTGAAGTAGTATGATATTTTTATTCTTTATTAAGACAACCAAGAAAACGTTTCATGTATGTCCCATAATAAATTTTTGTGTAGTTGCTATGAAACAGATTGATAGAAGAGGTTGCTGAACCTGACCCAAGGGCTTATTATTCATCACCAGGGGGGAATTATTTAAGCTGCCTAAATTACGGAAAATATTTTCCCAGCTGGAAAAGTACACTCATTCTCATTTAAACTCCCTCATTTAGAGGAATCATGTGACTTGGCCTACTTACATCAACTGAAATTTCCTTTTTTAGTTTTTTTTCTTTTTAGCTCAGCCAAATATGAAAGTTGTGAATTTAGGAAAATCATTTGTAATGAGGTGTGTCATGTTATCAGATTTATTTCACCACTGTTTCCCTCCTTATCCCCGTGGCAAATAAACCATTGGCATTCTCTGTCTTTTTATAGATGAAGTAAGAAATCTTGTGTACTGTCTGAGTTATAATGCCTTTGCCTTTTTAATATTGTCAGTTCTTAAGAAAAGTGTTACAACTCCTTCAGAATAGAGCTTCAGGGTAATTCAGCTATGCTTAATGTATGGTTGTTTTCATACTGGTAGCTTTTGTATGCTAATAGAAAACAGGTGTGAAAAACTAGTCTTCTGAAGTACTCTAACATAGTTTATTGTAACTGAGTTTTCTACTTTAATCATCACATATTAAAGTACTTAAGTATTATAATTTGGTGTTAGCACATGAGATCTGCCATTATGAAGGGAAACACAAAATCAACGACTTTACAGGCTCCTTGAATAGCAAGCAATACAGATAATTGTCACCATTTTGATGTGAAGACAGTTAACAGCCTGTGTAAATAGTGCAGTCATAGCAACCTAGGCCTCTTAAACTAGAGGTATAAAATAGCTCCTTCTTTTGGGGTCAGCTGTATTTTTAAGTTGAACATTTATTTATTTGAAATTTCAATGTATGGTTTTGAGTAGATTCTTGGTGGGTTTTTTTTTAACTTCCTTTAACAATCCCTTTGCTTATGGGCAAACAAAAACATTCTTACAAATTACATTTTTTATTTATGTTTCATAAATATGCAAGTACTAGAGAGTTATTACCAATATAAGCACACAAAGGGAACACCAGTTAAAACTGCGTAACTATAGAAGTAAATGGTAAGTATTTCATAATTAGGCAAAATAAGTTTAAAAATTCTTACTGTTACTGTTTTCCAAAAGAACAATGAATTACCATAAAAATACAGTTACTAAAGCAATTGGTCAAGAGCCAGCATAGCACAGTGGTTGAAAGGTTGTGCTCAAGCCAGCCAGCTGGTGTTGGAACCTAGGCTCCACCGCTCTTTAACTGCAACATTGGGCAAAATACTTAACTTTTGTTTTTTCTCCAATGCTTTCATGTAAACCGGGGATAACAATCATATCTGCTCAGTAGAAATGTGAGGCTACAAAGAGTTAATACGTGTAAGAACAAAGTGCCTGGTACATGGTAAGATCTTAATATCTCTTAGCTGTTGTGATTATGGAAAAGCAGTATGCAAACCTGGAGCGTTGGACACGTAGAAAATGTGCTACAGAGTAAATATTCAACATTTTAATTTTTTGCAGGTATTGTTTGACAGTATCAGCATGGCTGTATATGACGAGCAATGTATGACACTGGACACCAGATGAGCCAAAGGAAACCCAAGCCCTTTGGAGTGAGGACATTTCCAGAAGGATGAAAGTGTGAGATGCGCCAACATCCAGGCACTGTCCAATCTCTGTATGAACTGTTATGATTGCTTAGGGCCATTTGGGCCACAGGCAGGAACTACCAGCCCTGAGGAAAGAAGACGGTGAAGTTCCACCTGCTTTCCTATTTATTTAGCACTGAAACTTTCCAAATATTTCCATTAAATCACTGGGCCAATGGACATTTTATTGAGTGTACCATGTAGCAGGCATTGTGATAAGCATTTAGGATACAAACCAATAAAACAGTTTCTGCCTCCAAAAAGGTATGTTCATGGCATAAAGCAGAAAGTAAAATACATAAACAATAATGGGCTAAAAGATTGGGATGGTGTAGATGCTAGGGAGGGTGGGTAATTTTCTTCACTTTACGTGCTAGGAAAGAATTAGACATTGAAGGATTTGCCTAAGGATACATAGCTAATTCTTGACAAACTGAACACAAGTCTTTCAATTCCTAACCCCAGACAACCCTTTAGTTTAAGAAAGCCTCATTGGAGATCTATCTCATAGGCCCAGAAGAGCCACCTTCACTATATAGGACCTCAAGGTTGACAAATAATAGGCTCTCCTGAAACACCTCCTGTACCCATTTCCCTAACATAGCTAATCAAATGTGGCACTCTTTCTGAGGCTCCCAGGAAACTGAATCCTCAACACAGTAGCAAAAGTAGATGAACTCTGCCATTCCGGCTATAGGTGCTTGGTGCTGGAGAGCGAAGAGGCATCTGATCTGATGAGACATTCATTTAATGATTTAATAAATACCAACTATCTAACAATTAAGTTCTGTGATAAATAAGCAAATCGTATGCCCAAAGAATTAGGATACGGAGGGGAATAAAAGCACCTACATTAGGAATTTACATGTATTCTTTAGCCTGGAAAGACTTCATTCCAAGTTAATCTTATGTCTGCTGAAGCAAGGATGAGAGCCAAGCCTCTTATCAATTCCATCCTTTAAATTTCTCCCAAGTGCAAAAGTATTACTTATCACATAGGTTGGGAGATCCTCAGAGAACAATTCCTCTGTGGGTTAGTTCCGAAAAAAAATGTGTGTCCTCTAAATAACAGGTTTATTTCGGCTAATGCTCACAGTATATTTGGTAGATGACCCTTCCCACACGGGCTAATAGAAAACTGAGCCAAATTTATGGCTCACTGGTGCTTTTTTTAGCTTTATGTCTGGCTCCGTTTCCATGCACCAGTTTTTTTTCTTGATTTATTCCTCTCACTTATAATAAATGTTACATGCTTTGTTAGAATTTATGTATCTTTGTTCTCTTCTAACACTTTCTGGAATTAAAGTATTTTCCTACTTTCTGGAATACCTGCAGAAGTTCTGAGGGTGAGGAAGTTAGAGAAAGGACCAGAGGACTCTCACATGTGCTCCCTTTATTTCCTGAGAAATGTGGTGTCCCAAATTCTTCATACGGGTGGATAGTTGATTGGATCCCAACCTTTTAGCCAACCTGTAGCATTTTACATTTTGTAGAAACGAGATTTCTGAATGTGTGAAACAGGTAGGCAATCTTGAGGAAAGCTTCAACATTCTGCAGGTCTTTGTAAGCCTAGAACAGGCCCTGATTGAATCTTAGACATAACAGTAAGGAGAAATGTAGGTTGCCAAACCTCTTCCAAAAATATGTCAAAATAGTTCAAAGTGATGATAAGGAGAAAGATGATATAATGAGACTGTTTCTCAAAATATCGTATGTGCTTGTAGGAAAAGACCTTTGAAACAAAGAATCTAGACCTAACTAAACAGAGAGAGAATTCTAATAAGACATGACCAGTAACATTGGAATGGTGCTGCTTTGGGTGCTCTGATAAGTAAATTCATCATCATTGATAATAGTAACTTTGGGAAAAGACTGGTGAAGATTTCAGTTAATTGGGTAGCTTTTTAACTTTAAAAACAATCACTTGTAACAGACATTTAGAATAGAGAGAGCTGTGAGTGGTAAAATTCCTCGTCTTTTTTCTCCAGGCTGCCCTCTGCAAGAAAAGGAAGGACAAAGAAAGGAAGGTGAGATGGAAAGAAATCCTCCCCACACTTTTTAAATTCTTTACAGGCATTCCTGCAATCACATGATACATGTGTTTGCGAAAACATTCGCATTCTGCAATGTTATGCACTAAAAATAAACTTAAGGGAAAATTAGGTTGGGTAGTCCATCAAAACCTATTGTAACCAAGAGTACTAAGAATGTTAATTCTAATAAAAACAGTGGCAGTTTAAAAAGATAATCCTAATAAATAAACACTGCAGTAAATGTAAGTCAAGATAGCTTGATGGAAGAGCGTAAGAAAGAGTTATGGAGAAAAAGCAAAATGCACAAAGATGGGGAGAAAGTTTAATAAACATTTCAAAGACACAGAGCATGTGCCCAGACAGAGCCAAGAGGAAGAATGTAGGTTGTGATACACTTCTCTTTGGCTGGCGGCAATCAACTGTGTCAGTGTATTTTGTGTTCGGTAGTTGGTACCTGGTGGTGGTAAATATTAATGATGAAAATGATCACATATAAATCAACCAACTTCCACATTGTGTTCTGACATTGTTCCTCTTTTTACCAATGTCATCTGAGTTCATTCATTTTACAGAAATATGCCTTGTAGCAGAACATTCTGTCTTTTGTTCAATTTCCAGAAATTAAAGTAATTTAGAATTCCTTTGGGTTTACATTTCTTTTCAATGCAAATTTTCTTAAAGGAAAATGGAGTGGAGCGGGGGAGTCTTACAGGTGGCTATAACCACCTTTTAGTATGAATCCATTTATTATTATTTTTGTCACCTGGAAAGATCAACTGGAAGGGGGAATAGAAATTCTGACCTGTGTGGAGTGGAAGGAAAATAGTTGTTGGAGAGGTAGTTAGAAAGTAGGATTTAGGACAATAGGTGTTTTTCCAGAGCCCAAGGACAGCATAAAAAACATCTTGGGGTCAAAGAGACCTGAAGTCAGTGAGAGAAGCACATAAATGAAGATTAGGATTCCCATGCATAAATTTTACCTATATCACAATATCCTTGAGGTAATTTTTTTCTGGTCTTCCACTCAGAACATAACTAAGGGTAGTTTGATTGATTACAAACTATTGCTTATTTTGATATTTGTCCTTAACCTCTCTTTCCAGCTTAATTTCTAAACCTGTTAAATGACTCTTCTATGTAAGAGCTTCTTGATCTCTCAAATTTGTGAACAAAACCTTCCAACCTCCATTATCTCAAGCTATGTGTAGTTTAGTAATGGGTGGTATGGAGTGGGATGACATTAGGCATTTTTTAAAAAGCACTTGCAGCTTTACTCTTGGTAAAATTATTATATTTAAGAAGGAAGTGTAGAGTTTTAACTTTATATATGATTATGAAAAAAGGATTAAGATCCACAAATGGTTAAAATTTTCACTTTATGCATTCATTGGAATCAGAGTTTTTACCAGGAATTTCTATAAAAATAACAAACTGCTTATTTTAATGTGAACTCCTCACTCTACCATCCTTTATCATCTGGTGAATTATAAAAATAGGAGATGTCGAAATGGTTAAGAATGTACAGTGAAAGACAGAATTAAAAAGAGAGGATTTGGAAAATCCACAGATTAAATAACACAGCTCCTGAATAGTTGAGAATTTACTCTAGGCAGAATAATTAGGGAAAAACAGAGAGAGAATGACAGCAATTACAACAAGAGGATTTTAATACAAAATGAAATTAGAAACTACCAGGAAATGTGCTGTTTGTAATAAATAGAATTCAGTATCAGCTAGCTTTGCTTGAACCCCAACGAGGGGAACTTTGTAGAGTCCAGACATTATTATAAAATAGGTTCACATATAAATTAATTCCATGGTATTCAGTCCAAGAAAAATAGACTTCAGGATGCTAAGTCCTTACGCAGATACAAAACAGAATAATTGAGTTACTCTAAGTAATCAGACAAAGTTCTTAAAACTAGACTATTAAAGGATGTGGTCCTTGCACCATCCCCATAAATGTTGATGTTAAGATATTAAAATGATACAATATTCAGTGCTAAAATATGTGATATAGTTGTTAGGGAGATATAATTTTTCATTTTTTATTCATTATCTGATTTATTTTATACCAGATGATAATGCATTCATAAGGACATACAGTGAAAAAGCAGATGCTGAAACTTTATACCAAATGATATTCTAATGCACCAGCTACTACTTCTCAGCATGTAGAATGTTTTTATGCAATAATGGTATATTAATCAAACTGTGCAAAGTCCCATTAAAATCAATGATGTATTAACTTTGTTTACTTCACATGAGTTATACATAATAAAATAATGTTCTGTAAAGAGTGGCTTTCTTCCTAAGGAAGACTCCATATCATAAATTTTTGTTTAAAGGCAGCTCCTCCTTTTGTCAGACATGCCACAGCATACATGGAGATAAATAGTCATGATACTTACATAAAGCATCTTTATCAATTTTTAAATCATTGAGTGCCTAAAATGTGCTAGATGCACATAAAGTATATTATTTTATTTACTCCTTGAAATAGTTCTGTGAAGTAGTTCCATTATCAATCTCATCTTGCAGGTGAGAAGACAAAGGCATAGAGTTTGGTGAATGTCCATGACTATGTGGAGAGTAAGTGGCAGAGTTTGGGACTCATCTCTGAAAGTCTGAGCACTATATATCCTATCCGTGATGCCTGGGCTCTCAAGAGGTAAGTAAGGTGACATCTATTAGCACTTAAAATAGATTGGTCATTGTCTTAGGCCCGGCTTCAGAAGGGAAAGAGACCAGGGTGAGTGTAATATTAAGCCAATTCCTAAGAAAGAGAATGTGGCTCAGTCCTGCAGACATGCTCTGGAGACAGCATAGATCATGCCTCTGAATGTCGCTAATTAGGGAGCAAGGGAGCTGGAACAGTATACTCTCTCCACCCATCAGACAGTGGTTAATGGCTGCCCCTGGGGAGACATAAATTCCTAGCTCTCCTGCAGGCAGGCATAGCAGTTTCCACAGCCTAAAGACAGTCCCCCAGCTAAGGGCTGCCCAGTGTAGAAGGTTGAGAGTGAAAGTACTAGGGGAGCAGATATACAAAAAAAAAGTAAAGGATACAAAGGGACGTAAGTGGAGCACTGATCGGGTATTGCTACTGTCATAAATATCCTTTCTAAGATTCCCTTACATTCTAAACAGTGAAATTGTTACAGAAACATTTGTTTTGTTTATGTCCCCCTTTCATTAGATTCTTAAAACTAAAATGAGTAAAATACAAATATAACAAATGTTTAGAAGGAAAAAGTTAATAATCTCCTGTTCCCCACAGTTTAGAATGTATCTTTCTATTACATAAATATATATACATATTTATGTAGTTTTTTTACAAATACATACACGCTATTTGTGTTACTCTGCAAATTGTTTATTCAGGCTAAAATACATATACTAAATATCTCAGGAAGTAAATATGTGTATATATAACTTATTAATAGCAATGTGAAAATGTATGGTATACATAATCCATAATTTATTCCACTAGTTTTCTATTGATAATTCTTTGCAATTCTTTGCTACTACAAATTTTACTTGCCCTTCTCTTCTTTCTATTTTCTCCCTAGGTGATCTCATCCCATCTACTTTAAATAGTGTACCATCTATATGCTGATGATTCACAAATTTATATTGTCATCCCTGACATCTCTACTGAGTTTCACGCTTATGTATACAACTACTTAGTTGTCATCTCCACTTGGCCATGATAGGTACCTCAAGCCTAACATAACCAAACTTTGTTATATATATGTATATTTATATATAATTATATGTATATAGTTTTACCATATATGTATATATCTCTAAACAGCATATTCTTAAGTTTTGCTTCTGTTTTTTTCAAAACCAGTATATATTTATTGGATATATTTTTTAAATAGCCAGAACCTCTCACTATCCTCTGCCCACGTATCTTTCATCAAGAGTTGATATGTTCCATAACAACAGCACAGATCATTACGTCGGATCATCATCTTCAGTGAGTGTTCATTAAATACTTGTTACATAAGAGTACTATTTTGGGTTTTGGGTATATCAAGAAACA
The DNA here is from genome assembly GCF_021613505.1 of Equus quagga. Lineage (NCBI taxonomy): Eukaryota > Metazoa > Chordata > Mammalia > Perissodactyla > Equidae > Equus > Equus quagga. The sequence goes on from NC_060284.1 coordinate 38,940,944, forward strand.
TAGGACAAGATCCTTGACTTGAAGGAGCTGAGTCTTAAGTAGAGAGCAAGCATCTCAACTTCTCAAAGGTAACTAGTATTATAACACAACATGCATTCAATGCCAAATGAGTCACACAGACAAGTGCTATCATAAGAATTCCGTCATAGCAAGATAGGGGAATGAGAGCTTCTCATTGAAAATGGAGGAACGGAACTGGGTCTTGTTGATTCTTGGTCATTTCAAGATCCTTCCACCTGGGACGTTCTTTCCTTAGACTGCATGTTTCACTCTCACTCTCTTCTTTCAGTTCTTTGCTCAAATGTCACCTCAGAGTAGCTCTCCGTGACTGAAATGATGAAAACAGTCCTCTTCCCCACCACAGAGACTGTTTTCCCCTTGTTATCTGAAATTTAGTTATTTACTTGTTTATTGTCTTTCTCACAATTCATGAGAGCAGGAAGCTTGTCTCTGTTGTTCACCATTGTCTATCCATTGCCTAAAACATTATCTGGCACAAAGTAGGTATTCAATAAATATTTGTTGGGTAATGGGCCTTGTGAACCAAGAGGAACTTAGATGAGAAGACAGAGTGGCCATTCTACGCAAGGACGATGGTCTGAAACACACATGGCCTTAGAGAGTTCTTTTCAGTCATGGTCTACAGACAGCTTTCTACTCTCTATGTGAAAATTTCAGTAATACCTAGGATGCTGATAATATCACTGATGATCAGTGCAAGTGATAGGGCTTGCCTCTATAATAATAACCCCTGGCCAGTTTGGAGACAGTGAGCCTTCTGGATCTGCCAGTTTTTCCTGAGCTCACAGAAGAAAGCTTGTCAAAGAAGACTTGATTGGATCTCTAGAAATAAAATTTTACAAGGCATAAGACAAATAAAAGTGTTGAGGAGACTTCCAAGCCAACTGGCTTATTTTTTAGGATTTCCATAAACAAAAAAGAAAGGCTGAAAATTATGATGAAGGATGAAAATGAAACCAAGGTCTAGTTTATTAAGGTTGATGAAAACTTTTTTTTCAAAACTATATTTTGATACTGATTTACTCAGATTTCTCCCCAGCTACTGTTTGACAAGTAGTTATCTGCCAGTCTTCTCTTCCCCACCAGGCCTGAGTGGACAAGATCCCACAAAACTGCCAAAAAGCCACTGAAGGAATTACAAATCTGTATGCTCTTCATTCATTGTCATCTTTAACACTGCCCAGTCTATGCCGTGAGCTCATCCCTGGCCTAGTCCGTTTGGGTTAGTATGAGTCTGCATTTCTTCGCTTGTGGTGGGAAGCAGGTGGGATCTTCCCACTTAGTGCTCTGAGTGGGCAAAACTCATCGAAGGCATTCTTTATGACAGACCACAGTAAGGGGCGGCAACCACAGAGTGAGGCTACAGTATGCCAACGTATTTTGACAGAATTTTACTAAAAACTATTTTGAAAAACAATTCATTTATTTTAATGGTATTCTTTTCATTAAGAAGGTAAGGCATGCTGATTACAGCAAATTTTAAACTACAGAAACGAGAGAAAAAATAGTACATCACCCATAGTTTCACCCCCTAGAGTATTTTCTATTCCAACTTTTATGTATGCTTATTTTTGATCTTTATAAAAATCACCTCATGGTGTCTTCTACAACTCTTAATTTGCTTATCACACTACTCTGTTTTATTTTCCAAACAGCACCTATTCCTACCTGAAATTTTGTTCATTTCTTTACTTCTGTATTGACTTCCTCCAAATAAAATCTACATTTTATAGAGAGCAGAGTCCTCTTCTCTCTTACGAACTCAAGAAACTAGTTAATTAATGTATAAATGTTAAATTAATATCCTTATAAATATCACCTTATGTGCTGGAATTTTCACATCCTTAGGATTGATTTTCCTAAGTATTTTGCTTATTTTCAATGTTAATAAACTTTGGTAGATTGCTTTCTAAAAGATTGTCATAATATATGTGCCTACCAAAGATATATGAGAGAGTCTGTTTCTTGATATTCTCATTAACCTAGATGTTTATTAGTCTTATTTTTTAATCTTGTGAGTGAAAATGCTAACTTCTTATTTTAAATTTTATTACCCTACCTCCTAGTGGTTGAGCATCTTTCTTTGTGTTTATTGGCCCTTCTCATTTCATTTTCTGTGAATTTACTGTTTATTTTACCCATTTTCCTGTTGGATTTTATGGCTATTTGGGGCTCTTTGTTAACTAGGAGTAGTCTATCATATGTGCTATAATATGTCCATTTAATCTTTTTTACTTCATTAATTTTGGGTCATTCAGAACTTTTCCATTTTAATGAATCCAAATCTAGTAATTTTATTTGTAATTACTGCTGAGTTTCTTTTCTGGTTAAGAAGGCTTTTCCTGATTGAAAGTTGGGAATATGCTCCCAAATTATCTTCCATTTTCATTATTAATTTTTTGTTTATTTTTAGAGGTAGCATTGGTTTATGACACTATATAAATTTCAGGTGCACATCCTTATATTTCAGTTTGCGTGTAGACTGCATCACGTTCACCCCCCAGAGACCAGTTACCATCCACCACCATGTGCGTGTGCCCTGTCTCCCCTTTCACCTTCTTTTCTCCCCTGTTCGCCTCTGGTAACTACCAATCTAATCTCTTTATTTGTGTGGTTATTTGTTGGTGGTGGTGTTTTTATCTTCTCCTTATGAGTGAAATCATACCGTATTTGACTTTCTCTGTCTGACTTATTTTGCTTAGCATAATACTCTCAAGGTCCATCCATGTTGTCACAAATGGCAAGATTTCATCTTTTTTTTAATAGCTGAGTCATATTCCATTGTGTATACATACCACATCTTCTGTACCCATTCATCCATTGATGGGCGCTTAGGTCGATTTTTAAATTTAGTTATTTAATCCTTATGTAATTTGTGTTTTAGTTTGTTTTTTACAGTTTGAGATAGGGATACTTTTGTTTTCAATGTAGAAGCACAGAATCTGCGTAATATTGCCGGATTTCACTTTTAGCATAAGTTGGATCAAGGTTCTTCATAAACTATCTCAACATTTCAAAAGTATGAGAAAATATAAGTTTAATAATAGATAAAGTGGAAGAAAGGGGGAAGCTATATACAAAAAAATGCATGGAGAATAGCAATAGATAGATTTTTAGGAAAAGGGAGAAAAACTGAGAGTCTTAAGTCAGAAAAGAGAATGCGAGAGGAGTGAGTCAAATGTTAGAGAGGATCAAAACGATAGTGCAGTCCACCGGTGTAAACAAGAAGTGTTTTCACAAAGTGGTTGGAGCTTGGAAACTCAAAAATTGTTCAGAATACAGATACAGTAGATGAGACGAAATATCTGACAAAGAAAAGAACCTAACAATATGATCTGCAGTGTAAACAAAATTTATCATCATTAATACTTTTATTCAAAAAACTGTTGCTGTGTATCAGTTTTTTTCCTGCCTAAGTGCCTGAGCCAACTCTGATGCAGGCTTTATAATCCTGGATAATTGTTTCTAAGACAGTCTGACGTTTGCTATTCTCTTAAAGAATTATTTTCTTAATATTTATTATTCTTTATTATCAATATCAATAAACATTTATTTTGTTTTAAAATTTATAAATTTTTAAATATTTTAAAATTTAAATATTCATTTGTTTAAAAACTTGCAAATACTGTTCTTAACCTCCCGGTAAGTTTACAAATTTTATACGTTTTGAGATAATCCTGGAAAAATAAAGATATTAGATAATTAATCCAAATAATATGCAATATTAATTGCCAGAAACAAAATTTTAAGATGTAGCTAACTTGTGTTTAGAGGGTATGAGTAAATGCATCCTGTGTACCTTATTCCTGCACATGTAAAGGTTTCCTTTAATGAGATTGTAACCAAGAATGACATTTTCCAAACAAAATGGGACAAGTATTTTATATACACTGAGTCATTTGGGTTATCTTTCCAATGCCATTTGTTAAAATATATAGAAAAATCACATTTTAAGGATATCGATTTTCTCTGTGTTAGACTGGAATATTTTTGTCACTACAAGGAAGAATCCGTGAGCAAATTTCCCCTAACAGAAAGCTTCTTCCTAACATTAAATTTAGTCATCAAGGAACTTGCCCAGTAGAGTCCACTTTGCACTTAACACATTTGCCCTATTGGTCAAATATGCACACACACATACACACACACACGCGCTTTTTAGAAGTGCTTGAAACAGACCCAGAAGGCAACATCTGCTGGGCAAATGTGATTCAGTTCCTGAGAAACATGGCAGTGTCATCCCAGTAAACAGCATGCAACCCACTAGCTCCTTTCCTTCGCTCATGCTGCCACCCTTGCTGTCTGGAACGCTCGTCTTCTCCCTTTCCCTTCACATGTCCAAGCTTTAAGGTCCTGCTTACATTCCATCTCCTGTACTAGGTGTTTCCTCATCTCCCTCCATGGAAGGAATCTCTTCACAATCTCGCATTCTACTTTACCCACTCTACCCTTTGGGGTCTTACCTGGGTCTTCTTTCATTTAGTTTTATTGTCCTTTAAGGGCAGGGCACATTTCTTATTCATCTTGACCTGCTCCACCTTCCCTACCATATAGTATTTGATTGTTTTGATTCTATAACACTCGCTTTGTTTCTTCCTGTTCCTCATGAGGAAAGAGAGTGTTTTGTACTTTAAGGCAGAATTCCTGGCCTAACTGACTTTACAAAAGGCCTTTGATGAACTTGGCATCCATATGTTAGTAAATTCTATTACTAAAAGGAAATCAAAATACTGTATCCCAAACAGAAGATGGTGTATTTTTTAATTGAACAATAACTTTGAGAATAAATTCTGTCTGGTAAAATATAAAATATCTATGTATAAAATAAAATTGAACATGTTATTGTTCCTTAAAAAAACCTTAACCAATTTACAACAAGTTTTATTGGGAAGAAATTCATCCCAAACTGCAATGTGTATGCCAACTTCTGCTATAATGTGTTAAAATTGCTTCGGTATGATGTTTGTGGTCCATCCATATCTAATCTATACATGTGAAATGTGGCGTTATTATAAAATGTAATATTTTCAGAAACTTTAAAATAAAAAGTGTTTTTAATTAAACGTTTGTCTCACAATATATTAACTGTAAGTCGCTTTATCTCAGAAAAATTAGGCAATATTTTGACTAGATCTTGACAAAAATGCATTAAATCTAGTTTTCTAAATGTTTTATTACTTGCAAGTTTCGGCCTGATGTGATTTTAAAATAGCCAAGTTATAAACCCCTGAAAATTGGAGTTTATAATGAAAATACCAACAGACCCTTAACTTTTCGAAGGATGAATGTGCTGCTGTAATAGCATTTGCTGCTGCTGCCTCAGTCAGTGTAGCAGCATGACGAGGGTGCTAGATGTAGTATTTCAAATACAAAACTGGTTGAATGCTTGCTGAAATATTTTCCTGTGTTTCTAAAAGTTTGGAAAACTCATTTCTGGTTTTGGAAACTCCTTTTCTGTCAAAAGTTACTATAACGGACAAGTATGATGAAGGCACTCTTTTTCGTCTTTGTACGCTACCTCCTTAGTTATCTCATGGTCTCCCATGGCTGGTTTCCACAAAGCTTTTGGATCTCAGTATGTAGCACCTCCACCCACCAGTTAGTTATTCAAGTCAGAAAATTAGAGGTCAGTCCTAACTCCTCATATGACTTCTTTGCCACATCTGATTGGTTGCAGATACTAAGGGGTTTACTGCCAAAATATATTTGAAACCATTTATTCTTTATCATTTCTGCCATCACCTTAATCCATGCCACCAAAACCTCTGGCCAAACCAATCACAATAGCCTCCTGACTTGCATTTCAGGATAACCAATAGTTAGTGAAGGAAAGTTCTAATCTATAGAATTCCAGCAAATAAAGCAGTAAGAATAATAGAAAATCACCATTTTCAACCCATAATGAACTAATAGATCTCTGCAATCATCATCCATAGTTTGCTGAAACCAGGAGGGGCAAAGTTAATGGAAAATTTTATAATGAAGGAATTAGGCTGACATGCTCAGAATCCATCAACAGGACTAATCACAAAAAGTGGGAAAACCAGTTACTCTGTCTTAAAACATGATGGATGCGGCAGGAAGTATACGTGCCTAAAATACCAAACCTGAGTTTACAACAGATATAAGGAATATGGGAATAAGTTAAACATACCTCGAAGAGGCAATCGGTCGAATCTAGAATGTGAGAATTCTACAGAAAAACAATGGCCTAATTTCTCTACCAAATCAATGGCATATAAAAGGCTGCAATGACGGAGGAGGGGGTTGTTAGAAGAATAAAAGAGTCAAGAGACATAACAACTGAATGCAATGTGAGTACCTAGTTGGATTTGATTCAAACAAACCATTTGTAAAAATTATATTTGGGGCAATAAGGGAGATTCAAATATGGACTGTCTCAAAAATAGTAAGAAATTATTGTTATTTGACTTATGATCTGATTGCAGCCATGTGAGTCTGTCCAGCCAAGATCAGCATAAGAACCACCCAGACAATCCACAGAACCATAAGGAATAATACAGCATTAATTAAATATACTAAATTTTAGGCTAGTTTGTTATGCAGCAATAAATAACTGATACAATGGCTTTGGTTATGTGCAGATGTTATTTTCATTATATTATTATTACAGCAATATATACCTAAATTTTGTTTTAGTATATTTATTATTTTATTTTTTACATTTTTACATTCAAGTACAAATTATTTTTGATGTAATATGTGAGACAGGTTTTCAACATGATTTTATTCTCCAAATAGCTATATAATTGTACCCAAATCAAATATTGACTAACTTATATTTACCTCACTCATTTTTAATGCCACCATACCAAGATTTCCAAAATTTGGATTTATTTGGTAACTATTTACACTTTCCATTGTTTTATTTATGTGTCCCTGGTTCAGCATCATGCTTTTATATGTTTTTGTTTTTTGAAAAAGACTTTATTTTTTTAGAGAAGTTTTAAGTTCATAGCTAAATCACAGAAAGATACAGAGATTTCCCATTTATCCCTTGCCCCCACACATGCATAACCACTCTCATTATCAAAATACCCCACCAGAGTGGTACATTTGTTGTAAATGATGCACGTACATTGACACATCGTAATCGATCAAAGTCTGGAGTTTACATTATGGTTCACTCTTGGTGTGGTACATTCTATGGGTTTGGACAAGTGGATAATGAAATGTATTCATCATTATAATATCATACAGAGTATTTTCACTGTCCTAAAAAATCCTGTGTGCTCTGCCTATCCATCCTCTCCCCCACTTCCACCCTCCACCAATAATTGATCTTTTTACAGTCTTCTTTGTTTTGCCTTTTCCAGAATGTCATATAGTTGGAATCATACAGCATGTAGACTTTTCGGTTTGGTGTCTTTCACTTAGTAATATGCATTTAACACTCCTCCATGTCTTTTCATAGCTTGATAGCTCATTTCTTTTTAGTGCTGAATAATATTCCATTGTCTGGATGTACCAAAGTTTATTTATCCATTCACCTACTGAAGGACATCTTGGTTACTTCCAAGTTTCAGAAATTAGGAATAAAGCTGCTATAAACCTCGGTATACAGTTTTCTTGCACATAAGTTGTCATCCCTTCTAGGTAAATGCCAAAGAGCACAGTTGCTGGATTGTATGGAAAGAGTATACTTAGTTTTGTAAGAAACTGCCAAACTGTCTTTCAAAGTAGCTGTGGCATTTTGCATTCCCACCAGCAATGTATGAGACTTACTGTTGCTCCACATCCTTGTCAGCATTTGCTGTTGTCAGAGTTCCAGATTTTGGCCATTCTAATAGGTATGTAGAGGTAGCTCCTTGTTTCAATTTGCATTTCCTTAATGACTTATGATGTGGAGCATCTTTCCATATGGTTATTTGCTATCTGTATATCTTCTTTGGTGAGGTGTCTGTAAAGGTGTTTGGCTCATTTTTTAATCAGATTTTTGGTTTTTTATTGTTGAGTTTTAAGAGTTCTTTGTATATTTTGGATAACAGTCCTGTATCAGGTGTATCTTTTCCAAATATTTTCTCCCAGTCTTGGCTTGTCTCATTCTCTTGATAGCATCTTTTGCAGAGTGGAAGTTTTAAATTTTAATGAAGTCTAGTTTATGAATTATTTCTTTCATGGATTATGCCTTTGGTGTTGTTTTTAAAAAGTCATCACTATACCCGAAATCATCTAGGTTTTCTCCTACATTATCTTCTAGGAGTTGTGTAGTTTTATATTTTACATTTAGATCTATGATACATTTTAAGTTAATTTTCATGAAAGGTGTAAAGTCTGCATCTAGATAAATTTTCTTTGCCTGTGTGGATGTCCAGTTGTCCCAGCACCATTTGTTCAAAAGCTGTCTTTGTTCTATTGTATTGTCTTTGCTCTTTTATCAAAGATCGGTTGACTATATTTATGTGGGTGTGTTTCTAGGCTCTCTATTCTGATCCATTAATCTGTCTATTCTTTTGCTACTATCACACTAGCTTGATTACTGTAGCTTCACAGTAAGCCCTGAAGTCAGGTAGTATCAGTCTTCCAACTTTTTTGTTCTCCTTCAATGTAGTATTGGTTATTCTCTACATATAAACTTTAGAATCAGTTTATCAATATCCAGAAAATAACTTGCTGGGATTTTGACTGAGACTACTTTGAATCTATAGATCAAGTTGGGTATATGTGTTTTAACAAATCTGATGGTTGTTAGAGTTCACTGACACTCAGTTTAGGGCCTTTTTTCCTTATTCTATTCCAGAGTTTTCAAATTAATGGCCCCTGTGCTTTGTTTGGCTTAACCATGTGTCAGCCTCCAAATGTTTTCTTTTTAAATTCAAATAGTCTTAAATTCAAATAGTTAAGAATCAGGAGATTTCACTTAAAAATCTGGAATTTTAGCTTGGGTTATCCAGCAATACTGGCCTAGCATTCCTCTTGATAGCAATCAGGTGAAGCTGAAAAGTAGGTATTTAAATTTCCAGGCCAGAGCTCTTTTGCAAGCTATAGACCATACATCCAACTGTTTACTGACATTTGCTCATCCATAGAAATTACTTTTCTGGTATCCATTATCACTAAGGAAAAGTTAGGGCATCTTAACTATATTTTCACTCTTTTGCAGGTAATCTGCTTGTCTTCCCTGAAGATTTGGAGGGATTTTTCTTTCCGGAGCATACATGTTGGGCACTAAATCCATGACACTCAGCTGGTAATGAAAAGATTTCCTTATTACTCTCAAATCTAGTTCCTACCTCCAGACCACTTTCCAAAATGGGAAATGTTAATTGATAATTTTCCCGATTTACTTCACTTACTTTCTGAAACACTGAATCCTTCCCTTTGGAAAGATTATTTAGTGTCAATTTACAGAGTCCTCTTTCAGTTTTGTTAGTTTGTACTTATCCTGAAAGTTGCTCCATAAATTTTGTGTTATAAGTTTGAAACTAATCCCTCGTTTCAAATTCCTTGCCTATTTTGTTCATTTTGGTACATTTCAGTGTGGGCTGGCCTTTATAAGCTTCCTCTTATTCCCGCATCTTTCCTGGCAATGTCTTCTCTTAGTGTTCGACGTACATGTTATATAGTATGTGGTTTATTAAACATCTTAATATAACTTTATGATAAGAGGGGTTGCTTTATTTCCTTCAGATATTCCCTTTGCAAGAATAGGATATATGCCACATGTAAGCATTCAATAAAATTAATTACATAGGGGAATTTATGAACAATTTATTGATGGAGTTGCTACGTGAAAAATGCTTGGCTGGTGTTTGTGGTTATTCAACATAGTTATGTGGTCCCTTTCCTTCTTCCTTGACCTACAAGTCAACAAACAAGATACTTTTAATCTCATGTGTACTCTGAATTTTCTAAGAACACCCACTAAAAAGATTTTTTTTAAATAGGTAGAGTGACTTCTAATTTTACTAGTCAGAAGTCTCCAGAGAAACAGAACCAACAGGATATGTATTTACATATCTATCTATCTCTATGTCTATCTATCTGTAGAAAGAGGGATTTATTTTAAGGAATCCGCTCACACAATTGTGGAGGCCTGGCGAGTCCAAAATCTGATGGGGTAAGCTGGCAGGTTGGAGACTCAGGGAAGAGTTGCAGTTCAAGTCCAAAGTCAGTCCACCGGCAGAATTCCTTCTTGCTGGGGGGAGGTCAGTCATTGTTCTAGTAAGGCCTTCAACTTATCAGATGAGGCCCACCCACATTGTGGAGGGTAATCTACTTTACTGAAAGTCCACCAATTTACACGTTAATCTCATCCAAAAAACACCTTCACAGAAAACATCCATAATAGTGTTTAAATACATATGTGTCCACTGTGGCCTAGCCAAGTTGACACATAAAATTAACCATCACAGAAGATCATTTTTATAGGTGTTCATATATATAAAAGTAGGTTATGTGGCATATTTGGGTTATTGGAAAAGAAGATCCATCCTTTGATAAGCCATCTGTTTACTGTTAATATGAACTGACTGGAATCATAGCTATTTTCAACCAGCATTATCACAACACATTACAGGAACTGCGTATGCTGGAAAAAAAAGACAACCCAAAACTGGGCAGTAAAACGTATTGATGAATAGTTATTGACATCTTTTATCCAGACGTGCATTTGCAGAAACAATGAGTCCATATCTTTTCAACAGACATTCTTTTCACAAGCCTGCATAGGCCATAGTATGCATATTGTCTACCCTCGGAAAAAAACATGAACTGTATATGCAGGTGTTGCTCCCGTGTTCACAAATAGTATCTGGAAAATTAGATCCATATTTTGAAACAAATATATAGAAAATGGGATGCATACTTTTATGGAAAGCATTTACTTGGGGTACTATAATGTTATTCGTTGAAATGCTTACTTTTATATAACTGGGTTTTTATTTTTCCCAAAAGGAATAAAGGAAAATAATAATTATTTTCTTCTAGAAATATTTTACTGTATATCCCTGCCTTGATTATTAATTTTTTTCAGTTTCGTTTTTAGTTTGAAGAGTGAGTTAACTCCACAGATAAAGAATGTTTACTAACCACATAACATTCTGCACTTAGCAGCAATGCCTTGAAGCATCCTAAATTTATTTCATCCATCTGCACTCACAGATACCCAATGCCAAAACTCGGTACTGCAGAAGTTAAATCACTTATTTCTTTTCTATGTAATATAATTATCCTCTAATCGACGTAAGTAACCTTCTAGGGACTACCAATAGAATCACCACTGGTTCAGGTTAGTCACCATTTTTTGCAAAATAACCCCCAGTTTTTAAAAAAATTATATTTTGTGCTCATGCCACTCTTTTTCCCAGAAAAGTGCTCATCCTTCTTTCAAGCCCTGCTTAAAAATATCCCTCTTTCAAAAAACATTCTTGATGAGGTTCTGCCTCCAATGGTTCCAGCTCAGGACCGCTCCCTCAGGGCCTGTGGGTGTTCTGTGACACCATGCAGGTGTGCAATGGTGTACACAGAGGGTGGCAGAATCAAATTAAGATTTGTGTTGTGAATGCTCATTACTCTTGCTGGCGTTCAGAGTGAAAGGGGATGTGTCATAAGGGAAAGATTTTTTTTTTTGAGGAAGGTTAGCCCTGAGCTAACTGCTGCCAATCCTCCTCTTTTTACTGAGGAAGACTGGCCCTGAGCTAACATCCATGCCCATCCTCCTCTACTTTATGTCTGGGACGCCTGCCACAGCATGGCTTGCCAAGCGGTGCCATGTCCGAACCCGGGATCCGAACCGGCGATCCCGGGACGCGGAAGTGGAATGCGCAAACTTAACCGCTACGCCACTGGGCTGGCCCCAAGAAAGATTTTCTTTAGGGCTTCAAGAGACTCAACGAATGTAGTCCCTGGTGCTAGCCCTCAGATGCTCTTGCTTGACTGCAAGCTGAGTGGTTGATGGACCAAGACCCAGCCCCTGGCAGGTCCTTCAATATCTTATCCAGTGGTTCTTCATTATGTCTACCCATCAAGTTCTTCCTTCTCTTCTCACTTCTTGAAAATTTTCCTGGAATTAGTTCCTAAACTTTAGGCATCTCATCTGTTGACTACTCCATCTCCAAAAACACAAACGTGTTTCTCATCTCCAAAGTTCTTCCTGTGGTTCATGCCCCACCACAGTAGTATTCTGCCCCTACCACTAGAAATAGAAACACAGGCTTATCTGAAGCAGTTCCAGGATAGCAAGAAAAGGAGGAAAAACCAAAGTGTTAACTTCCTGTATTAAAACAGATTAAATGTTCTTATTCTGCTACAGTGTCTATGTAGAGAAATCAAAAGATTTAATAAATGACATTTTCTCTGGAACCCTCATAAACAAACCTTTCTTCTCAATTGGTTTCACAGAATGCTCCCTGCAGTACTTTGCTATTATCAGCTTCTTCTGTGTCCTCTTAAGTAGAAGCAGCTTATCTTCTCATCTCCATCTAGTACACGGCCAGGCTATGAAATTCTGGCAGGGTTGCCTGTTCTGAGATCTGGATGGGATGTTTTCTCTGAGAGGATTGTTTGGACAAGGGGAAGAGCATGCCATCTCTACCTACAGTGATGAAGGAGAGAGATGCAGTCTGCTCTCAATTCCTACTGATTTATCTGCCATTACAAAAGAGAGATAAAGGGAGAGAGAAATAGGGTCAAGAGGAATGAAAAAAAGGAAGAAAGAAGGAAGGAAGGAAGGAGGGAAGGAAGGAATAAAGGAGGGAAGGAAGGAAGGATAAAATGAAAAGAAAAAAGAAAGGAGAACAAAGGAAATGAAATAATAAGAAGAAAGAAAACAAATGTTTTGTATCCCCGGCTGAAGAATTGCTTTCTTTTCACATTGTGTTGGAGATCTTACGCAATCCTAAGACTGTAACCACTGCCACTACTCTGATCATTCCCAAATTTCCATTACCAACCTGTCAAGGCCTGTGAAAAGTTTGAGAGTTCACCCCACTTGCAAGCTAACAAGTTAGCCTGTCACAGTTTCACAGATGCTGGCAAAAGACACAAGACTCTTGGGTCGGAAGCAAATGACTTTATTACTCAAAACACAGCAAGGTGAGTAAGCTTCATATTCATGCCAGTTCCCTTTTCCCACTCAAGTCCAGTGGGGGCACTGTGCGGAGGCCCAGTGGATGCTGCACATGCAGTGGGTTTGCATCACAATAGAGAAACCCTGAGCTTAGAAAACCCCAAACTTTTACAGTGGCCTACAAGCAAAGCTGTCCAACCTGTGCTCCAGAGGGAGACATTATCTTTGTTATACTCTAAGTTAAGAAAACATGCCCTGTACTCCAGAGTGAGAGGCTATCTCTATCTTCAAGGCTGTCCCCAGACAAACATCCTTGAAAAGATATTGGGAGAACTAAAAGCTGTCAATAGCTCTGCCTGAAAGATGTGCAGAGATGTTACAGACCCATGGAGAATGGTCTCTCAACACAGCCCAGCTCTCTTTTCTGAATTCCATACCCCCATATACAACTTCCTACTGGACATCACCACCACGATGTCATAAAGGCATTTCAAACTCAGATCACCAAGAGTCAACTTCTCCATAACTCTACTGTTCCTTTTAGCTTCTATTTTAGTGAGTAACAACTCATTCAACCTATTCTGAGATCTGGGCTCATCCAGATGCCTATCCTTCCTCATCTCATACCCCAACTCCACTCCTAGCTAATCAGTCACCAAGTTCACTTGATTCAGTCTCATTCATATCTTTTATAGCTGCCCACTCCCCTCCATTCTCACTCTTAGGTCAGGCCCTTACCATCTCTCCCCAGCTGTTAAAATCCTATTGGTATCCTATCATTCCAGGCCATTGTCCACACCCCCACCAAACAAATCTTAGTGCTGTTGCCTGTAAAATAAAATGTAAATTTCTATGTCACACAATACTACTTGCATTCAGGCCCCACCTGCCTCACTCTCCATCCTTTTCTCTCTGCTAATTGCATTTATTTGTTTGACTTTTGGACTCCTCCTACTAAAATACAAACCCGTCAATTTCACGGACTCTCACTTATTTGACTTTGATTTTGCCAAAAACATAGTGGGCACTGCATACATCTTTACTAGATAATTATTTATTGAGAATCTATTATGTACAAAGTTGTGTAGTTGTATGCTTTTTATTTCCAGCGTTTGTGTATTTCACTAACATTTACAGATGAAATTTTAGACAGACTAAACACACAATTATGGACCAACTATTTTGTTAAAACTTTAAAACCTTTAAGGGAAGACACATTTATATTTTAACACCTCCACTTGCCAAAGGGGCATTCTATAAATAATGTTTACTAGCCAACCAACTATTTTTACTAGCAAACTGACACACATTTATATGTGTGTATATATATACATGCATAGGTTTTGTTGCTGTTATTTGATTTAGAGCAGTGTTTCTCAACCTTGGCATTATTCGCATATCCTTGGCAGGATAATTCTTTGTTGTGGGGGCTGTTTTATGTATTGTAGGACGTTTAGCAGCCTTTCTGCTTTCCACCCACCAGATCCCAGTAGTACCCACCCCTAATCCAGTTTTGACAGCCAAAATTGTCTCCAGACATTGCCATATGTCCTTAGGGGACAGAAATGCCCCCAGCATGAGAGTCACTGATTTAGAGCCACTGCTTGGCACTTTTTAGCTCTCTAGAAAGAATTCAAACAGTGTGGAGGCTATGTACAAATTTCTCTAAAACTGATATTTAAGAATTAGTAGAAAAATACATTCCAGCCAGAAAATAGTGTACTTTAGTAAAAATGAGATAAAATGGTTCACAGAATATACATATTAATGAATGAGATATTTACTATGTAGAACAAAACAAGTGAAGAGTATGATGCTCCCCAAACCGTGTAGTGGGGGACCACATGAACCGTATTAACCATATGACTGACTGTCTTTCTCAAGCCCATAAAAGAAATTTATACCTTCTCCCCTTTTGTAGAATAATCTAGCTATATATCTAAAGGGGTTTTTTTATTTAGAAGATTGTTTTTCTTGGCTATTAAAATTCTTATGGCATTTTTATTGCCATAGTCAATGTTTATTTATTGTAATGCTAATAAATGTTTATGAGTTTGGTTGATCTTTTCCAGTAGGATGGTTCAAGAATGATTTTAACAATTGAAGTTTGCAAAAGGATTGTCATCATATTGTCTAATTTTTCTTGGTATTTTGAATAAACGTCTTTAAAATTGCTGAGATATTATGCTCTAGAAAATGACTTGAGTGTTCTGCAATAACAGCTTTTCATTTGGGTTATGAGTCTTAATATTCACTTACAACATCAACTCTAGTAGTTTCAAATATGCCATTATGAGCCATTTGGAATGTTAAAAGCATTCATAAATAAATGCATGCTAGAATAGTTCCAATTGGTTGGATAAGTAATGTACATTTAAAAAATTAAAATAAAATCATATCAAAATGTATGCACACTTTGGTTAAATAGAGTAAGTGTCTTTTAAGTCATTCAAATACATTCTTCATCATACTGAGTAGATACTTCAGAAATATTGCTTTTGCATTTTATAACAAATAGTAAATAGTACACTGGAACTAGCAAATGCCAGGAATAGGAATAAAGGTTTCAAATAAAAAGAGAATATCACTTAATTATTTTCATGAAGAGAGACAATCCAAACCCTGTTGCCACTTGGTTTTCAAGAAGTTTTATTTTTTAAGGATGTGGAAGCAAAAGATATATGAAGGAATCAGAAACTTTTTCTTACTTTGTATTCAATATGCATAGGACTTGGAAAGAATCAAATTAGATAACATAGACTGAAAATTAATTGAGTAATAGGAACTTTTCTTTTCTTTTTTAGTTTTCTAAATAGTCTGAGACTTTATAACAGAAGAAATATCAAATACTTTTATTTTCTGAAATCAAAAATTTTCAACCCACCTCCCCTCCTCCCACAATTCAAGAATTCTGAAGTCTGTAGAAACCACTCTGTCACTTCTCCTTGCCCAGATCTTTGTGGTCCTTTTCAGGGTATGTACATGATTTACTTCTGTGCCAGGTGTGACCAAGGGAATCTGTGTCAGGAGTTCGAATTGCCCTTTGTACATATGCAGCCATCACCATTTGAAGTCCTACCTGGCCCTAGTGTGCTAGTACAAATGGAAAATAAAATTTCTTTGCTGGTCCAGCAAGACCTGTGTCCTCCTAGGCTCAGAGTGTGGCCACCTCCATCATCCTCTCAGATGCTCGCTGCACTTTCCTCCCCTTCCTGAGCAGCCCCATCTCCTTCCCTAACAAAACTTTCAACATGGCTTCCGATAGATCTTTAAGGTAGTTATTAATCACCTCTGGGGCAAGAGACACAAGAACCAAGAGGTTTAGCTCCTCTTCCATTCTTTCTACTCTGTCCTAACTGTGAGAATAAATCAATATTTTAATAGGCCTATAAATGATATTTACTGCCTCCACTCATATTTCTTTATTCCTCAACAAAACTCTTGCAACACACATTGCTATTTCACAGATACAGAATGACACTGAGAAAGTCTAGCAATCTTGCCCAAGGTCACAAAACTAGAGGAGGCAGAGGTGGGACTGAAACCAAACTCTGTGTGCCTCAAACTCCATAAAAGTTTCAGACTGAACAGATGACTCAATGAAGGACAATGTGCTATTCCTGAATTTAACCTTTGATGACTGCAGAACAATAATCTCAATCGCAATGTTCGGTGTTTTGAGTAGGTAGAATAAGGGCCTCACAAAGATGCCCAAATCCTAATCCCCAGAACTGTCGATATGTTAGGTGACAAGGCAAAAGGGGGTTAAGGTTGCAGATGGAATTCAGATTGCTAGCAGCTGACCTTGAGATGGGGAGATTATCCTGGATGGTCCAGACAGGCACAATGTAAACACAAGAGTCCTTCAATGTGGACAAGGGATGCAGAAGGGTGAGTGTCAGGGTAATGTGACATCAGAAGGTCTCAATTGGCTGTTGATGGCTATGAAGGTGGAAGTGGGCAACAAGCCAAGGAATGCAGGCAGTCTTTAGAAGCTAAAAAAGGCAAGAAAACAGAAACTCCACTGGAGTTTCTAGAAAGGAATGCAGCTCTGGTGACACCTTTATTTTGGCCCAGTGAAACCTATTCTACACTTCCAAAATCCAGAGCTATAAAAGAATACATTTGCATTGTATTTCACTACCATGTTTGTAATAATTTGTTACAGCACCCATAGAAACCTGTCACAGTGCCTATATCAATTTTGTTTTTAAAACATTCCAACCACAATTAGCAAATGAAAAACCAGGGGAAAAAAATCAAAGTTAGTACTCCATTATCATTAAGAAATTATCAGCCCAAGCCTATATTAAGAAAAATAAATTCAAAGTTTCCAAAGTTTTTCTTTTTTTATATTTATTCAGGCTTATAATTATCCAACTGACAATTATTTATGGAGCAACCATTACTAATTGGTGTTGAGGAATTGATGGGAGGCAAAACAGACAAAGTTTCTGTCCTTCATAGATTTCTGATCAGAAAAGTCTCAAATTTAATTCACTGAGTGTTCACTTTATATACAAAATGAGTCAAATAGAGCGAGAGTTACTAAAGAAGTTCACAGTAAAATCAACTCTGGATGAAAAGATGAGATGGCGACGAGTCAGGCTCAGCCCCAGGGCTCTCTTCTGATTCATCCACTTTGGGCACAGAGCTCAGCGTGCTCTTGTTTTCTCTGTTTCAGAATCACTGTCAGATCACTTCCTCTTTCCGAAGGATTAGCCGTGCAGTGGATTCGGTCTTGATAGCTTCTGCTCTTCCTTTATGTCTCGATTTTTCTTTTAGTATTTTTACTGCTATTATTTTACTGTATTATTTAACCACTGAAGAAAAACAGGCAGTTACAATAATATCAACAAGAAAAACTAGAGGTAAATTTTAGAAGCCTACAATGTTCTTACCCCAGAGACTTTGACTTATTTTTTGTAACTGAAAGCGTTCTCCTGCTCTTTCTGAGAGGGGTTCAGATAGTAACCGTAGGTATAATTAAGGCCTAAATATGGATTCAAGGTAGAACAAAAGCCACCCTTGGACATCAAGTGGGCAATTGTGTTTCTGAGGCTCTCCCAAGAGATGACACCCAATTCTCTAGGGTGCTCAATAATTACACCGTTTGGACATTTCCTCTGTATGACACATCAATTAAAGGGCAATTCTAGAAGACTTACGTCAGTAAGGCTGTTTTTCAAACTTATTTTGACTATAATTCAGAGGAAGAAATAGATTTTAATTCATGATCCAATATACACTCATAACTGAAACAAGAGTTTCACAAGCAATACATGTACTTATCCCTTATATGGAACAGTACACTCTGATTTTTTTTAATTCTATTTCTTTTTTTTTAATGCTGGCTGAATCACAACCTGTAGTTTTCAAAACACTGCGATGAGCTATCATAAGAAATTAGTTACACAATGTGACAAGCGCAGTCATCACAATCAGAAACTCTGGATATGAGTCCTGGCTCCAACACTTTCTTAGCTGTGTGTGTTAGTACAAGTTACTTAACTTCTCTGATTGTGCTTCCTGTTATCTAATTTGTGGAGGTTAATATTTCAGAGGAGAGTGGCAGGGTCCCAAGATTAAATAATATAACATCCAATGTGGGCTCTGCGAGGGTGTGCTTTTCACATATTTTGTTCACGGGTGAATTCAGTGGTGTGCTGAAGTCAGCATACACAAGCTCACAATAGTCAATTCTGTACATCTTTTCTCCTCATTCATTGACATCCTGTTGGTAACCTAAAATCTGCCGCCATGGGAGTATTTACACCAGACAAATCAGCAAGTGCTATGAATCAAGACCACCCCCACCTCAGCCATCATAAACATTTGCTAGCACACTCCTGTCCGCATCCCAAGCACCTAGGACAGTGCCTGACCTGGTGGCTCTTAATAATATTCATCAGATGAATAAAATGTAAACAAATGAATATAGAACACTTCATAACAACAACAGATATCACCATCAGGAAATATATGAGAATAGAAAGTGCCTTGGAGACTGCTTTGTTGAAAGAAGAGCCACCTAAGGAACTGCCTTTAAGGAAGTTCTTGCTAATAAGATAAAATGGTGTCAAATGACCTCATTTCCCATTGTGTCACCGTGAAATCAGTGAGTTAAATGGTGATTTAAAAAAGAAGCCATTATGATTTCCTTAATAGTTTCCCCCTCCATTCTCACCTTTGTCTCAGCTGCAAGTAACTAACTCCTAAAAGATCAAAAATCAAATTATGCTGCATAGCAGAAAAGCCCTGTATTTAATTTGTACACATTTTCTTCCAGTGGTGATGAGGAGGAGGAGGTGGGAAGTTTGCAGTCTAATGTTAACTCTTTAGGTGAGAATAATGGAGAAATAAAGACCATTTCCATGCAGCAGTACATACGATCTGATTAAAAATAAAATAGAAAACAACAACAAAGCATATTCTGGTCCTTCCCTGTATCTTCTAAGACTTCCTTCCCACATATTATCACCTTCTCCAAGAAGAGTTCTATGATTCTCCAGGGAAAGAGTGAATGTCCCTCTCCTGTGGGCTTCCATGCCATAACGTATGTGCTTGTGTGTATGTGCTGTATAATTATCATATACAGCACAATTTAATTGCCTGTAATTATCTGTCTCCCCCCACGTGAGCAACTGAAGTTTAATGACTTTCTTTTGTTTATAATTTGACACTCAGAGTAATGATTTTTACCTTCCAGAGTGCCTGACACATAATAGGAGATCAGTAATGTTCCCTGAATCCATGGTCCAATTAATACATTCATGAGTTAATTAATAGTTCTTTATATCTTAAAGATAAACTTGAGACTTTGGAAAAAATAACTTAAAAAAAAGAAAGAAAAAAAGGAATGAAGATTATTTTTTTGAGACCAAACCAATGCCCGTTGTTCTTCAGATTTAATGATGAGATGTCTGATGGACACTAGCTGTTTGGTGTTTGTTCCAAGGCATGAGGGAGGTCATGGCTTCCATGCATAAGGTAACCCTGGGGGAAAGTTCAATGATGAATGAGTGGAAATAGGTCTTTCTCCAGCCTTTATTGCATGGCCAATACTTCTACTAAACAGATACCTTGTTGAGTTGCTTTAGAATCTCTACTGAAGAATTATGCCTACTTGCTTAAATCTCAAGGACTCAGGAATCTTTGACTATATCTTGTTTAGGAACTAGTTATAACCATTTGCATTATTTGAATACATTTCATTCAGGGATTGTTTATCCTCATTTATATTTAAGCACAATTGCATACAATCAATAAAAAGGTCAAAACATGTATATTTTCACCAATATTTAGTTTAAATGATAAATGCAGGGATTAAATAGCAAAACAAATAACTAACCAAAACACATCACTAAGTTTCACACAGCTGACCTGGTTTGCGTTCCCTTGCATTTGCTTGAGTAGAAATTAAAGAAGTATAATTTTCTGTGCCCCTTCATTTCTGCCAAATCATAGCAGCCAATAGTCACAGTAAATCAATGCATATTCCTCCTCTGTGTCCCTTAGGTGTTGTTGAATTGTAATAAATGCAACTCTCCACTTCAGTGAGCTGGGCTGTGGTCCAGAAGAAAGGAAAATCTTGAATTTAGAGTCTTGGCTTATCCCCTGCTCAGCAAGACTTTGCAAATTTTAAAGAAGATGCCATTAACCAATGCATGTAAATAGGAAACTGGAGCTTGTTTTTATTGGACATCAGACACCATACTCAATTTGGGAAATAACTCCTTTTTGTCTTATTAGATTTCAGGTGGTTGTGCCATTCCTTGGACATGCCTTTTATGACGTACTTGAATAGGACATTGTTGTGATTTTTTAAAATTTTAATTCCAAGTTCAATCATATTTTGTCTATCTATGAACTTAGAAAATATAATATACTCTCTGGTAGTGTGATTATTAGCTGTATCTTCAATCAGAAAGTAGAGTCTGAAGCTCAGTCGGACACATAGGCAGGGGAATTCCACAAATGGGCGCAAGACTTTATCATTCTAAGGGTTTTCTTTTTTATGCCAACAATTTCATCAGAGATTTTTAGATCAATTAGTTTTTAGTTTTCATTCATTTAAAAAAATAATTTTGAACTTCTGAAACATTTTATGATGCAAGTTTATCTTAAAATTATAGTTCAGGTTCATAGAGATGATTAAATAGTAAGTGCTTTATCATAAAACTCCCTAAAATTTTCCCCATAAAAGAAAAAGACTTTCTCTCTCTGTGTTGAACTAGTAACACAACTGGTATAAAATCTAATTAGATTTTAAAACATGGTAGATATTTGTGTGTGTGAGGATGTGTGGGTGGGAGAGGAAGGTGAGTGCTAGATGTCAGTCCATGAAAACAAACTCTGTATCATTTCTAATTTCAAAACACTATACACTGAGATTTATTTTAGAAGAAAAAGAGAAAAAACAGAATGGAGCCCATTTCCTCAGTTTCACACAGACTGACTACGATTATCTTTGATTGTAAACTTCCTAGCACAGAGTTAAAATATCCTAAAGA